>NC_140281.1:4625709-4980709 GCF_964030765.1 Micromesistius poutassou
ATGGCATAAATAACCCTATTTAAGCTCAGTTACACGTTCGCATTGAAAGGGACTGAGTTATTCACTTTTCCAGTTTTTATGCGTGCAAAATGCTTTTCAGAGCGAGAAAAGCATGTTTTGACCCACAATGTGTTTTTGACCCTAACACGTGAATTATGCTCAAAACCAACGCTCTCCACTTCCAAATGGTGCGCGATGGCATAAATAACCCTATTTAAGCTTAGTTACACGTTTGCATTGAAAGGGACTGAGTTATCAACTTTTCCAGTTTTTATGCGTGCAAAATGCTTTTCAGAGCGAGAAAAGCATGTTTTGACCCACAATGTGTTTTTGACCCTAACACGTGAATTATGCTCAAAACCAATGCTCTCCACTTCCAAATGGTGCGCAATGGCATGAATAACCCTATTTAAGCTCAGTTACACGTTTGCATTGAGAGGGACTGAGTTATATACTTTTCCAGTTTTTATGCGTGCAAAATGCTTTTCAGAGCGAGAGAAGCACTCTTTGACCAACAATGTGTTTTTGACCCTAACACGTGAATTGTGCTCAAAACCAATGCTCTTCACTTCAAAATGGTGCGAAATGGCATAAACAACCCTATTTAAGCTTAGTTTCACGTTTGCATTGAAAGGGACTGAGTTATCAACTTTTCCAGTTTTTATGCGTTCAAAATGCTTTTCAGAGCGAGAGGAGCACTTTTTGACCAACAATGTGTTTTTGACCCTAACACGTGAATTGTGCTCAAAACCAATGCTCTTCACTTCCAAATGGTGCGCAATGGCATAAACAACCCTATTAAACTTAGTTTCACGTTTGCATTGAAAGGGACTGAGTTATCAACTTTTCCAGTTTTTATGCGTGCAAAATGCTTTTCAGAGGGAGAGGAGCACTTTTTGACCAACAATGTGTCTTTGACCCTAACACGTGAATTGTGCTCAAAACCAATGCTCTTCACTTCCAAATGGTGAGCAATGGCATAAACAACCCTATTTAAGGTTAGTTTCACGTTTGCATTGAAAGGGACTGAGTTATCAACTTTTCCAGTTTTTATGCATGCAAAAGGCTTTTCAGAGGGAGAGGAGCACTTTTTGACCAACAATGTGTTTTTGACCCTAACACGTGAATTGTGCTCAAAACCAATGCTCTTCACTTTCAAATGGTGCACAATGGCATAAATAAACCTATTTAAGCTTACGTTCACGTTTGCATTGAAAGGGACTGAGTTATCAACTTTTCCAGTTTTCATGAGTGCAAAATGCTTTTCAGAGGGAGAGAAGCACTTTTTTACCAACAATGTGTTTTTGACCCTAACACGTGAATTGTGCTCAAAACCAAGGCTCTTCACTTCCAAATGGTGAGCAATGTCATGAATAACCCTATTTGAGCACAGTTACACGTTTGCATTGAGAGGGACTGAGTTATCAACTTTTCCAATTTTTATGCGTGCAAAATGCTTTTCAGAGTGAGAGAAGCACTCTTTGACCAACAATGTGTTTTTGACCCTAACACGTGAATTGTGCTCAAAACCAATGCTCTTCACTTCCAAATGGTGCGCAATGGCATAAACAACCCTATTTAAGCTTAGTTTCACGTTTGCATTGAAAGGGACTGAGTTATCAACATTTCCAGTTTTTATGAGTGCAAAATGCTTTTCAGAGGGAGAGGAGCACTTTTTGACCAACAATGTGTTTTTGACCCTAACACGTGAATTGTGCTCAAAACCAATGCTCTCCACTTCCAAATGGTGCGAATTGGCATAAATAACCCTATTTAAGCTCAGTTACACGTTTGCATTGAAAGTGACTGAGTTATTCACTTTTCCAGTTTTTATGCGTGCAAAATGCTTTTCAGAGCGAGAAAAGCATGTTTTGACCCACAATGTGTTTTTGACCCTAACACGTGAATTATGCTCAAAACCAACGCTCTCCATTTCCAAATGGTGCGCAATGGCATAAATAACCCTATTTAAGCTCAGTTACACGTTTGCATTGAAAGTGACTGAGTTATTCACTTTTCCAGTTTTTAAGCGTGCAAAATGCTTTTCAGAGCGAGAAAAGCATGTTTTGACCCACAATGTGTTTTTGACCCTAACACGTGAATTATGCTCAAAACCAACGCTCTCCACTTCCAAATGGTGCGCGATGGCATAAATAACCCTATTTAAGCTTAGTTACACGTTTGCATTGAAAGTGACTGAGTTATTCACTTTTCCAGTTTTTATGCGTGCAAAATGCTTTTCAGAGCGAGAGAATCACTTTTTGACCCACAATGTGTTTTTGACCCTGACACGTGAATTGTGCTCAAAACCAATGCTCTCCACTTCCAAATGGTGTGCAATGGCATAAATAACCCTATTTAAGCTCAGTTACACGTTCGCATTGAAAGTGACTGAGTTATTCACTTTTCCAGTTTTTATGCGTGCAAAATGCTTTTCAGAGCGAGAAAAGCATGTTTTGACCCACAATGTGTTTTTGACCCTAACACGTGAATTATGCTCAAAACCAACGCTCTCCACTTCCAAATGGTGCGCGATGGCATAAATAACCCTAGTTAAGCTCAGTTACACGTTCGCATTGAAAGGGACTGAGTTATTCACTTTTCCAGTTTTTATGCGTGCAAAATGCTTTTCAGAGCAAGAAAAGCATGTTTTGACCCACAATGTGTTTTTGACCCTAACACGTGAATTATGCTCAAAACCAACGCTCTCCACTTCCAAATGGTGCGCGATGGCATAAATAACCCTATTTAAGCTTAGTTACACGTTTGCATTGAAAGGGACTGAATTATCAACTTTTCCAGTTTTTATGCGTGCAAAATGCTTTTCAGAGCGAGAAAAGCATGTTTTGACCCACAATGTGTTTTTGACCCTAACACGTGAATTATGCTTAAAACCAATGCTCTCCACTTCCAAATGGTGCGCAATGGCATAAATAACCCTATTTAAGCTCAGTTACACGTTTGCATTGAAAGTGACTGAGTTATTCACTTTTCCAGTTTTTATGCGTGCAAAACGCTTTTCAGAGCGAGAGAATCACTTTTTGACCAAAAATGTGTTTTTGACCCTGACACGTGAATTGTTCTCAAAACCAATGCTCTCCACTTCCAAATGGTGCGAATTGGCATAAATAACCCTATTTAAGCTCAGTTACACGTTTGCATTGAAAGTGACTGAGTTATTCACTTTTCCAGTTTTTATGCGTGCAAAATGCTTTTCAGAGCGAGAAAAGCATGTTTTGACCCACAATGTGTTTTTGACCCTAACACGTGAATTATGCTCAAAACCAACGCTCTCCATTTCCAAATGGTGCGCAATGGCATAAATAACCCTATTTAAGCTCAGTTACACGTTTGCATTGAAAGTGACTGAGTTATTCACTTTTCCAGTTTTTAAGCGTGCAAAATGCTTTTCAGAGCGAGAAAAGCATGTTTTGACCCACAATGTGTTTTTGACCCTGACACGTGAATTGTGCTCAAAACCAATGCTCTCCACTTCCAAATGGTGCGCAATGGCATAAATAACCCTATTCAAGCTCAGTTACACGTTTGCATTGAAAGTGACTGAGTTATTCACTTTTCCAGTTTTTATGCGTGCAAAATGCTTTTCAGAGCGAGAGAATCACTTTTTGACCAAAAATGTGTTTTTGACCCTGACACGTGAATTGTGCTCAAAACCAATGCTCTCCACTTCCAAATGGTGCGAATTGGCATAAATAACCCTATTTAAGCTCAGTTACACGTTTGCATTGAAAGTGACTGAGTTATTCACTTTTCCAGTTTTTATGCGTGCAAAATGCTTTTCAGATCGAGAAAAGCATGTTTTGACCCACAATGTGTTTTTGACCCTAACACGTGAATTATGCTCAAAACCAACGCTCTCCACTTCCAAATGGTGCGCGATGGCATAAATAACCCTATTTAAGCTCAGTTACACGTTTGCATTGAAAGTGACTGAGTTATTCACTTTTCCAGTTTTTATGCGTGCAAAATGCTTTTCTGAGCGAGAAAAGCATGTTCTGACCCAAAATGTGTTTTTGACCCTAACACGTGAATTATGCTCAAAACCAACGCTCTCCATTTCCAAATGGTGCGCAATGGCATAAATAACCCTATTTATGCTCAGTTACACGTTTGCATTGAAAGTGACTGAGTTATTCACTTTTCCAGTTTTTATGCGTGCAAAATGCTTTTCAGAGCGAGAGAATCACTTTTTGACCCACAATGTGTTTTTGACCCTGACACGTGAATTGTGCTCAAAACCAATGCTCTCCACTTCCAAATGGTGTGCAATGGCATAAATAACCCTATTTAAGCTCAGTTACACGTTCGCATTGAAAGGGACTGAGTTATTCACTTTTCCAGTTTTTATGCGTGCAAAATGCTTTTCAGAGCGAGAAAAGCATGTTCTGACCCACAATGTGTTTTTGACCCTAACACGTGAATTATGCTCAAAACCAACGCTCTCCATTTCCAAATGGTGCGCAATGGCATAAATAACCCTATTTAAGCTCAGTTACACGTTTGCATTGAAAGTGACTGAGTTATTCACTTTTCCAGTTTTTATGCGTGCAAAATGCTTTTCTGAGCGAGAAAAGCATGTTCTGACCCAAAATGTGTTTTTGACCCTAACACGTGAATTATGCTCAAAACCAATGCTCTCCACTTCCAAATGGTGCACGATGGCATAAATAACCCTATTTAAGCTCAGTTACACGTTTGCATTGAAAGTGACTGAGTTATTCACTTTTCCAGTTTTTATGCGTGCAAAATGCTTTTCAGAGCGAGAAAAGCATGTTCTGACCCACAATGTGTTTTTGACCCTAACACGTGAATTATGCTCAAAACCAACGCTCTCCATTTCCAAATGGTGCGCAATGGCATAAATAACCCTATTTAAGCTCAGTTACACGTTTGCATTGAAAGTGACTGAGTTATTCACTTTTCCAGTTTTTATGCGTGCAAAATGCTTTTCTGAGCGAGAAAAGCATGTTCTGACCCACAATGTGTTTTTGACCCTAACACGTGAATTATGCTCAAAACCAACGCTCTCCATTTCCAAATGGTGCGCAATGGCATAAATAACCCTATTTAAGCTCAGTTACACGTTTGCATTGAAAGTGACTGAGTTATTCACTTTTCCAGTTTTTAAGCGTGCAAAATGCTTTTCAGAGCGAGAAAAGCATGTTTTGACCCATAATGTGTTTTTGACCCTAACACGTGAATTATGCTCAAAACCAATGCTCTCCACTTCCAAATGGTGCACGATGGCATAAATAACCCTATTTAAGCTCAGTTACACGTTTGCATTGAAAGTGACTGAGTTATTCACTTTTCCAGTTTTTATGCGTGCAAAATGCTTTTCAGAGCGAGAGAATCACTTTTTGACCCACAATGTGTTTTTGACCCTGACACGTGAATTGTGCTCAAAACCAATGCTCTCCACTTCCAAATGGTGTGCAATGGCATAAATAACCCTATTTAAGCTCAGTTACACGTTTGCATTGAAAGTGACTGAGTTATTCACTTTTCCAGTTTTTATGCGTGCAAAATGCTTTTCAGAGCGAGAGAATCACTTTTTGACCAAAAATGTGTTTTTGACACTGACACGTGAATTGTGCTCAAAACCAATGCTCTCCACTTCCAAATGGTGCGAATTGGCATAAATAACCCTATTTAAGCTCAGTTACACGTTTGCATTGAAAGTGACTGAGTTATTCACTTTTCCAGTTTTTATGCGTGCAAAATGCTTTTCAGAGCGAGAAAAGCATGTTCTGACCCACAATGTGTTTTTGACCCTAACACGTGAATTATGCTCAAAACCAACGCTCTCCATTTCCAAATGGTGCGCAATGGCATAAATAACCCTATTTAAGCTCAGTTACACGTTTGCATTGAAAGTGACTGAGTTATTCACTTTTCCAGTTTTTATGCGTGCAAAATGCTTTTCAGAGCGAGAGAATCACTTTTTGACCAAAAATGTGTTTTTGACCCTGACACGTGAATTGTGCTCAAAACCAATGCTCTCCACTTCCAAATGGTGCGAATTGGCATAAATAACCCTATTTAAGCTCAGTTACACGTTTGCATTGAAAGTGACTGAGTTATTCACTTTTCCAGTTTTTATGCGTGCAAAATGCTTTTCAGAGCGAGAAAAGCATGTTCTGACCCACAATGTGTTTTTGACCCTAACACGTGAATTATGCTCAAAACCAACGCTCTCCATTTCCAAATGGTGCGCAATGGCATAAATAACCCTATTTAAGCTCAGTTACACGTTTGCATTGAAAGTGACTGAGTTATTCACTTTTCCAGTTTTTATGCGTGCAAAATGCTTTTCTGAGCGAGAAAAGCATGTTCTGACCCAAAATGTGTTTTTGACCCTAACACGTGAATTATGCTCAAAACCAATGCTCTCCACTTCCAAATGGTGCACGATGGCATAAATAACCCTATTTAAGCTCAGTTACACGTTTGCATTGAAAGTGACTGAGTTATTCACTTTTCCAGTTTTTATGCGTGCAAAATGCTTTTCAGAGCGAGAGAATAACTTTTTTACCCACAATGTGTTTTTGACCCTGACACGTGAATTGTGCTCAAAACCAATGCTCTCCACTTCCAAATGGTGTGCAATGGCATAAATAACCCTATTTAAGCTCAGTTACACGTTCGCATTGAAAGGGACTGAGTTATTCACTTTTCCAGTTTTTATGCGTGCAAAATGCTTTTCAGAGCGAGAAAAGCATGTTTTGACCCACAATGTGTTTTTGACCCTAACACGTGAATTATGCTCAAAACCAACGCTCTCCACTTCCAAATGGTGCGCGATGGCATAAATAACCCTATTTAAGCTAAGTTACACGTTTGCATTGAAAGGGACTGAGTTATCAACTTTTCCAGTTTTTATGCGTGCAAAATGCTTTTCAGAGCGAGAAAAGCATGTTTTGACCCACAATGTGTTTTTGACCCTAACACGTGAATTATGCTCAAAACCAATGCTCTCCACTTCCAAATGGTGCGCAATGGCATAAATAACCCTATTTAAGCTCAGTTACACGTTTGCATTGAGAGGGACTGAGTTATCAACTTTTCCAGTTTTTATGCGTGCAAAATGCTTTTCAGAGCGAGAGAAGCACTCTTTGACCAACAATGTGTTTTTGACCCTAACACGTGAATTGTGCTCAAAACCAATGCTCTTCACTTCAAAATGGTGCAAAATGGCATAAACAACCCTATTTAAGCTTAGTTTCACGTTTGCATTGAAAGGGACTGAATTATCAACTTTTCCAGTTTTTATGCGTTCAAAATGCTTTTCAGAGCGAGAGGAGCACTTTTTGACCAACAATGTGTTTTTGACCCTAACACGTGAATTGTGCTCAAAACCAATGCTCTTCACTTCCAAATGGTGCGCAATGGCATAAACAACCCTATTAAACTTAGTTTCACGTTTGCATTGAAAGGGACTGAGTTATCAACTTTTCCAGTTTTTATGCGTGCAAAATGCTTTTCAGAGGGAGAGGAGCACTTTTTGACCAACAATGTGTCTTTGACCCTAACACGTGAATTGTGCTCAAAACCAATGCTCTTCACTTCCAAATGGTGAGCAATGGCATAAACAACCCTATTTAAGGTTAGTTTCACGTTTGCATTGAAAGGGACTGAGTTATCAACTTTTCCAGTTTTTATGCATGCAAAAGGCTTTTCAGAGGGAGAGGAGCACTTTTTGACCAACAATGTGTTTTTGACCCTAACACGTGAATTGTGCTCAAAACCAATGCTCTTCACTTTCAAATGGTGCACAATGGCATAAATAAACCTATTTAAGCTTACGTTCACGTTTGCATTGAAAGGGACTGAGTTATCAACTTTTCCAGTTTTCATGAGTGCAAAATGCTTTTCAGAGGGAGAGAAGCACTTTTTTACCAACAATGTGTTTTTGACCCTAACACGTGAATTGTGCTCAAAACCAAGGCTCTTCACTTCCAAATGGTGAGCAATGTCATGAATAACCCTATTTGAGCTCAGTTACACGTTTGCATTGAGAGGGACTGAGTTATCAACTTTTCCAGTTTTTATGCGTGCAAAATGCTTTTCAGAGCGAGAGAAGCACTCTTTGACCAAAAATGTGTTTTTGACCCTAACACGTGAATTATGCTCAAAACCAATGCTCTTCACTTCCAAATGGTGCGCAATGGCATAAACAACCCTATTTAAGCTTAGTTTCACGTTTGCATTGAAAGGGACTGAGTTATCAACATTTCCAGTTTTTATGAGTGCAAAATGCTTTTCAGAGGGAGAGGAGCACTTTTTGACCAACAATGTGTTTTTGACCCTAACACGTGAATTGTGCTCAAAACCAATGCTCTCCACTTCCAAATGGTGCGAATTGGCATAAATAACCCTATTTAAGCTCAGTTACACGTTTGCATTGAAAGTGACTGAGTTATTCACTTTTCCAGTTTTTATGCGTGCAAAATGCTTTTCTGAGCGAGAAAAGCATGTTCTGACCCAAAATGTGTTTTTGACCCTAACACGTGAATTATGCTCAAAACCAATGCTCTCCACTTCCAAATGGTGCACGATGGCATAAATAACCCTATTTAAGCTCAGTTACACGTTTGCATTGAAAGTGACTGAGTTATTCACTTTTCCAGTTTTTATGCGTGCAAAATGCTTTTCAGAGCGAGAGAATAACTTTTTTACCCACAATGTGTTTTTGACCCTGACACGTGAATTGTGCTCAAAACCAATGCTCTCCACTTCCAAATGGTGTGCAATGGCATAAATAACCCTATTTAAGCTCAGTTACACGTTCGCATTGAAAGGGACTGAGTTATTCACTTTTCCAGTTTTTATGCGTGCAAAATGCTTTTCAGAGCGAGAAAAGCATGTTTTGACCCACAATGTGTTTTTGACCCTAACACGTGAATTATGCTCAAAACCAACGCTCTCCACTTCCAAATGGTGCGCGATGGCATAAATAACCCTATTTAAGCTAAGTTACACGTTTGCATTGAAAGGGACTGAGTTATCAACTTTTCCAGTTTTTATGCGTGCAAAATGCTTTTCAGAGCGAGAAAAGCATGTTTTGACCCACAATGTGTTTTTGACCCTAACACGTGAATTATGCTCAAAACCAATGCTCTCCACTTCCAAATGGTGCGCAATGGCATAAATAACCCTATTTAAGCTCAGTTACACGTTTGCATTGAGAGGGACTGAGTTATCAACTTTTCCAGTTTTTATGCGTGCAAAATGCTTTTCAGAGCGAGAGAAGCACTCTTTGACCAACAATGTGTTTTTGACCCTAACACGTGAATTGTGCTCAAAACCAATGCTCTTCACTTCAAAATGGTGCAAAATGGCATAAACAACCCTATTTAAGCTTAGTTTCACGTTTGCATTGAAAGGGACTGAGTTATCAACTTTTCCAGTTTTTATGCGTTCAAAATGCTTTTCAGAGCGAGAGGAGCACTTTTTGACCAACAATGTGTTTTTGACCCTAACACGTGAATTGTGCTCAAAACCAATGCTCTTCACTTCCAAATGGTGCGCAATGGCATAAACAACCCTATTAAACTTAGTTTCACGTTTGCATTGAAAGGGACTGAGTTATCAACTTTTCCAGTTTTTATGCGTGCAAAATGCTTTTCAGAGGGAGAGGAGCACTTTTTGACCAACAATGTGTCTTTGACCCTAACACGTGAATTGTGCTCAAAACCAATGCTCTTCACTTCCAAATGGTGAGCAATGGCATAAACAACCCTATTTAAGGTTAGTTTCACGTTTGCATTGAAAGGGACTGAGTTATCAACTTTTCCAGTTTTTATGCATGCAAAAGGCTTTTCAGAGGGAGAGGAGCACTTTTTGACCAACAATGTGTTTTTGACCCTAACACGTGAATTGTGCTCAAAACCAATGCTCTTCACTTTCAAATGGTGCACAATGGCATAAATAAACCTATTTAAGCTTACGTTCACGTTTGCATTGAAAGGGACTGAGTTATCAACTTTTCCAGTTTTCATGAGTGCAAAATGCTTTTCAGAGGGAGAGAAGCACTTTTTTACCAACAATGTGTTTTTGACCCTAACACGTGAATTGTGCTCAAAACCAAGGCTCTTCACTTCCAAATGGTGAGCAATGTCATGAATAACCCTATTTGAGCTCAGTTACACGTTTGCATTGAGAGGGACTGAGTTATCAACTTTTCCAGTTTTTATGCGTGCAAAATGCTTTTCAGAGCGAGAGAAGCACTCTTTGACCAAAAATGTGTTTTTGACCCTAACACGTGAATTATGCTCAAAACCAATGCTCTTCACTTCCAAATGGTGCGCAATGGCATAAACAACCCTATTTAAGCTTAGTTTCACGTTTGCATTGAAAGGGACTGAGTTATCAACATTTCCAGTTTTTATGAGTGCAAAATGCTTTTCAGAGGGAGAGGAGCACTTTTTGACCAACAATGTGTTTTTGACCCTAACACGTGAATTGTGCTCAAAACCAATGCTCTCCACTTCCAAATGGTGCGAATTGGCATAAATAACCCTATTTAAGCTCAGTTACACGTTTGCATTGAAAGTGACTGAGTTATTCACTTTTCCAGTTTTTATGCGTGCAAAATGCTTTTCAGAGCGAGAAAAGCATGTTTTGACCCACAATGTGTTTTTGACCCTAACACGTGAATTATGCTCAAAACCAACGCTCTCCATTTCCAAATGGTGCGCAATGGCATAAATAACCCTATTTAAGCTCAGTTACACGTTTGCATTGAAAGTGACTGAGTTATTCACTT
Source organism: Micromesistius poutassou (assembly GCF_964030765.1). Taxonomy (NCBI): domain Eukaryota; kingdom Metazoa; phylum Chordata; class Actinopteri; order Gadiformes; family Gadidae; genus Micromesistius; species Micromesistius poutassou. The sequence goes on from NC_140281.1 coordinate 4,636,499, forward strand.
TTCCAGTTTTTATGCGTGCAAAATGCTTTTCTGAGCGAGAAAAGCATGTTCTGACCCACAATGTGTTTTTGACCCTAACACGTGAATTATGCTCAAAACCAACGCTCTCCATTTCCAAACGGTGCGCAATGGCATAAATAACCCTATTTAAGCTCAGTTACACGTTTGCATTGAAAGTGACTGAGTTATTCACTTTTCCAGTTTTTAAGCGTGCAAAATGCTTTTCAGAGCGAGAAAAGCATGTTTTGACCCATAATGTGTTTTTGACCCTAACACGTGAATTATGCTCAAAACCAATGCTCTCCACTTCCAAATGGTGCACGATGGCATAAATAACCCTATTTAAGCTCAGTTACACGTTTGCATTGAAAGTGACTGAGTTATTCACTTTTCCAGTTTTTATGCGTGCAAAATGCTTTTCAGAGCGAGAGAATCACTTTTTGACCCACAATGTGTTTTTGACCCTGACACGTGAATTGTGCTCAAAACCAATGCTCTCCACTTCCAAATGGTGTGCAATGGCATAAATAACCCTATTTAAGCTCAGTTACACGTTCGCATTGAAAGGGACTGAGTTATTCACTTTTCCAGTTTTTATGCGTGCAAAATGCTTTTCAGAGCGAGAGAATCACTTTTTGACCAAAAATGTGTTTTTGACCCTGACACGTGAATTGTGCTCAAAACCAATGCTCTCCACTTCCAAATGGTGCGCGATGGCATAAATAACCCTATTTAAGCTAAGTTACACGTTTGCATTGAAAGGGACTGAGTTATCAACTTTTCCAGTTTTTATGCGTGCAAAATGCTTTTCAGAGCGAGAAAAGCATGTTTTGACCCACAATGTGTTTTTGACCCTAACACGTGAATTATGCTCAAAACCAATGCTCTCCACTTCCAAATGGTGCGCAATGGCATAAATAACCCTATTTAAGCTCAGTTACACGTTTGCATTGAGAGGGACTGAGTTATCAACTTTTCCAGTTTTTATGCGTGCAAAATGCTTTTCAGAGCGAGAGAAGCACTCTTTGACCAACAATGTGTTTTTGACCCTAACACGTGAATTGTGCTCAAAACCAATGCTCTTCACTTCAAAATGGTGCAAAATGGCATAAACAACCCTATTTAAGCTTAGTTTCACGTTTGCATTGAAAGGGACTGAGTTATCAACTTTTCCAGTTTTTATGCGTTCAAAATGCTTTTCAGAGCGAGAGGAGCACTTTTTGACCAACAATGTGTTTTTGACCCTAACACGTGAATTGTGCTCAAAACCAATGCTCTTCACTTCCAAATGGTGCGCAATGGCATAAACAACCCTATTAAACTTAGTTTCACGTTTGCATTGAAAGGGACTGAGTTATCAACTTTTCCAGTTTTTATGCGTGCAAAATGCTTTTCAGAGGGAGAGGAGCACTTTTTGACCAACAATGTGTCTTTGACCCTAACACGTGAATTGTGCTCAAAACCAATGCTCTTCACTTTCAAATGGTGCACAATGGCATAAATAAACCTATTTAAGCTTACGTTCACGTTTGCATTGAAAGGGACTGAGTTATCAACTTTTCCAGTTTTCATGAGTGCAAAATGCTTTTCAGAGGGAGAGAAGCACTTTTTTACCAACAATGTGTTTTTGACCCTAACACGTGAATTGTGCTCAAAACCAAGGCTCTTCACTTCCAAATGGTGAGCAATGTCATGAATAACCCTATTTGAGCTCAGTTACACGTTTGCATTGAGAGGGACTGAGTTATCAACTTTTCCAGTTTTTATGCGTGCAAAATGCTTTTCAGAGCGAGAGAAGCACTCTTTGACCAAAAATGTGTTTTTGACCCTAACACGTGAATTGTGCTCAAAACCAATGCTCTTCACTTCCAAATGGTGCGCAATGGCATAAACAACCCTATTTAAGCTTAGTTTCACGTTTGCATTGAAAGGGACTGAGTTATCAACATTTCCAGTTTTTATGAGTGCAAAATGCTTTTCAGAGGGAGAGGAGCACTTTTTGACCAACAATGTGTTTTTGACCCTAACACGTGAATTGTGCTCAAAACCAATGCTCTCCACTTCCAAATGGTGCGAATTGGCATAAATAACCCTATTTAAGCTCAGTTACACGTTTGCATTGAAAGTGACTGAGTTATTCACTTTTCCAGTTTTTATGCGTGCAAAATGCTTTTCAGAGCGAGAAAAGCATGTTTTGACCCACAATGTGTTTTTGACCCTAACACGTGAATTATGCTCAAAACCAACGCTCTCCATTTCCAAATGGTGCGCAATGGCATAAATAACCCTATTTAAGCTCAGTTACACGTTTGCATTGAAAGTGTCTGAGTTATTCACTTTTCCAGTTTTTATGCGTGCAAAATGCTTTTCTGAGCGAGAAAAGCATGTTCTGACCCACAATGTGTTTTTGCCCCCAACACGTGAATTATGCTCAAAACCAACGCTCTCCATTTCCAAATGGTGCGCAATGGCATAAATAACCCTATTTAAGCTCAGTTACACGTTTGCATTGAAAGTGACTGAGTTATTCACTTTTCCAGTTTTTAAGCGTGCAAAATGCTTTTCAGAGCGAGAAAAGCATGTTTTGACCCATAATGTGTTTTTGACCCTAACACGTGAATTATGCTCAAAACCAATGCTCTCCACTTCCAAATGGTGCACGATGGCATAAATAACCCTATTTAAGCTCAGTTACACGTTTGCATTGAAAGTGACTGAGTTATTCACTTTTCCAGTTTTTATGCGTGCAAAATGCTTTTCAGAGCGAGAGAATCACTTTTTGACCCACAATGTGTTTTTGACCCTGACACGTGAATTGTGCTCAAAACCAATGCTCTCCACTTCCAAATGGTGTGCAATGGCATAAATAACCCTATTTAAGCTCAGTTACACGTTCGCATTGAAAGGGACTGAGTTATTCACTTTTCCAGTTTTTATGCGTGCAAAATGCTTTTCAGAGCGAGAAAAGCATGTTTTGACCCACAATGTGTTTTTGACCCTAACACGTGAATTATGCTCAAAACCAACGCTCTCCACTTCCAAATGGTGCGCGATGGCATAAATAACCCTATTTAAGCTTAGTTACACGTTTGCATTGAAAGGGACTGAGTTATCAACTTTTCCAGTTTTTATGCGTGCAAAATGCTTTTCAGAGCGAGAAAAGCATGTTTTGACCCACAATGTGTTTTTGACCCTAACACGTGAATTATGCTCAAAACCAATGCTCTCCACTTCCAAATGGTGTGCAATGGCATAAATAACCCTATTTAAGCTCAGTTACACGTTCGCATTGAAAGGGACTGAGTTATTCACTTTTCCAGTTTTTATGCGTGCAAAATGCTTTTCAGAGCGAGAAAAGCATGTTTTGACCCACAATGTGTTTTTGACCCTAACACGTGAATTATGCTCAAAACCAACGCTCTCCACTTCCAAATGGTGCGCGATGGCATAAATAACCCTATTTAAGCTTAGTTACACGTTTGCATTGAAAGGGACTGAGTTATCAACTTTTCCAGTTTTTATGCGTGCAAAATGCTTTTCAGAGCGAGAAAAGCATGTTTTGACCCACAATGTGTTTTTGACCCTAACACGTGAATTATGCTCAAAACCAATGCTCTCCACTTCCAAATGGTGCGCAATGGCATAAATAACCCTATTTAAGCTCAGTTACACGTTTGCATTGAGAGGGACTGAGTTATCAACTTTTCCAGTTTTTATGCGTGCAAAATGCTTTTCAGAGCGAGAGAAGCACTCTTTGACCAACAATGTGTTTTTGACCCTAACACGTGAATTGTGCTCAAAACCAATGCTCTTCACTTCAAAATGGTGCGAAATGGCATAAACAACCCTATTTAAGCTTAGTTTCACGTTTGCATTGAAAGGGACTGAGTTATCAACTTTTCCAGTTTTTATGCGTTCAAAATGCTTTTCAGAGCGAGAGGAGCACTTTTTGACCAACAATGTGTTTTTGACCCTAACACGTGAATTGTGCTCAAAACCAATGCTCTTCACTTCCAAATGGTGCGCAATGGCATAAACAACCCTATTAAACTTAGTTTCACGTTTGCATTGAAAGGGACTGAGTTATCAACTTTTCCAGTTTTTATGCGTGCAAAATGCTTTTCAGAGGGAGAGGAGCACTTTTTGACCAACAATGTGTCTTTGACCCTAACACGTGAATTGTGCTCAAAACCAATGCTCTTCACTTCCAAATGGTGAGCAATGGCATAAACAACCCTATTTAAGGTTAGTTTCACGTTTGCATTGAAAGGGACTGAGTTATCAACTTTTCCAGTTTTTATGCGTGCAAAATGCTTTTCAGAGCGAGAAAAGCATGTTTTGACCCATAATGTGTTTTTGACCCTAACACGTGAATTATGCTCAAAACCAATGCTCTCCACTTCCAAATGGTGCACGATGGCATAAATAACCCTATTTAAGCTCAGTTACACGTTTGCATTGAAAGTGACTGAGTTATTCACTTTTCCAGTTTTTATGCGTGCAAAATGCTTTTCAGAGCGAGAGAATCACTTTTTGACCCACAATGTGTTTTTGACCCTGACACGTGAATTGTGCTCAAAACCAATGCTCTCCACTTCCAAATGGTGTGCAATGGCATAAATAACCCTATTTAAGCTCAGTTACACGTTCGCATTGAAAGGGACTGAGTTATTCACTTTTCCAGTTTTTATGCGTGCAAAATGCTTTTCAGAGCGAGAGAATCACTTTTTGACCAAAAATGTGTTTTTGACCCTGACACGTGAATTGTGCTCAAAACCAATGCTCTCCACTTCCAAATGGTGCGAATTGGCATAAATAACCCTATTTAAGCTCAGTTACACGTTTGCATTGAAAGTGACTGAGTTATTCACTTTTCCAGTTTTTATGCGTGCAAAATGCTTTTCAGAGCGAGAAAAGCATGTTCTGACCCACAATGTGTTTTTGACCCTAACACGTGAATTATGCTCAAAACCAACGCTCTCCATTTCCAAATGGTGCGCAATGGCATAAATAACCCTATTTAAGCTCAGTTACACGTTTGCATTGAAAGTGACTGAGTTATTCACTTTTCCAGTTTTTATGCGTGCAAAATGCTTTTCTGAGCGAGAAAAGCATGTTCTGACCCAAAATGTGTTTTTGACCCTAACACGTGAATTATGCTCAAAACCAATGCTCTCCACTTCCAAATGGTGCACGATGGCATAAATAACCCTATTTAAGCTCAGTTACACGTTTGCATTGAAAGTGACTGAGTTATTCACTTTTCCAGTTTTTATGCGTGCAAAATGCTTTTCAGAGCGAGAGAATAACTTTTTTACCCACAATGTGTTTTTGACCCTGACACGTGAATTGTGCTCAAAACCAATGCTCTCCACTTCCAAATGGTGTGCAATGGCATAAATAACCCTATTTAAGCTCAGTTACACGTTCGCATTGAAAGGGACTGAGTTATTCACTTTTCCAGTTTTTATGCGTGCAAAATGCTTTTCAGAGCGAGAAAAGCATGTTTTGACCCACAATGTGTTTTTGACCCTAACACGTGAATTATGCTCAAAACCAACGCTCTCCACTTCCAAATGGTGCGCGATGGCATAAATAACCCTATTTAAGCTAAGTTACACGTTTGCATTGAAAGGGACTGAGTTATCAACTTTTCCAGTTTTTATGCGTGCAAAATGCTTTTCAGAGCGAGAAAAGCATGTTTTGACCCACAATGTGTTTTTGACCCTAACACGTGAATTATGCTCAAAACCAATGCTCTCCACTTCCAAATGGTGCGCAATGGCATAAATAACCCTATTTAAGCTCAGTTACACGTTTGCATTGAGAGGGACTGAGTTATCAACTTTTCCAGTTTTTATGCGTGCAAAATGCTTTTCAGAGCGAGAGAAGCACTCTTTGACCAACAATGTGTTTTTGACCCTAACACGTGAATTGTGCTCAAAACCAATGCTCTTCACTTCAAAATGGTGCAAAATGGCATAAACAACCCTATTTAAGCTTAGTTTCACGTTTGCATTGAAAGGGACTGAGTTATCAACTTTTCCAGTTTTTATGCGTTCAAAATGCTTTTCAGAGCGAGAGGAGCACTTTTTGACCAACAATGTGTTTTTGACCCTAACACGTGAATTGTGCTCAAAACCAATGCTCTTCACTTCCAAATGGTGCGCAATGGCATAAACAACCCTATTAAACTTAGTTTCACGTTTGCATTGAAAGGGACTGAGTTATCAACTTTTCCAGTTTTTATGCGTGCAAAATGCTTTTCAGAGGGAGAGGAGCACTTTTTGACCAACAATGTGTCTTTGACCCTAACACGTGAATTGTGCTCAAAACCAATGCTCTTCACTTCCAAATGGTGAGCAATGGCATAAACAACCCTATTTAAGGTTAGTTTCACGTTTGCATTGAAAGGGACTGAGTTATCAACTTTTCCAGTTTTTATGCATGCAAAAGGCTTTTCAGAGGGAGAGGAGCACTTTTTGACCAACAATGTGTTTTTGACCCTAACACGTGAATTGTGCTCAAAACCAATGCTCTTCACTTTCAAATGGTGCACAATGGCATAAATAAACCTATTTAAGCTTACGTTCACGTTTGCATTGAAAGGGACTGAGTTATCAACTTTTCCAGTTTTCATGAGTGCAAAATGCTTTTCAGAGGGAGAGAAGCACTTTTTTACCAACAATGTGTTTTTGACCCTAACACGTGAATTGTGCTCAAAACCAAGGCTCTTCACTTCCAAATGGTGAGCAATGTCATGAATAACCCTATTTGAGCTCAGTTACACGTTTGCATTGAGAGGGACTGAGTTATCAACTTTTCCAGTTTTTATGCGTGCAAAATGCTTTTCAGAGCGAGAGAAGCACTCTTTGACCAAAAATGTGTTTTTGACCCTAACACGTGAATTGTGCTCAAAACCAATGCTCTTCACTTCCAAATGGTGCGCAATGGCATAAACAACCCTATTTAAGCTTAGTTTCACGTTTGCATTGAAAGGGACTGAGTTATCAACATTTCCCGTTTTTATGAGTGCAAAATGCTTTTCAGAGGGAGAGGAGCACTTTTTGACCAACAATGTGTTTTTGACCCTAACACGTGAATTGTGCTCAAAACCAATGCTCTCCACTTCCAAATGGTGCGAATTGGCATAAATAACCCTATTTAAGCTCAGTTACACGTTTGCATTGAAAGTGACTGAGTTATTCACTTTTCCAGTTTTTATGCGTGCAAAATGCTTTTCAGAGCGAGAAAAGCATGTTTTGACCCACAATGTGTTTTTGACCCTAACACGTGAATTATGCTCAAAACCAACGCTCTCCATTTCCAAATGGTGCGCAATGGCATAAATAACCCTATTTAAGCTCAGTTACACGTTTGCATTGAAAGTGACTGAGTTATTCACTTTTCCAGTTTTTATGCGTGCAAAATGCTTTTCTGAGCGAGAAAAGCATGTTCTGACCCACAATGTGTTTTTGACCCTAACACGTGAATTATGCTCAAAACCAACGCTCTCCATTTCCAAATGGTGCGCAATTGCATAAATAACCCTATTTAAGCTCAGTTACACGTTTGCATTGAAAGTGACTGAGTTATTCACTTTTCCAGTTTTTAAGCGTGCAAAATGCTTTTCAGAGCGAGAAAAGCATGTTTTGACCCATAATGTGTTTTTGACCCTAACACGTGAATTATGCTCAAAACCAATGCTCTCCACTTCCAAATGGTGCACGATGGCATAAATAACCCTATTTAAGCTCAGTTACACGTTTGCATTGAAAGTGACTGAGTTATTCACTTTTCCAGTTTTTATGCGTGCAAAATGCTTTTCAGAGCGAGAAAAGCATGTTCTGACCCACAATGTGTTTTTGACCCTAACACGTGAATTATGCTCAAAACCAACGCTCTCCATTTCCAAATGGTGCGCAATGGCATAAATAACCCTATTTAAGCTCAGTTACACGTTTGCATTGAAAGTGACTGAGTTATTCACTTTTCCAGTTTTTATGCGTGCAAAATGCTTTTCAGAGCGAGAGAATAACTTTTTTACCCACAATGTGTTTTTGACCCTGACACGTGAATTGTGCTCAAAACCAATGCTCTCCACTTCCAAATGGTGTGCAATGGCATAAATAACCCTATTTAAGCTCAGTTACACGTTCGCATTGAAAGGGACTGAGTTATTCACTTTTCCAGTTTTTATGCGTGTGTAGTGAACCTCAGTAGGGGTTGCGAATGCAACCCCATCTTAGCTCCTCCCCCTGCACCCAGGTGCAATATAAAAGGCCCAAGATGGCTGAACTCAGCCTCTGCTGGTTGCCTCCCAGGGTGGTGAGTAGGGTCCCCTCTTTTTAACAGTTTTCAGTTACAATTTTCCCTTTTTATTAATTTGTGTTTCTTGTTTTTAGGATCTCCTGCTGCTGTTCTGTTTTGGTTTTGTTTTGGTTCTGTTTTGGTTTTGTTTTGGTTCTGTTTTGATATTTTCTTTTGTTTGCTTTGGTTAAGTTTGCGTTGTGTTATTTCCCGTTTTCTGTGTCATTGTTTTGACAATTGAGTTGTTGGTTTACTTAACCTTTTGTTTTGTTTGGTTTAGTTTGGTTTTATTCCAGTTTTCTTTATTTAGTGTTTCATCATTTCATCATTATTGTATTAAAATAAACATTATATATATATATATATCGTCTCTGCCTCTTTTAGATTTTCGAACCTGTGTCCTTATAATTTCTGTATCGTAATAGTTTATTTTCTTTGTTTTATTTCCTGGGGTGCAATTCCCCAGGTGGCGTTGTCGGTCCCTCTTTAGTTACCTTCCCTCCCCTTTATATTGAGTTTTTATAGAGTCCCGCCACATTTTGGCGTTGTCGGCAGGATTTCTTTGAGGCAGAGACTTGTAGTTTTCTTTTTTTTTCCCACAACACAATTGATTTGTATATAGCTTGTTAGGGTTTATTTTATTTTTTCTACAGAACAGCAGCAGGTGCCGGGCAGTTCCTGGCATGGACAGTTTCTTTCACCTCTTCGGTTTTGTTTCCTCATGGAGGAGGAGGTCGCCCAATTAAGAGACCTGACCACTCAGCTGCGAGCTGAGAGTCAGCGGATGCGTCGGGAGCAAGGGGCTGGCCGGCCTTGGCCCAACACCTCATCAGCAGTTTCATCGGCTCCTGGACTCTCTTCAGCTCCTGTTGCAGTGACTGAGAGACTGGTTCATTTCCTCAGAGACCGGAGGTGCCCGCTGTTTCGGGGCGGGACGGGACTGAGCATTGGGGGGTGGATTGAGGAGGTCCACGCCTGTGTACGAGCTCGTCACCTGTCTCCAGTAGACCAAGTACCCTTCATCTATGAACACCTGGGTGTCCAGCCCTATGAGCAGGGCGACCAGCGTCCGCAGCACCCCAGATGCATTCTGTTGTTTAGTGGTGGCATCCAACCAGGGCAGTCATTGGCCCTCATGTAGACCAAGCATTCACTTGGTTTCTGACCTGGACCCCCAGTCTACATGGTTCCTAGTCCACATGGGTTCCTAGTCCAGATGGTTCCTACTAGTGCACATGGTTCCTAGTCCAGAGGGTTCCTAGTCCAGAGGGTTCCTAGTCCACATGGGTTCCTAGTCCACATGGGTTCCTCCTCTACATGGGTTCCTCCTAGACCAGATGGTTCCTAGTCTACATGGGTTCCTAGTCTACATGGGTTCCTACTAGTGCACATGGTTCCTAGTCTACATGGGTTCCTAGTCGACATGGGTTCCTACTAGTGCACATGGTTCCTAGTCTACACGGGTTCCTAGTCTACATGGGTTCCTAGTCGACATGGGTTCCTACTAGTGCACATGGTTCCTAGTCCATATGGTTCCTACTAGTGCACATGGTTCCTAGTCCACATGGTTCCTACTAGTGCACATGGGTTCCTAGTCCAGAGGGTTCCTAGTCCAGATGGTTTCTACTAACTCTCTGATGCCTGTGCTTAGTGGCTGTGCTGTGTTTAGGCCATGGCAGTAAATGTAAATCGTCGGGCCGACGATTAAAAACCCAGGGGGTAGATTGTAGTGAACCTCAGTAGGGGTTGCGAATGCAACCCCATCTTAGCTCCTCCCCCTGCACCCAGGTGCAATATAAAAGGCCCAAGATGGCTGAACTCAGCCTCTGCTGGTTGCCTCCCAGGGTGGTGAGTAGGGTCCCCGCTTTTTAACAGTTTTGAGTTCCCATTTTCCCTTTTATTAATTTGTGTCTCTTGTTTTTAGGATCCCCTGCTGCTGTTCTGTACGGTTTTGGTTCTGTACGGTTTTGGTTCTGTTCTGTTTTGGTTTTGTTTTGGTTCTGTTTTGATATTTTCTTTTGTTTGCTTTGGTTAAGTTTGCGTTGTGTTATTTCCCGTTTTCTGTGTCATTGTTTTGACAATTGAGTTGTTGGTTTACTTAACCTTTTGTTTTGTAGTTTGGTTTTATTCCAGTTTTCTTTATTTAGTGTTTCATCATTTCATCATTATTGTATTAAAATAAACATTATATATATATATATATCGTCTCTGCCTCTTTTAGATTTTCGAACCTGTGTCCTTATAATTTCTGTATCGTAATAGTTTATTTTCTTTGTTTTATTTCCTGGGGTGCAATTCCCCAGGTGGCGTTGTCGGTCCCTCTTTAGTTACCTTCCCTCCCCTTTATATTGAGTTTTTATAGAGTCCCGCCACACGTGCAAAATGCTTTTCAGAGCGAGAAAAGCATGTTTTGACCCACAATGTGTTTTTGACCCTAACACGTGAATTATGCTCAAAACCAACGCTCTCCACTTCCAAATGGTGCGCGATGGCATAAATAACCCTATTTAAGCTAAGTTACACGTTTGCATTGAAAGGGACTGAGTTATCAACTTTTCCAGTTTTTATGCGTGCAAAATGCTTTTCAGAGCGAGAAAAGCATGTTTTGACCCACAATGTGTTTTTGACCCTAACACGTGAATTATGCTCAAAACCAATGCTCTCCACTTCCAAATGGTGCGCAATGGCATAAATAACCCTATTTAAGCTCAGTTACACGTTTGCATTGAGAGGGACTGAGTTATCAACTTTTCCAGTTTTTATGCGTGCAAAATGCTTTTCAGAGCGAGAGAAGCACTCTTTGACCAACAATGTGTTTTTGACCCTAACACGTGAATTGTGCTCAAAACCAATGCTCTTCACTTCAAAATGGTGCAAAATGGCATAAACAACCCTATTTAAGCTTAGTTTCACGTTTGCATTGAAAGGGACTGAGTTATCAACTTTTCCAGTTTTTATGCGTTCAAAATGCTTTTCAGAGCGAGAGGAGCACTTTTTGACCAACAATGTGTTTTTGACCCTAACACGTGAATTGTGCTCAAAACCAATGCTCTTCACTTCCAAATGGTGCGCAATGGCATAAACAACCCTATTAAACTTAGTTTCACGTTTGCATTGAAAGGGACTGAGTTATCAACTTTTCCAGTTTTTATGCGTGCAAAATGCTTTTCAGAGGGAGAGGAGCACTTTTTGACCAACAATGTGTCTTTGACCCTAACACGTGAATTGTGCTCAAAACCAATGCTCTTCACTTCCAAATGGTGAGCAATGGCATAAACAACCCTATTTAAGGTTAGTTTCACGTTTGCATTGAAAGGGACTGAGTTATCAACTTTTCCAGTTTTTATGCATGCAAAAGGCTTTTCAGAGGGAGAGGAGCACTTTTTGACCAACAATGTGTTTTTGACCCTAACACGTGAATTGTGCTCAAAACCAATGCTCTTCACTTTCAAATGGTGCACAATGGCATAAATAAACCTATTTAAGCTTACGTTCACGTTTGCATTGAAAGGGACTGAGTTATCAACTTTTCCAGTTTTCATGAGTGCAAAATGCTTTTCAGAGGGAGAGAAGCACTTTTTTACCAACAATGTGTTTTTGACCCTAACACGTGAATTGTGCTCAAAACCAAGGCTCTTCACTTCCAAATGGTGAGCAATGTCATGAATAACCCTATTTGAGCTCAGTTACACGTTTGCATTGAGAGGGACTGAGTTATCAACTTTTCCAGTTTTTATGCGTGCAAAATGCTTTTCAGAGCGAGAGAAGCACTCTTTGACCAAAAATGTGTTTTTGACCCTAACACGTGAATTGTGCTCAAAACCAATGCTCTTCACTTCCAAATGGTGCGCAATGGCATAAACAACCCTATTTAAGCTTAGTTTCACGTTTGCATTGAAAGGGACTGAGTTATCAACATTTCCAGTTTTTATGAGTGCAAAATGCTTTTCAGAGGGAGAGGAGCACTTTTTGACCAACAATGTGTTTTTGACCCTAACACGTGAATTGTGCTCAAAACCAATGCTCTCCACTTCCAAATGGTGCGAATTGGCATAAATAACCCTATTTAAGCTCAGTTACACGTTTGCATTGAAAGTGACTGAGTTATTCACTTTTCCAGTTTTTATGCGTGCAAAATGCTTTTCAGAGCGAGAAAAGCATGTTTTGACCCACAATGTGTTTTTGACCCTAACACGTGAATTATGCTCAAAACCAACGCTCTCCATTTCCAAATGGTGCGCAATGGCATAAATAACCCTATTTAAGCTCAGTTACACGTTTGCATTGAAAGTGACTGAGTTATTCACTTTTCCAGTTTTTATGCGTGCAAAATGCTTTTCTGAGCGAGAAAAGCATGTTCTGACCCACAATGTGTTTTTGACCCTAACACGTGAATTATGCTCAAAACCAACGCTCTCCATTTCCAAATGGTGCGCAATGGCATAAATAACCCTATTTAAGCTCAGTTACACGTTTGCATTGAAAGTGACTGAGTTATTCACTTTTCCAGTTTTTATGCGTGCAAAATGCTTTTCTGAGCGAGAAAAGCATGTTCTGACCCAAAATGTGTTTTTGACCCTAACACGTGAATTATGCTCAAAACCAATGCTCTCCACTTCCAAATGGTGCACGATGGCATAAATAACCCTATTTAAGCTCAGTTACACGTTTGCATTGAAAGTGACTGAGTTATTCACTTTTCCAGTTTTTATGCGTGCAAAATGCTTTTCAGAGCGAGAGAATAACTTTTTTACCCACAATGTGTTTTTGACCCTGACACGTGAATTGTGCTCAAAACCAATGCTCTCCACTTCCAAATGGTGTGCAATGGCATAAATAACCCTATTTAAGCTCAGTTACACGTTCGCATTGAAAGGGACTGAGTTATTCACTTTTCCAGTTTTTATGCGTGCAAAATGCTTTTCAGAGCGAGAAAAGCATGTTTTGACCCACAATGTGTTTTTGACCCTAACACGTGAATTATGCTCAAAACCAACGCTTTCCATTTCCAAATGGTGCGCAATGGCATAAATAACCCTATTTAAGCTCAGTTACACGTTTGCATTGAAAGTGACTGAGTTATTCACTTTTCCAGTTTTTATGCGTGCAAAATGCTTTTCAGAGCGAGAAAAGCATGTTTTGACCCACAATGTGTTTTTGACCCTAACACGTGAATTATGCTCAAAACCAACGCTCTCCACTTCCAAATGGTGCGCGATGGCATAAATAACCCTATTTAAGCTAAGTTACACGTTTGCATTGAAAGGGACTGAGTTATCAACTTTTCCAGTTTTTATGCGTGCAAAATGCTTTTCAGAGCGAGAAAAGCATGTTTTGACCCACAATGTGTTTTTGACCCTAACACGTGAATTATGCTCAAAACCAATGCTCTCCACTTCCAAATGGTGCGCAATGGCATAAATAACCCTATTTAAGCTCAGTTACACGTTTGCATTGAGAGGGACTGAGTTATCAACTTTTCCAGTTTTTATGCGTGCAAAATGCTTTTCAGAGCGAGAGAAGCACTCTTTGACCAACAATGTGTTTTTGACCCTAACACGTGAATTGTGCTCAAAACCAATGCTCTTCACTTCAAAATGGTGCAAAATGGCATAAACAACCCTATTTAAGCTTAGTTTCACGTTTGCATTGAAAGGGACTGAGTTATCAACTTTTCCAGTTTTTATGCGTTCAAAATGCTTTTCAGAGCGAGAGGAGCACTTTTTGACCAACAATGTGTTTTTGACCCTAACACGTGAATTGTGCTCAAAACCAATGCTCTTCACTTCCAAATGGTGCGCAATGGCATAAACAACCCTATTAAACTTAGTTTCACGTTTGCATTGAAAGGGACTGAGTTATCAACTTTTCCAGTTTTTATGCGTGCAAAATGCTTTTCAGAGGGAGAGGAGCACTTTTTGACCAACAATGTGTCTTTGACCCTAACACGTGAATTGTGCTCAAAACCAATGCTCTTCACTTCCAAATGGTGAGCAATGGCATAAACAACCCTATTTAAGGTTAGTTTCACGTTTGCATTGAAAGGGACTGAGTTATCAACTTTTCCAGTTTTTATGCATGCAAAAGGCTTTTCAGAGGGAGAGGAGCACTTTTTGACCAACAATGTGTTTTTGACCCTAACACGTGAATTGTGCTCAAAACCAATGCTCTTCACTTTCAAATGGTGCACAATGGCATAAATAAACCTATTTAAGCTTACGTTCACGTTTGCATTGAAAGGGACTGAGTTATCAACTTTTCCAGTTTTCATGAGTGCAAAATGCTTTTCAGAGGGAGAGAAGCACTTTTTTACCAACAATGTGTTTTTGACCCTAACACGTGAATTGTGCTCAAAACCAAGGCTCTTCACTTCCAAATGGTGCAAAATGGCATAAACAACCCTATTTAAGCTTAGTTTCACGTTTGCATTGAAAGGGACTGAGTTATCAACATTTCCAGTTTTTATGAGTGCAAAATGCTTTTCAGAGGGAGAGGAGCACTTTTTGACCAACAATGTGTTTTTGACCCTAACACGTGAATTGTGCTCAAAACCAATGCTCTCCACTTCCAAATGGTGCGAATTGGCATAAATAACCCTATTTAAGCTCAGTTACACGTTTGCATTGAAAGTGACTGAGTTATTCACTTTTCCAGTTTTTATGCGTGCAAAATGCTTTTCAGAGCGAGAAAAGCATGTTTTGACCCACAATGTGTTTTTGACCCTAACACGTGAATTATGCTCAAAACCAACGCTCTCCATTTCCAAATGGTGCGCAATGGCATAAATAACCCTATTTAAGCTCAGTTACACGTTTGCATTGAAAGTGACTGAGTTATTCACTTTTCCAGTTTTTATGCGTGCAAAATGCTTTTCTGAGCGAGAAAAGCATGTTCTGACCCACAATGTGTTTTTGACCCTAACACGTGAATTATGCTCAAAACCAACGCTCTCCATTTCCAAACGGTGCGCAATGGCATAAATAACCCTATTTAAGCTCAGTTACACGTTTGCATTGAAAGTGACTGAGTTATTCACTTTTCCAGTTTTTAAGCGTGCAAAATGCTTTTCAGAGCGAGAAAAGCATGTTTTGACCCATAATGTGTTTTTGACCCTAACACGTGAATTATGCTCAAAACCAATGCTCTCCACTTCCAAATGGTGCACGATGGCATAAATAACCCTATTTAAGCTCAGTTACACGTTTGCATTGAAAGTGACTGAGTTATTCACTTTTCCAGTTTTTATGCGTGCAAAATGCTTTTCAGAGCGAGAGAATCACTTTTTGACCCATAATGTGTTTTTGACCCTGACACGTGAATTGTGCTCAAAACCAATGCTCTCCACTTCCAAATGGTGTGCAATGGCATAAATAACCCTATTTAAGCTCAGTTACACGTTCGCATTGAAAGGGACTGAGTTATTCACTTTTCCAGTTTTTATGCGTGCAAAATGCTTTTCAGAGCGAGAGAATCACTTTTTGACCAAAAATGTGTTTTTGACCCTGACACGTGAATTTTGCTCAAAACCAATGCTCTCCACTTCCAAATGGTGCGAATTGGCATAAATAACCCTATTTAAGCTCAGTTACACGTTTGCATTGAAAGTGACTGAGTTATTCACTTTTCCAGTTTTTATGCGTGCAAAATGCTTTTCAGAGCGAGAAAAGCATGTTTTGACCCACAATGTGTTTTTGACCCTAACACGTGAATTATGCTCAAAACCAACGCTCTCCACTTCCAAATGGTGCGCGATGGCATAAATAACCCTATTTAAGCTCAGTTACACGTTTGCATTGAAAGGGACTGAGTTATCAACTTTTCCAGTTTTTATGCGTGCAAAATGCTTTTCAGAGCGAGAAAAGCATGTTTTGACCCACAATGTGTTTTTGACCCTAACACGTGAATTATGCTCAAAACCAATGCTCTCCACTTCCAAATGGTGCGCAATGGCATAAATAACCCTATTTAAGCTCAGTTACACGTTTGCATTGAGAGGGACTGAGTTATCAACTTTTCCAGTTTTTATGCGTGCAAAATGCTTTTCAGAGCGAGAGAAGCACTCTTTGACCAACAATGTGTTTTTGACCCTAACACGTGAATTGTGCTCAAAACCAATGCTCTTCACTTCAAAATGGTGCAAAATGGCATAAACAACCCTATTTAAGCTTAGTTTCACGTTTGCATTGAAAGGGACTGAGTTATCAACTTTTCCAGTTTTTATGCGTTCAAAATGCTTTTCAGAGCGAGAGGAGCACTTTTTGACCAACAATGTGTTTTTGACCCTAACACGTGAATTGTGCTCAAAACCAATGCTCTTCACTTCCAAATGGTGCGCAATGGCATAAACAACCCTATTAAACTTAGTTTCACGTTTGCATTGAAAGGGACTGAGTTATCAACTTTTCCAGTTTTTATGCGTGCAAAATGCTTTTCAGAGGGAGAGGAGCACTTTTTGACCAACAATGTGTCTTTGACCCTAACACGTTAATTGTGCTCAAAACCAATGCTCTTCACTTTCAAATGGTGCACAATGGCATAAATAAACCTATTTAAGCTTACGTTCACGTTTGCATTGAAAGGGACTGAGTTATCAACTTTTCCAGTTTTCATGAGTGCAAAATGCTTTTCAGAGGGAGAGAAGCACTTTTTTACCAACAATGTGTTTTTGACCCTAACACGTGAATTGTGCTCAAAACCAAGGCTCTTCACTTCCAAATGGTGAGCAATGTCATGAATAACCCTATTTGAGCTCAGTTACACGTTTGCATTGAGAGGGACTGAGTTATCAACTTTTCCAGTTTTTATGCGTGCAAAATGCTTTTCAGAGCGAGAGAAGCACTCTTTGACCAACAATGTGTTTTTGACCCTAACACGTGAATTGTGCTCAAAACCAATGCTCTCCACTTCCAAATGGTGCGAATTGGCATAAATAACCCTATTTAAGCTCAGTTACACGTTTGCATTGAAAGTGACTGAGTTATTCACTTTTCCAGTTTTTATGCGTGCAAAATGCTTTTCAGAGCGAGAAAAGCATGTTTTGACCAACAATGTGTTTTTGACCCTAACACGTGAATTTTGCTCAAAACCAACGCTCTCCATTTCCAAATGGTGCGCAATGGCATAAATAACCCTATTTAAGCTCAGTTACACGTTTGCATTGAAAGTGTCTGAGTTATTCACTTTTCCAGTTTTTATGCGTGCAAAATGCTTTTCTGAGCGAGAAAAGCATGTTCTGACCCACAATGTGTTTTTGACCCTAACACGTGAATTATGCTCAAAACCAACGCTCTCCATTTCCAAATGGTGCGCAATGGCATAAATAACCCTATTTAAGCTCAGTTACACGTTTGCATTGAAAGTGACTGAGTTATTCACTTTTCCAGTTTTTAAGCGTGCAAAATGCTTTTCAGAGCGAGAAAAGCATGTTTTGACCCATAATGTGTTTTTGACCCTAACACGTGAATTATGCTCAAAACCAATGCTCTCCACTTCCAAATGGTGCACGATGGCATAAATAACCCTATTTAAGCTCAGTTACACGTTTGCATTGAAAGTGACTGAGTTATTCACTTTTCCAGTTTTTATGCGTGCAAAATGCTTTTCAGAGCGAGAGAATCACTTTTTGACCCACAATGTGTTTTTGACCCTGACACGTGAATTGTGCTCAAAACCAATGCTCTCCACTTCCAAATGGTGTGCAATGGCATAAATAACCCTATTTAAGCTCAGTTACACGTTCGCATTGAAAGGGACTGAGTTATTCACTTTTCCAGTTTTTATGCGTGCAAAATGCTTTTCAGAGCGAGAAAAGCATGTTTTGACCCACAATGTGTTTTTGACCCTAACACGTGAATTATGCTCAAAACCAACGCTCTCCACTTCCAAATGGTGCGCGATGGCATAAATAACCCTATTTAAGCTTAGTTACACGTTTGCATTGAAAGGGACTGAGTTATCAACTTTTCCAGTTTTTATGCGTGCAAAATGCTTTTCAGAGCGAGAAAAGCATGTTTTGACCCACAATGTGTTTTTGACCCTAACACGTGAATTATGCTCAAAACCAATGCTCTCCACTTCCAAATGGTGCGCAATGGCATAAATAACCCTATTTAAGCTCAGTTACACGTTTGCATTGAAAGTGACTGAGTTATTCACTTTTCCAGTTTTTATGCGTGCAAAATGCTTTTCTGAGCGAGAAAAGCATGTTCTGACCCAAAATGTGTTTTTGACCCTAACACGTGAATTATGCTCAAAACCAATGCTCTCCACTTCCAAATGGTGCACGATGGCATAAATAACCCTATTTAAGCTCAGTTACACGTTTGCATTGAAAGTGACTGAGTTATTCACTTTTCCAGTTTTTATGCGTGCAAAATGCTTTTCAGAGCGAGAGAATAACTTTTTTACCCACAATGTGTTTTTGACCCTGACACGTGAATTGTGCTCAAAACCAATGCTCTCCACTTCCAAATGGTGTGCAATGGCATAAATAACCCTATTTAAGCTCAGTTACACGTTCGCATTGAAAGGGACTGAGTTATTCACTTTTCCAGTTTTTATGCGTGCAAAATGCTTTTCAGAGCGAGAAAAGCATGTTTTGACCCACAATGTGTTTTTGACCCTAACACGTGAATTATGCTCAAAACCAACGCTCTCCACTTCCAAATGGTGCGCGATGGCATAAATAACCCTATTTAAGCTAAGTTACACGTTTGCATTGAAAGGGACTGAGTTATCAACTTTTCCAGTTTTTATGCGTGCAAAATGCTTTTCAGAGCGAGAAAAGCATGTTTTGACCCACAATGTGTTTTTGACCCTAACACGTGAATTATGCTCAAAACCAATGCTCTCCACTTCCAAATGGTGCGCAATGGCATAAATAACCCTATTTAAGCTCAGTTACACGTTTGCATTGAGAGGGACTGAGTTATCAACTTTTCCAGTTTTTATGCGTGCAAAATGCTTTTCAGAGCGAGAGAAGCACTCTTTGACCAACAATGTGTTTTTGACCCTAACACGTGAATTGTGCTCAAAACCAATGCTTTTCCATCAACTTTTCCAGTTTTTATGCGTGCAAAATGCTTTTCAGAGGGAGAGGAGCACTTTTTGACCAACAATGTGTCTTTGACCCTAACACGTGAATTGTGCTCAAAACCAATGCTCTTCACTTCCAAATGGTGAGCAATGGCATAAACAACCCTATTTAAGGTTAGTTTCACGTTTGCATTGAAAGGGACTGAGTTATCAACTTTTCCAGTTTTTATGCATGCAAAATGCTTTTCAGAGGGAGAGGAGCACTTTTTGACCAACAATGTGTCTTTGACCCTAACACGTTAATTGTGCTCAAAACCAATGCTCTTCACTTTCAAATGGTGCACAATGGCATAAATAAACCTATTTAAGCTTACGTTCACGTTTGCATTGAAAGGGACTGAGTTATCAACTTTTCCAGTTTTCATGAGTGCAAAATGCTTTTCAGAGGGAGAGAAGCACTTTTTTACCAACAATGTGTTTTTGACCCTAACACGTGAATTGTGCTCAAAACCAAGGCTCTTCACTTCCAAATGGTGAGCAATGTCATGAATAACCCTATTTGAGCTCAGTTACACGTTTGCATTGAGAGGGACTGAGTTATCAACTTTTCCAGTTTTTATGCGTGCAAAATGCTTTTCAGAGGGAGAGGAGCACTTTTTGACCAACAATGTGTTTTTGACCCTAACACGTGAATTGTGCTCAAAACCAATGCTCTCCACTTCCAAATGGTGCGAATTGGCATAAATAACCCTATTTAAGCTCAGTTACACGTTTGCATTGAAAGTGACTGAGTTATTCACTTTTCCAGTTTTTATGCGTGCAAAATGCTTTTCAGAGCGAGAAAAGCATGTTTTGACCCACAATGTGTTTTTGACCCTAACACGTGAATTATGCTCAAAACCAACGCTCTCCATTTCCAAATGGTGCGCAATGGCATAAATAACCCTATTTAAGCTCAGTTACACGTTTGCATTGAAAGTGACTGAGTTATTCACTTTTCCAGTTTTTATGCGTGCAAAATGCTTTTCTGAGCGAGAAAAGCATGTTCTGACCCACAATGTGTTTTTGACCCTAACACGTGAATTATGCTCAAAACCAACGCTCTCCATTTCCAAATGGTGCGCAATGGCATAAATAACCCTATTTAAGCTCAGTTACACGTTTGCATTGAAAGTGACTGAGTTATTCACTTTTCCAGTTTTTAAGCGTGCAAAATGCTTTTCAGAGCGAGAAAAGCATGTTTTGACCCATAATGTGTTTTTGACCCTAACACGTGAATTATGCTCAAAACCAATGCTCTCCACTTCCAAATGGTGCACGATGGCATAAATAACCCTATTTAAGCTCAGTTACACGTTTGCATTGAAAGTGACTGAGTTATTCACTTTTCCAGTTTTTATGCGTGCAAAATGCTTTTCAGAGCGAGAAAAGCATGTTCTGACCCACAATGTGTTTTTGACCCTAACACGTGAATTATGCTCAAAACCAACGCTCTCCATTTCCAAATGGTGCGCAATGGCATAAATAACCCTATTTAAGCTCAGTTACACGTTTGCATTGAAAGTGACTGAGTTATTCACTTTTCCAGTTTTTATGCGTGCAAAATGCTTTTCTGAGCGAGAAAAGCATGTTCTGACCCAAAATGTGTTTTTGACCCTAACACGTGAATTATGCTCAAAACCAATGCTCTTCACTTCAAAATGGTGCAAAATGGCATAAACAACCCTATTTAAGCTTAGTTTCACGTTTGCATTGAAAGGGACTGAGTTATCAACTTTTCCAGTTTTTATGCGTTCAAAATGCTTTTCAGAGCGAGAGGAGCACTTTTTGACCAACAATGTGTTTTTGACCCTAACACGTGAATTGTGCTCAAAACCAATGCTCTCCACTTCCAAATGGTGTGCAATGGCATAAATAACCCTATTTAAGCTCAGTTACACGTTCGCATTGAAAGGGACTGAGTTATTCACTTTTCCAGTTTTTATGCGTGCAAAATGCTTTTCAGAGCGAGAAAAGCATGTTTTGACCCACAATGTGTTTTTGACCCTAACACGTGAATTATGCTCAAAACCAACGCTCTCCACTTCCAAATGGTGCGCGATGGCATAAATAACCCTATTTAAGCTAAGTTACACGTTTGCATTGAAAGGGACTGAGTTATCAACTTTTCCAGTTTTTATGCGTGCAAAATGCTTTTCAGAGCGAGAAAAGCATGTTTTGACCCACAATGTGTTTTTGACCCTAACACGTGAATTATGCTCAAAACCAATGCTCTCCACTTCCAAATGGTGCGCAATGGCATAAATAACCCTATTTAAGCTCAGTTACACGTTTGCATTGAGAGGGACTGAGTTATCAACTTTTCCAGTTTTTATGCGTGCAAAATGCTTTTCAGAGCGAGAGAAGCACTCTTTGACCAACAATGTGTTTTTGACCCTAACACGTGAATTGTGCTCAAAACCAATGCTCTTCACTTCAAAATGGTGCAAAATGGCATAAACAACCCTATTTAAGCTTAGTTTCACGTTTGCATTGAAAGGGACTGAGTTATCAACTTTTCCAGTTTTTATGCGTTCAAAATGCTTTTCAGAGCGAGAGGAGCACTTTTTGACCAACAATGTGTTTTTGACCCTAACACGTGAATTGTGCTCAAAACCAATGCTCTTCACTTCCAAATGGTGCGCAATGGCATAAACAACCCTATTAAACTTAGTTTCACGTTTGCATTGAAAGGGACTGAGTTATCAACTTTTCCAGTTTTTATGCGTGCAAAATGCTTTTCAGAGGGAGAGGAGCACTTTTTGACCAACAATGTGTCTTTGACCCTAACACGTGAATTGTGCTCAAAACCAATGCTCTTCACTTCCAAATGGTGAGCAATGGCATAAACAACCCTATTTAAGGTTAGTTTCACGTTTGCATTGAAAGGGACTGAGTTATCAACTTTTCCAGTTTTTATGCATGCAAAAGGCTTTTCAGAGGGAGAGGAGCACTTTTTGACCAACAATGTGTTTTTGACCCTAACACGTGAATTGTGCTCAAAACCAATGCTCTTCACTTTCAAATGGTGCACAATGGCATAAATAAACCTATTTAAGCTTACGTTCACGTTTGCATTGAAAGGGACTGAGTTATCAACTTTTCCAGTTTTCATGAGTGCAAAATGCTTTTCAGAGGGAGAGAAGCACTTTTTTACCAACAATGTGTTTTTGACCCTAACACGTGAATTGTGCTCAAAACCAAGGCTCTTCACTTCCAAATGGTGAGCAATGTCATGAATAACCCTATTTGAGCTCAGTTACACGTTTGCATTGAGAGGGACTGAGTTATCAACTTTTCCAGTTTTTATGCGTGCAAAATGCTTTTCAGAGCGAGAGAAGCACTCTTTGACCAAAAATGTGTTTTTGACCCTAACACGTGAATTGTGCTCAAAACCAATGCTCTTCACTTCCAAATGGTGCGCAATGGCATAAACAACCCTATTTAAGCTTAGTTTCACGTTTGCATTGAAAGGGACTGAGTTATCAACATTTCCAGTTTTTATGAGTGCAAAATGCTTTTCAGAGGGAGAGGAGCACTTTTTGACCAACAATGTGTTTTTGACCCTAACACGTGAATTGTGCTCAAAACCAATGCTCTCCACTTCCAAATGGTGCGAATTGGCATAAATAACCCTATTTAAGCTCAGTTACACGTTTGCATTGAAAGTGACTGAGTTATTCACTTTTCCAGTTTTTATGCGTGCAAAATGCTTTTCAGAGCGAGAAAAGCATGTTTTGACCCACAATGTGTTTTTGACCCTAACACGTGAATTATGCTCAAAACCAACGCTCTCCATTTCCAAATGGTGCGCAATGGCATAAATAACCCTATTTAAGCTCAGTTACACGTTTGCATTGAAAGTGACTGAGTTATTCACTTTTCCAGTTTTTATGCGTGCAAAATGCTTTTCTGAGCGAGAAAAGCATGTTCTGACCCACAATGTGTTTTTGACCCTAACACGTGAATTATGCTCAAAACCAACGCTCTCCATTTCCAAATGGTGCGCAATGGCATAAATAACCCTATTTAAGCTCAGTTACACGTTTGCATTGAAAGTGACTGAGTTATTCACTTTTCCAGTTTTTAAGCGTGCAAAATGCTTTTCAGAGCGAGAAAAGCATGTTTTGACCCATAATGTGTTTTTGACCCTAACACGTGAATTATGCTCAAAACCAATGCTCTCCACTTCCAAATGGTGCACGATGGCATAAATAACCCTATTTAAGCTCAGTTACACGTTTGCATTGAAAGTGACTGAGTTATTCACTTTTCCAGTTTTTATGCGTGCAAAATGCTTTTCAGAGCGAGAGAATCACTTTTTGACCCACAATGTGTTTTTGACCCTGACACGTGAATTGTGCTCAAAACCAATGCTCTCCACTTCCAAATGGTGTGCAATGGCATAAATAACCCTATTTAAGCTCAGTTACACGTTCGCATTGAAAGGGACTGAGTTATTCACTTTTCCAGTTTTTATGCGTGCAAAATGCTTTTCAGAGCGAGAAAAGCATGTTTTGACCCACAATGTGTTTTTGACCCTAACACGTGAATTATGCTCAAAACCAACGCTCTCCACTTCCAAATGGTGCGCGATGGCATAAATAACCCTATTTAAGCTTAGTTACACGTTTGCATTGAAAGGGACTGAGTTATCAACTTTTCCAGTTTTTATGCGTGCAAAATGCTTTTCAGAGCGAGAAAAGCATGTTTTGACCCACAATGTGTTTTTGACCCTAACACGTGAATTATGCTCAAAACCAATGCTCTCCACTTCCAAATGGTGCGCAATGGCATAAATAACCCTATTTAAGCTCAGTTACACGTTTGCATTGAGAGGGACTGAGTTATCAACTTTTCCAGTTTTTATGCGTGCAAAATGCTTTTCAGAGCGAGAGAAGCACTCTTTGACCAACAATGTGTTTTTGACCCTAACACGTGAATTGTGCTCAAAACCAATGCTCTTCACTTCAAAATGGTGCGAAATGGCATAAACAACCCTATTTAAGCTTAGTTTCACGTTTGCATTGAAAGGGACTGAGTTATCAACTTTTCCAGTTTTTATGCGTTCAAAATGCTTTTCAGAGCGAGAGGAGCACTTTTTGACCAACAATGTGTTTTTGACCCTAACACGTGAATTGTGCTCAAAACCAATGCTCTTCACTTCCAAATGGTGCGCAATGGCATAAACAACCCTATTAAACTTAGTTTCACGTTTGCATTGAAAGGGACTGAGTTATCAACTTTTCCAGTTTTTATGCGTGCAAAATGCTTTTCAGAGGGAGAGGAGCACTTTTTGACCAACAATGTGTCTTTGACCCTAACACGTGAATTGTGCTCAAAACCAATGCTCTTCACTTCCAAATGGTGAGCAATGGCATAAACAACCCTATTTAAGGTTAGTTTCACGTTTGCATTGAAAGGGACTGAGTTATCAACTTTTCCAGTTTTTATGCGTGCAAAATGCTTTTCAGAGCGAGAAAAGCATGTTTTGACCCACAATGTGTTTTTGACCCTGACACGTGAATTGTGCTCAAAACCAATGCTCTCCACTTCCAAATGGTGCGCAATGGCATAAATAACCCTATTCAAGCTCAGTTACACGTTTGCATTGAAAGTGACTGAGTTATTCACTTTTCCAGTTTTTATGCGTGCAAAATGCTTTTCAGAGCGAGAAAAGCATGTTTTGACCCACAATGTGTTTTTGACCCTAACACGTGAATTATGCTCAAAACCAACGCTCTCCACTTCCAAATGGTGCGCGATGGCATAAATAACCCTATTTAAGCTTAGTTACACGTTTGCATTGAAAGTGACTGAGTTATTCACTTTTCCAGTTTTTATGCGTGCAAAATGCTTTTCAGAGCGAGAAAAGCATGTTTTGACCCACAATGTGTTTTTGACCCTAACACGTGAATTATGCTCAAAACCAATGCTCTCCACTTCCAAATGGTGCGCAATGGCATAAATAACCCTATTTAAGCTCAGTTACACGTTTGCATTGAGAGGGACTGAGTTATCAACTTTTCCAGTTTTTATGCGTGCAAAATGCTTTTCAGAGCGAGAGAAGCACTCTTTGACCAACAATGTGTTTTTGACCCTAACACGTGAATTGTGCTCAAAACCAATGCTCTTCACTTCAAAATGGTGCAAAATGGCATAAACAACCCTATTTAAGCTTAGTTTCACGTTTGCATTGAAAGGGACTGAGTTATCAACTTTTCCAGTTTTTATGCGTTCAAAATGCTTTTCAGAGCGAGAGGAGCACTTTTTGACCAACAATGTGTTTTTGACCCTAACACGTGAATTGTGCTCAAAACCAATGCTCTTCACTTCCAAATGGTGCGCAATGGCATAAACAACCCTATTAAACTTAGTTTCACGTTTGCATTGAAAGGGACTGAGTTATCAACTTTTCCAGTTTTTATGCGTGCAAAATGCTTTTCAGAGGGAGAGGAGCACTTTTTGACCAACAATGTGTCTTTGACCCTAACACGTTAATTGTGCTCAAAACCAATGCTCTTCACTTTCAAATGGTGCACAATGGCATAAATAAACCTATTTAAGCTTACGTTCACGTTTGCATTGAAAGGGACTGAGTTATCAACTTTTCCAGTTTTCATGAGTGCAAAATGCTTTTCAGAGGGAGAGAAGCACTTTTTTACCAACAATGTGTTTTTGACCCTAACACGTGAATTGTGCTCAAAACCAAGGCTCTTCACTTCCAAATGGTGAGCAATGTCATGAATAACCCTATTTGAGCTCAGTTACACGTTTGCATTGAGAGGGACTGAGTTATCAACTTTTCCAGTTTTTATGCGTGCAAAATGCTTTTCAGAGCGAGAGAAGCACTCTTTGACCAACAATGTGTTTTTGACCCTAACACGTGAATTGTGCTCAAAACCAATGCTCTCCACTTCCAAATGGTGCGAATTGGCATAAATAACCCTATTTAAGCTCAGTTACACGTTTGCATTGAAAGTGACTGAGTTATTCACTTTTCCAGTTTTTATGCGTGCAAAATGCTTTTCAGAGCGAGAAAAGCATGTTTTGACCCACAATGTGTTTTTGACCCTAACACGTGAATTTTGCTCAAAACCAACGCTCTCCATTTCCAAATGGTGCGCAATGGCATAAATAACCCTATTTAAGCTCAGTTACACGTTTGCATTGAAAGTGTCTGAGTTATTCACTTTTCCAGTTTTTATGCGTGCAAAATGCTTTTCTGAGCGAGAAAAGCATGTTCTGACCCACAATGTGTTTTTGACCCTAACACGTGAATTATGCTCAAAACCAACGCTCTCCATTTCCAAATGGTGCGCAATGGCATAAATAACCCTATTTAAGCTCAGTTACACGTTTGCATTGAAAGTGACTGAGTTATTCACTTTTCCAGTTTTTAAGCGTGCAAAATGCTTTTCAGAGCGAGAAAAGCATGTTTTGACCCATAATGTGTTTTTGACCCTAACACGTGAATTATGCTCAAAACCAATGCTCTCCACTTCCAAATGGTGCACGATGGCATAAATAACCCTATTTAAGCTCAGTTACACGTTTGCATTGAAAGTGACTGAGTTATTCACTTTTCCAGTTTTTATGCGTGCAAAATGCTTTTCAGAGCGAGAGAATCACTTTTTGACCCACAATGTGTTTTTGACCCTGACACGTGAATTGTGCTCAAAACCAATGCTCTCCACTTCCAAATGGTGTGCAATGGCATAAATAACCCTATTTAAGCTCAGTTACACGTTCGCATTGAAAGGGACTGAGTTATTCACTTTTCCAGTTTTTATGCGTGCAAAATGCTTTTCAGAGCGAGAAAAGCATGTTTTGACCCACAATGTGTTTTTGACCCTAACACGTGAATTATGCTCAAAACCAACGCTCTCCACTTCCAAATGGTGCGCGATGGCATAAATAACCCTATTTAAGCTTAGTTACACGTTTGCATTGAAAGGGACTGAGTTATCAACTTTTCCAGTTTTTATGCGTGCAAAATGCTTTTCAGAGCGAGAAAAGCATGTTTTGACCCACAATGTGTTTTTGACCCTAACACGTGAATTATGCTCAAAACCAATGCTCTCCACTTCCAAATGGTGCGCAATGGCATAAATAACCCTATTTAAGCTCAGTTACACGTTTGCATTGAAAGTGACTGAGTTATTCACTTTTCCAGTTTTTATGCGTGCAAAATGCTTTTCTGAGCGAGAAAAGCATGTTCTGACCCAAAATGTGTTTTTGACCCTAACACGTGAATTATGCTCAAAACCAATGCTCTCCACTTCCAAATGGTGCACGATGGCATAAATAACCCTATTTAAGCTCAGTTACACGTTTGCATTGAAAGTGACTGAGTTATTCACTTTTCCAGTTTTTATGCGTGCAAAATGCTTTTCAGAGCGAGAGAATAACTTTTTTACCCACAATGTGTTTTTGACCCTGACACGTGAATTGTGCTCAAAACCAATGCTCTCCACTTCCAAATGGTGTGCAATGGCATAAATAACCCTATTTAAGCTCAGTTACACGTTCGCATTGAAAGGGACTGAGTTATTCACTTTTCCAGTTTTTATGCGTGCAAAATGCTTTTCAGAGCGAGAAAAGCATGTTTTGACCCACAATGTGTTTTTGACCCTAACACGTGAATTATGCTCAAAACCAACGCTCTCCACTTCCAAATGGTGCGCGATGGCATAAATAACCCTATTTAAGCTAAGTTACACGTTTGCATTGAAAGGGACTGAGTTATCAACTTTTCCAGTTTTTATGCGTGCAAAATGCTTTTCAGAGCGAGAAAAGCATGTTTTGACCCACAATGTGTTTTTGACCCTAACACGTGAATTATGCTCAAAACCAATGCTCTCCACTTCCAAATGGTGCGCAATGGCATAAATAACCCTATTTAAGCTCAGTTACACGTTTGCATTGAGAGGGACTGAGTTATCAACTTTTCCAGTTTTTATGCGTGCAAAATGCTTTTCAGAGCGAGAGAAGCACTCTTTGACCAACAATGTGTTTTTGACCCTAACACGTGAATTGTGCTCAAAACCAATGCTTTTCCATCAACTTTTCCAGTTTTTATGCGTGCAAAATGCTTTTCAGAGGGAGAGGAGCACTTTTTGACCAACAATGTGTCTTTGACCCTAACACGTGAATTGTGCTCAAAACCAATGCTCTTCACTTCCAAATGGTGAGCAATGGCATAAACAACCCTATTTAAGGTTAGTTTCACGTTTGCATTGAAAGGGACTGAGTTATCAACTTTTCCAGTTTTTATGCATGCAAAATGCTTTTCAGAGGGAGAGGAGCACTTTTTGACCAACAATGTGTCTTTGACCCTAACACGTTAATTGTGCTCAAAACCAATGCTCTTCACTTTCAAATGGTGCACAATGGCATAAATAAACCTATTTAAGCTTACGTTCACGTTTGCATTGAAAGGGACTGAGTTATCAACTTTTCCAGTTTTCATGAGTGCAAAATGCTTTTCAGAGGGAGAGAAGCACTTTTTTACCAACAATGTGTTTTTGACCCTAACACGTGAATTGTGCTCAAAACCAAGGCTCTTCACTTCCAAATGGTGAGCAATGTCATGAATAACCCTATTTGAGCTCAGTTACACGTTTGCATTGAGAGGGACTGAGTTATCAACTTTTCCAGTTTTTATGCGTGCAAAATGCTTTTCAGAGGGAGAGGAGCACTTTTTGACCAACAATGTGTTTTTGACCCTAACACGTGAATTGTGCTCAAAACCAATGCTCTCCACTTCCAAATGGTGCGAATTGGCATAAATAACCCTATTTAAGCTCAGTTACACGTTTGCATTGAAAGTGACTGAGTTATTCACTTTTCCAGTTTTTATGCGTGCAAAATGCTTTTCAGAGCGAGAAAAGCATGTTTTGACCCACAATGTGTTTTTGACCCTAACACGTGAATTATGCTCAAAACCAACGCTCTCCATTTCCAAATGGTGCGCAATGGCATAAATAACCCTATTTAAGCTCAGTTACACGTTTGCATTGAAAGTGACTGAGTTATTCACTTTTCCAGTTTTTATGCGTGCAAAATGCTTTTCTGAGCGAGAAAAGCATGTTCTGACCCACAATGTGTTTTTGACCCTAACACGTGAATTATGCTCAAAACCAACGCTCTCCATTTCCAAATGGTGCGCAATGGCATAAATAACCCTATTTAAGCTCAGTTACACGTTTGCATTGAAAGTGACTGAGTTATTCACTTTTCCAGTTTTTAAGCGTGCAAAATGCTTTTCAGAGCGAGAAAAGCATGTTTTGACCCATAATGTGTTTTTGACCCTAACACGTGAATTATGCTCAAAACCAATGCTCTCCACTTCCAAATGGTGCACGATGGCATAAATAACCCTATTTAAGCTCAGTTACACGTTTGCATTGAAAGTGACTGAGTTATTCACTTTTCCAGTTTTTATGCGTGCAAAATGCTTTTCAGAGCGAGAAAAGCATGTTCTGACCCACAATGTGTTTTTGACCCTAACACGTGAATTATGCTCAAAACCAACGCTCTCCATTTCCAAATGGTGCGCAATGGCATAAATAACCCTATTTAAGCTCAGTTACACGTTTGCATTGAAAGTGACTGAGTTATTCACTTTTCCAGTTTTTATGCGTGCAAAATGCTTTTCTGAGCGAGAAAAGCATGTTCTGACCCAAAATGTGTTTTTGACCCTAACACGTGAATTATGCTCAAAACCAATGCTCTTCACTTCAAAATGGTGCAAAATGGCATAAACAACCCTATTTAAGCTTAGTTTCACGTTTGCATTGAAAGGGACTGAGTTATCAACTTTTCCAGTTTTTATGCGTTCAAAATGCTTTTCAGAGCGAGAGGAGCACTTTTTGACCAACAATGTGTTTTTGACCCTAACACGTGAATTGTGCTCAAAACCAATGCTCTCCACTTCCAAATGGTGTGCAATGGCATAAATAACCCTATTTAAGCTCAGTTACACGTTCGCATTGAAAGGGACTGAGTTATTCACTTTTCCAGTTTTTATGCGTGCAAAATGCTTTTCAGAGCGAGAAAAGCATGTTTTGACCCACAATGTGTTTTTGACCCTAACACGTGAATTATGCTCAAAACCAACGCTCTCCACTTCCAAATGGTGCGCGATGGCATAAATAACCCTATTTAAGCTAAGTTACACGTTTGCATTGAAAGGGACTGAGTTATCAACTTTTCCAGTTTTTATGCGTGCAAAATGCTTTTCAGAGCGAGAAAAGCATGTTTTGACCCACAATGTGTTTTTGACCCTAACACGTGAATTATGCTCAAAACCAATGCTCTCCACTTCCAAATGGTGCGCAATGGCATAAATAACCCTATTTAAGCTCAGTTACACGTTTGCATTGAGAGGGACTGAGTTATCAACTTTTCCAGTTTTTATGCGTGCAAAATGCTTTTCAGAGCGAGAGAAGCACTCTTTGACCAACAATGTGTTTTTGACCCTAACACGTGAATTGTGCTCAAAACCAATGCTCTTCACTTCAAAATGGTGCAAAATGGCATAAACAACCCTATTTAAGCTTAGTTTCACGTTTGCATTGAAAGGGACTGAGTTATCAACTTTTCCAGTTTTTATGCGTTCAAAATGCTTTTCAGAGCGAGAGGAGCACTTTTTGACCAACAATGTGTTTTTGACCCTAACACGTGAATTGTGCTCAAAACCAATGCTCTTCACTTCCAAATGGTGCGCAATGGCATAAACAACCCTATTAAACTTAGTTTCACGTTTGCATTGAAAGGGACTGAGTTATCAACTTTTCCAGTTTTTATGCGTGCAAAATGCTTTTCAGAGGGAGAGGAGCACTTTTTGACCAACAATGTGTCTTTGACCCTAACACGTGAATTGTGCTCAAAACCAATGCTCTTCACTTCCAAATGGTGAGCAATGGCATAAACAACCCTATTTAAGGTTAGTTTCACGTTTGCATTGAAAGGGACTGAGTTATCAACTTTTCCAGTTTTTATGCATGCAAAAGGCTTTTCAGAGGGAGAGGAGCACTTTTTGACCAACAATGTGTTTTTGACCCTAACACGTGAATTGTGCTCAAAACCAATGCTCTTCACTTTCAAATGGTGCACAATGGCATAAATAAACCTATTTAAGCTTACGTTCACGTTTGCATTGAAAGGGACTGAGTTATCAACTTTTCCAGTTTTCATGAGTGCAAAATGCTTTTCAGAGGGAGAGAAGCACTTTTTTACCAACAATGTGTTTTTGACCCTAACACGTGAATTGTGCTCAAAACCAAGGCTCTTCACTTCCAAATGGTGAGCAATGTCATGAATAACCCTATTTGAGCTCAGTTACACGTTTGCATTGAGAGGGACTGAGTTATCAACTTTTCCAGTTTTTATGCGTGCAAAATGCTTTTCAGAGCGAGAGAAGCACTCTTTGACCAAAAATGTGTTTTTGACCCTAACACGTGAATTGTGCTCAAAACCAATGCTCTTCACTTCCAAATGGTGCGCAATGGCATAAACAACCCTATTTAAGCTTAGTTTCACGTTTGCATTGAAAGGGACTGAGTTATCAACATTTCCAGTTTTTATGAGTGCAAAATGCTTTTCAGAGGGAGAGGAGCACTTTTTGACCAACAATGTGTTTTTGACCCTAACACGTGAATTGTGCTCAAAACCAATGCTCTCCACTTCCAAATGGTGCGAATTGGCATAAATAACCCTATTTAAGCTCAGTTACACGTTTGCATTGAAAGTGACTGAGTTATTCACTTTTCCAGTTTTTATGCGTGCAAAATGCTTTTCAGAGCGAGAAAAGCATGTTTTGACCCACAATGTGTTTTTGACCCTAACACGTGAATTATGCTCAAAACCAACGCTCTCCATTTCCAAATGGTGCGCAATGGCATAAATAACCCTATTTAAGCTCAGTTACACGTTTGCATTGAAAGTGACTGAGTTATTCACTTTTCCAGTTTTTATGCGTGCAAAATGCTTTTCTGAGCGAGAAAAGCATGTTCTGACCCACAATGTGTTTTTGACCCTAACACGTGAATTATGCTCAAAACCAACGCTCTCCATTTCCAAATGGTGCGCAATGGCATAAATAACCCTATTTAAGCTCAGTTACACGTTTGCATTGAAAGTGACTGAGTTATTCACTTTTCCAGTTTTTAAGCGTGCAAAATGCTTTTCAGAGCGAGAAAAGCATGTTTTGACCCATAATGTGTTTTTGACCCTAACACGTGAATTATGCTCAAAACCAATGCTCTCCACTTCCAAATGGTGCACGATGGCATAAATAACCCTATTTAAGCTCAGTTACACGTTTGCATTGAAAGTGACTGAGTTATTCACTTTTCCAGTTTTTATGCGTGCAAAATGCTTTTCAGAGCGAGAGAATCACTTTTTGACCCACAATGTGTTTTTGACCCTGACACGTGAATTGTGCTCAAAACCAATGCTCTCCACTTCCAAATGGTGTGCAATGGCATAAATAACCCTATTTAAGCTCAGTTACACGTTCGCATTGAAAGGGACTGAGTTATTCACTTTTCCAGTTTTTATGCGTGCAAAATGCTTTTCAGAGCGAGAAAAGCATGTTTTGACCCACAATGTGTTTTTGACCCTAACACGTGAATTATGCTCAAAACCAACGCTCTCCACTTCCAAATGGTGCGCGATGGCATAAATAACCCTATTTAAGCTTAGTTACACGTTTGCATTGAAAGGGACTGAGTTATCAACTTTTCCAGTTTTTATGCGTGCAAAATGCTTTTCAGAGCGAGAAAAGCATGTTTTGACCCACAATGTGTTTTTGACCCTAACACGTGAATTATGCTCAAAACCAATGCTCTCCACTTCCAAATGGTGCGCAATGGCATAAATAACCCTATTTAAGCTCAGTTACACGTTTGCATTGAGAGGGACTGAGTTATCAACTTTTCCAGTTTTTATGCGTGCAAAATGCTTTTCAGAGCGAGAGAAGCACTCTTTGACCAACAATGTGTTTTTGACCCTAACACGTGAATTGTGCTCAAAACCAATGCTCTTCACTTCAAAATGGTGCGAAATGGCATAAACAACCCTATTTAAGCTTAGTTTCACGTTTGCATTGAAAGGGACTGAGTTATCAACTTTTCCAGTTTTTATGCGTTCAAAATGCTTTTCAGAGCGAGAGGAGCACTTTTTGACCAACAATGTGTTTTTGACCCTAACACGTGAATTGTGCTCAAAACCAATGCTCTTCACTTCCAAATGGTGCGCAATGGCATAAACAACCCTATTAAACTTAGTTTCACGTTTGCATTGAAAGGGACTGAGTTATCAACTTTTCCAGTTTTTATGCGTGCAAAATGCTTTTCAGAGGGAGAGGAGCACTTTTTGACCAACAATGTGTCTTTGACCCTAACACGTGAATTGTGCTCAAAACCAATGCTCTTCACTTCCAAATGGTGAGCAATGGCATAAACAACCCTATTTAAGGTTAGTTTCACGTTTGCATTGAAAGGGACTGAGTTATCAACTTTTCCAGTTTTTATGCGTGCAAAATGCTTTTCAGAGCGAGAAAAGCATGTTTTGACCCACAATGTGTTTTTGACCCTGACACGTGAATTGTGCTCAAAACCAATGCTCTCCACTTCCAAATGGTGCGCAATGGCATAAATAACCCTATTCAAGCTCAGTTACACGTTTGCATTGAAAGTGACTGAGTTATTCACTTTTCCAGTTTTTATGCGTGCAAAATGCTTTTCAGAGCGAGAAAAGCATGTTTTGACCCACAATGTGTTTTTGACCCTAACACGTGAATTATGCTCAAAACCAACGCTCTCCACTTCCAAATGGTGCGCGATGGCATAAATAACCCTATTTAAGCTTAGTTACACGTTTGCATTGAAAGTGACTGAGTTATTCACTTTTCCAGTTTTTATGCGTGCAAAATGCTTTTCAGAGCGAGAGAATCACTTTTTGACCAAAAATGTGTTTTTGACCCTGACACGTGAATTGTGCTCAAAACCAATGCTCTCCACTTCCAAATGGTGCGAATTGGCATAAATAACCCTATTTAAGCTCAGTTACACGTTTGCATTGAAAGTGACTGAGTTATTCACTTTTCCAGTTTTTATGCGTGCAAAATGCTTTTCAGAGCGAGAAAAGCATGTTTTGACCCACAATGTGTTTTTGACCCTAACACGTGAATTATAGTCAAAACAACTGCTCTCCACTTCCAAATGGTGCGCGATGGCATAAATAACCCTATTTAAGCTCAGTTACACGTTTGAATTGAAAGGGACTGAGTTATCAACTTTTCCAGTTTTTATGCGTGCAAAATGCTTTTCAGAGCGAGAAAAGCATGTTCTGACCCAAAATGTGTTTTTGACCCTAACACGTGAATTATGCTCAAAACCAACGCTCTCCATTTCCAAATGGTGCGCAATGGCATAAATAACCCTATTTATGCTCAGTTACACGTTTGCATTGAAAGTGACTGAGTTATTCACTTTTCCAGTTTTTATGCGTGCAAAATGCTTTTCAGAGCGAGAGAATCACTTTTTGACCAAAAATGTGTTTTTGACCCTGACACGTGAATTGTGCTCAAAACCAATGCTCTCCACTTCCAAATGGTGCGCGATGGCATAAATAACCCTATTTAAGCTTAGTTACACGTTTGCATTGAAAGTGACTGAGTTATTCACTTTTCCAGTTTTTATGCGTGCAAAATGCTTTTCAGAGCGAGAGAATCACTTTTTGACCCACAATGTGTTTTTGACCCTGACACGTGAATTGTGCTCAAAACCAATGCTCTCCACTTCCAAATGGTGTGCAATGGCATAAATAACCCTATTTAAGCTCAGTTACACGTTCGCATTGAAAGGGACTGAGTTATTCACTTTTCCAGTTTTTATGCGTGCAAAATGCTTTTCAGAGCGAGAAAAGCATGTTTTGACCCACAATGTGTTTTTGACCCTAACACGTGAATTATGCTCAAAACCAACGCTCTCCACTTCCAAATGGTGCGCGATGGCATAAATAACCCTATTTAAGCTTAGTTACACGTTTGCATTGAAAGGGACTGAGTTATCAACTTTTCCAGTTTTTATGCGTGCAAAATGCTTTTCAGAGCGAGAAAAGCATGTTTTGACCCACAATGTGTTTTTGACCCTAACACGTGAATTATGCTCAAAACCAATGCTCTCCACTTCCAAATGGTGCGCAATGGCATAAATAACCCTATTTAAGCTCAGTTACACGTTTGCATTGAAAGTGACTGAGTTATTCACTTTTCCAGTTTTTATGCGTGCAAAATGCTTTTCAGAGCGAGAGAATCACTTTTTGACCAAAAATGTGTTTTTGACCCTGACACGTGAATTGTTCTCAAAACCAATGCTCTCCACTTCCAAATGGTGCGAATTGGCATAAATAACCCTATTTAAGCTCAGTTACACGTTTGCATTGAAAGTGACTGAGTTATTCACTTTTCCAGTTTTTATGCGTGCAAAATGCTTTTCAGAGCGAGAAAAGCATGTTTTGACCCACAATGTGTTTTTGACCCTAACACGTGAATTATGCTCAAAACCAACGCTCTCCATTTCCAAATGGTGCGCAATGGCATAAATAACCCTATTTAAGCTCAGTTACACGTTTGCATTGAAAGTGACTGAGTTATTCACTTTTCCAGTTTTTAAGCGTGCAAAATGCTTTTCAGAGCGAGAAAAGCATGTTTTGACCCACAATGTGTTTTTGACCCTGACACGTGAATTGTGCTCAAAACCAATGCTCTCCACTTCCAAATGGTGCGCAATGGCATAAATAACCCTATTCAAGCTCAGTTACACGTTTGCATTGAAAGTGACTGAGTTATTCACTTTTCCAGTTTTTATGCGTGCAAAATGCTTTTCAGAGCGAGAAAAGCATGTTTTGACCCACAATGTGTTTTTGACCCTAACACGTGAATTATGCTCAAAACCAACGCTCTCCACTTCCAAATGGTGCGCGATGGCATAAATAACCCTATTTAAGCTTAGTTACACGTTTGCATTGAAAGTGACTGAGTTATTCACTTTTCCAGTTTTTATGCGTGCAAAATGCTTTTCAGAGCGAGAGAATCACTTTTTGACCAAAAATGTGTTTTTGACCCTGACACGTGAATTGTGCTCAAAACCAATGCTCTCCACTTCCAAATGGTGCGAATTGGCATAAATAACCCTATTTAAGCTCAGTTACACGTTTGCATTGAAAGTGACTGAGTTATTCACTTTTCCAGTTTTTATGCGTGCAAAATGCTTTTCAGAGCGAGAAAAGCATGTTTTGACCCACAATGTGTTTTTGACCCTAACACGTGAATTATGCTCAAAACCAACGCTCTCCACTTCCAAATGGTGCGCGATGGCATAAATAACCCTATTTAAGCTCAGTTACACGTTTGCATTGAAAGTGACTGAGTTATTCACTTTTCCAGTTTTTATGCGTGCAAAATGCTTTTCTGAGCGAGAAAAGCATGTTCTGACCCAAAATGTGTTTTTGACCCTAACACGTGAATTATGCTCAAAACCAACGCTCTCCATTTCCAAATGGTGCGCAATGGCATAAATAACCCTATTTATGCTCAGTTACACGTTTGCATTGAAAGTGACTGAGTTATTCACTTTTCCAGTTTTTATGCGTGCAAAATGCTTTTCAGAGCGAGAGAATCACTTTTTGACCAAAAATGTGTTTTTGACCCTGACACGTGAATTGTGCTCAAAACCAATGCTCTCCACTTCCAAATGGTGCGAATTGGCATAAATAACCCTATTTAAGCTCAGTTACACGTTTGCATTGAAAGTGACTGAGTTATCAACTTTTCCAGTTTTTATGCGTGCAAAATGCTTTTCAGAGCGAGAAAAGCATGTTTTGACCCACAATGTGTTTTTGACCCTAACACGTGAATTATGCTCAAAACCAACGCTCTCCACTTCCAAATGGTGCGCGATGGCATAAATAACCCTATTTAAGCTTAGTTACACGTTTGCATTGAAAGGGACTGAGTTATCAACTTTTCCAGTTTTTATGCGTGCAAAATGCTTTTCAGAGCGAGAAAAGCATGTTTTGACCCACAATGTGTTTTTGACCCTAACACGTGAATTATGCTTAAAACCAATGCTCTCCACTTCCAAATGGTGCGCAATGGCATAAATAACCCTATTTAAGCTCAGTTACACGTTTGCATTGAAAGTGACTGAGTTATTCACTTTTCCAGTTATTATGCGTGCAAAACGCTTTTCAGAGCGAGAGAATCACTTTTTGACCAAAAATGTGTTTTTGACCCTGACACGTGAATTGTTCTCAAAACCAATGCTCTCCACTTCCAAATGGTGCGAATTGGCATAAATAACCCTATTTAAGCTCAGTTACACGTTTGCATTGAAAGTGACTGAGTTATTCACTTTTCCAGTTTTTATGCGTGCAAAATGCTTTTCAGAGTGAGAAAAGCATGTTTTGACCCACAATGTGTTTTTGACCCTAACACGTGAATTATGCTCAAAACCAACGCTCTCCATTTCCAAATGGTGCGCAATGGCATAAATAACCCTATTTAAGCTCAGTTACACGTTTGCATTGAAAGTGACTGAGTTATTCACTTTTCCAGTTTTTAAGCGTGCAAAATGCTTTTCAGAGCGAGAAAAGCATGTTTTGACCCACAATGTGTTTTTGACCCTGACACGTGAATTGTGCTCAAAACCAATGCTCTCCACTTCCAAATGGTGCGCAATGGCATAAATAACCCTATTTAAGCTCAGTTACACGTTTGCATTGAAAGTGACTGAGTTATTCACTTTTCCAGTTTTTATGCGTGCAAAATGCTTTTCAGAGCGAGAAAAGCATGTTTTGACCCACAATGTGTTTTTGACCCTAACACGTGAATTATGCTCAAAACCAATGCTCTCCACTTCCAAATGGTGCGCAATGGCATAAATAACCCTATTTAAGCTCAGTTACACGTTTGCATTGAAAGTGACTGAGTTATTCACTTTTCCAGTTTTTATGCGTGCAAAATGCTTTTCAGAGCGAGAAAAGCATGTTTTGACCCACAATGTGTTTTTGACCCTAACACGTGAATTATGCTCAAAACCAACGCTCTCCATTTCCAAATGGTGCGCAATGGCATAAATAACCCTATTTAAGCTCAGTTACACGTTTGCATTGAATGTGACTGAGTTATTCACTTTTCCAGTTTTTATGCGTGCAAAATGCTTTTCAGAGCGAGAAAAGCATGTTTTGACCCACAATGTGTTTTTGACCCTAACATGTGAATTATGCTCAAAACCAATGCTCTCCACTTCCAAATGGTGCGCAATGGCATAAATAACCCTATTTAAGCTCAGTTACACGTTTGCATTGAAAGTGACTGAGTTATTCACTTTTCCAGTTTTTATGCGTGCAAAATGCTTTTCAGAGCGAGAAAAGCATGTTTTGACCCACAATGTGTTTTTGACCCTAACACGTGAATTATGCTCAAAACCAACGCTCTCCATTTCCAAATGGTGCGCAATGGCATAAATAACCCTATTTAAGCTCAGTTACACGTTTGCATTGAAAGTGACTGAGTTATTCACTTTTCCAGTTTTTAAGCGTGCAAAATGATTTTCAGAGCGAGAAAAGCATGTTTTGACCCACAATGTGTTTTTGACCCTGACACGTGAATTGTGCTCAAAACCAATGCTCTCCACTTCCAAATGGTGCGCAATGGCATAAATAACCCTATTTAAGCTTAGTTACACGTTTGCATTGAAAGTGACTGAGTTATTCACTTTTCCAGTTTTTATGCGTGCAAAATGCTTTTCAGAGCGAGAGAATCACTTTTTGACCAAAAATGTGTTTTTGACCCTGACACGTGAATTGTGCTCAAAACCAATGCTCTCCACTTCCAAATGGTGCGAATTGGCATAAATAACCCTATTTAAGCTCAGTTACACGTTTGCATTGAAAGTGACTGAGTTATTCACTTTTCCAGTTTTTATGCGTGCAAAATGCTTTTCAGAGCGAGAAAAGCATGTTCTGACCCACAATGTGTTTTTGACCCTAACACGTGAATTATGCTCAAAACCAACGCTCTCCACTTCCAAATGGTGCGCGATGGCATAAATAACCCTATTTAAGCTCAGTTACACGTTTGCATTGAAAGTGACTGAGTTATTCACTTTTCCAGTTTTTATGCGTGCAAAATGCTTTTCTGAGCGAGAAAAGCATGTTCTGACCCACAATGTGTTTTTGACCCTAACACGTGAATTATGCTCAAAACCAACGCTCTCCATTTCCAAATGGTGCGCAATGGCATAAATAACCCTATTTAAGCTCAGTTACACGTTTGCATTGAAAGTGACTGAGTTATTCACTTTTCCAGTTTTTAAGCGTGCAAAATGCTTTTCAGAGCGAGAAAAGCATGTTTTGACCCACAATGTGTTTTTGACCCTAACACGTGAATTATGCTCAAAACCAATGCTCTCCACTTCCAAATGGTGCACGATGGCATAAATAACCCTATTTAAGCTCAGTTACACGTTTGCATTGAAAGTGACTGAGTTATTCACTTTTCCAGTTTTTATGCGTGCAAAATGCTTTTCAGAGCGAGAGAATCACTTTTTGACCCACAATGTGTTTTTGACCCTGACACGTGAATTGTGCTCAAAACCAATGCTCTCCACTTCCAAATGGTGTGCAATGGCATAAATAACCCTATTTAAGCTCAGTTACACGTTCGCATTGAAAGGGACTGAGTTATTCACTTTTCCAGTTTTTATGCGTGCAAAATGCTTTTCAGAGCGAGAAAAGCATGTTTTGACCCACAATGTGTTTTTGACCCTAACACGTGAATTATGCTCAAAACCAACGCTCTCCACTTCCAAATGGTGCGCGATGGCATAAATAACCCTATTTAAGCTTAGTTACACGTTTGCATTGAAAGGGACTGAGTTATCAACTTTTCCAGTTTTTATGCGTGCAAAATGCTTTTCAGAGCGAGAAAAGCATGTTTTGACCCACAATGTGTTTTTGACCCTAACACGTGAATTATGCTCAAAACCAATGCTCTCCACTTCCAAATGGTGCGCAATGG
The DNA here is from genome assembly GCF_964030765.1 of Micromesistius poutassou. Lineage (NCBI taxonomy): Eukaryota > Metazoa > Chordata > Actinopteri > Gadiformes > Gadidae > Micromesistius > Micromesistius poutassou. The sequence continues at coordinate 4,676,976 of NC_140281.1, forward strand.
CATAAATAACCCTATTTAAGCTCAGTTACACGTTTGCATTGAAAGTGACTGAGTTATTCACTTTTCCAGTTTTTATGCGTGCAAAATGCTTTTCAGAGCGAGAGAATCACTTTTTGACCAAAAATGTGTTTTTGACCCTGACACGTGAATTGTTCTCAAAACCAATGCTCTCCACTTCCAAATGGTGCGAATTGGCATAAATAACCCTATTTAAGCTCAGTTACACGTTTGCATTGAAAGTGACTGAGTTATTCACTTTTCCAGTTTTTATGCGTGCAAAATGCTTTTCAGAGCGAGAAAAGCATGTTTTGACCCACAATGTGTTTTTGACCCTAACACGTGAATTATGCTCAAAACCAACGCTCTCCATTTCCAAATGGTGCGCAATGGCATAAATAACCCTATTTAAGCTCAGTTACACGTTTGCATTGAAAGTGACTGAGTTATTCACTTTTCCAGTTTTTAAGCGTGCAAAATGCTTTTCAGAGCGAGAAAAGCATGTTTTGACCCACAATGTGTTTTTGACCCTGACACGTGAATTGTGCTCAAAACCAATGCTCTCCACTTCCAAATGGTGCGCAATGGCATAAATAACCCTATTCAAGCTCAGTTACACGTTTGCATTGAAAGTGACTGAGTTATTCACTTTTCCAGTTTTTATGCGTGCAAAATGCTTTTCAGAGCGAGAAAAGCATGTTTTGACCCACAATGTGTTTTTGACCCTAACACGTGAATTATGCTCAAAACCAACGCTCTCCACTTCCAAATGGTGCGCGATGGCATAAATAACCCTATTTAAGCTTAGTTACACGTTTGCATTGAAAGTGACTGAGTTATTCACTTTTCCAGTTTTTATGCGTGCAAAATGCTTTTCAGAGCGAGAGAATCACTTTTTGACCAAAAATGTGTTTTTGACCCTGACACGTGAATTGTGCTCAAAACCAATGCTCTCCACTTCCAAATGGTGCGAATTGGCATAAATAACCCTATTTAAGCTCAGTTACACGTTTGCATTGAAAGTGACTGAGTTATTCACTTTTCCAGTTTTTATGCGTGCAAAATGCTTTTCAGAGCGAGAAAAGCATGTTTTGACCCACAATGTGTTTTTGACCCTAACACGTGAATTATGCTCAAAACCAACGCTCTCCACTTCCAAATGGTGCGCGATGGCATAAATAACCCTATTTAAGCTCAGTTACACGTTTGCATTGAAAGTGACTGAGTTATTCACTTTTCCAGTTTTTATGCGTGCAAAATGCTTTTCTGAGCGAGAAAAGCATGTTCTGACCCAAAATGTGTTTTTGACCCTAACACGTGAATTATGCTCAAAACCAACGCTCTCCATTTCCAAATGGTGCGCAATGGCATAAATAACCCTATTTATGCTCAGTTACACGTTTGCATTGAAAGTGACTGAGTTATTCACTTTTCCAGTTTTTATGCGTGCAAAATGCTTTTCAGAGCGAGAGAATCACTTTTTGACCAAAAATGTGTTTTTGACCCTGACACGTGAATTGTGCTCAAAACCAATGCTCTCCACTTCCAAATGGTGCGAATTGGCATAAATAACCCTATTTAAGCTCAGTTACACGTTTGCATTGAAAGTGACTGAGTTATCAACTTTTCCAGTTTTTATGCGTGCAAAATGCTTTTCAGAGCGAGAAAAGCATGTTTTGACCCACAATGTGTTTTTGACCCTAACACGTGAATTATGCTCAAAACCAACGCTCTCCACTTCCAAATGGTGCGCGATGGCATAAATAACCCTATTTAAGCTTAGTTACACGTTTGCATTGAAAGGGACTGAGTTATCAACTTTTCCAGTTTTTATGCGTGCAAAATGCTTTTCAGAGCGAGAAAAGCATGTTTTGACCCACAATGTGTTTTTGACCCTAACACGTGAATTATGCTTAAAACCAATGCTCTCCACTTCCAAATGGTGCGCAATGGCATAAATAACCCTATTTAAGCTCAGTTACACGTTTGCATTGAAAGTGACTGAGTTATTCACTTTTCCAGTTATTATGCGTGCAAAACGCTTTTCAGAGCGAGAGAATCACTTTTTGACCAAAAATGTGTTTTTGACCCTGACACGTGAATTGTTCTCAAAACCAATGCTCTCCACTTCCAAATGGTGCGAATTGGCATAAATAACCCTATTTAAGCTCAGTTACACGTTTGCATTGAAAGTGACTGAGTTATTCACTTTTCCAGTTTTTATGCGTGCAAAATGCTTTTCAGAGTGAGAAAAGCATGTTTTGACCCACAATGTGTTTTTGACCCTAACACGTGAATTATGCTCAAAACCAACGCTCTCCATTTCCAAATGGTGCGCAATGGCATAAATAACCCTATTTAAGCTCAGTTACACGTTTGCATTGAAAGTGACTGAGTTATTCACTTTTCCAGTTTTTAAGCGTGCAAAATGCTTTTCAGAGCGAGAAAAGCATGTTTTGACCCACAATGTGTTTTTGACCCTGACACGTGAATTGTGCTCAAAACCAATGCTCTCCACTTCCAAATGGTGCGCAATGGCATAAATAACCCTATTTAAGCTCAGTTACACGTTTGCATTGAAAGTGACTGAGTTATTCACTTTTCCAGTTTTTATGCGTGCAAAATGCTTTTCAGAGCGAGAAAAGCATGTTTTGACCCACAATGTGTTTTTGACCCTAACACGTGAATTATGCTCAAAACCAATGCTCTCCACTTCCAAATGGTGCGCAATGGCATAAATAACCCTATTTAAGCTCAGTTACACGTTTGCATTGAAAGTGACTGAGTTATTCACTTTTCCAGTTTTTATGCGTGCAAAATGCTTTTCAGAGCGAGAAAAGCATGTTTTGACCCACAATGTGTTTTTGACCCTAACACGTGAATTATGCTCAAAACCAACGCTCTCCATTTCCAAATGGTGCGCAATGGCATAAATAACCCTATTTAAGCTCAGTTACACGTTTGCATTGAATGTGACTGAGTTATTCACTTTTCCAGTTTTTATGCGTGCAAAATGCTTTTCAGAGCGAGAAAAGCATGTTTTGACCCACAATGTGTTTTTGACCCTAACATGTGAATTATGCTCAAAACCAATGCTCTCCACTTCCAAATGGTGCGCAATGGCATAAATAACCCTATTTAAGCTCAGTTACACGTTTGCATTGAAAGTGACTGAGTTATTCACTTTTCCAGTTTTTATGCGTGCAAAATGCTTTTCAGAGCGAGAAAAGCATGTTTTGACCCACAATGTGTTTTTGACCCTAACACGTGAATTATGCTCAAAACCAACGCTCTCCATTTCCAAATGGTGCGCAATGGCATAAATAACCCTATTTAAGCTCAGTTACACGTTTGCATTGAAAGTGACTGAGTTATTCACTTTTCCAGTTTTTAAGCGTGCAAAATGATTTTCAGAGCGAGAAAAGCATGTTTTGACCCACAATGTGTTTTTGACCCTGACACGTGAATTGTGCTCAAAACCAATGCTCTCCACTTCCAAATGGTGCGCAATGGCATAAATAACCCTATTTAAGCTTAGTTACACGTTTGCATTGAAAGTGACTGAGTTATTCACTTTTCCAGTTTTTATGCGTGCAAAATGCTTTTCAGAGCGAGAGAATCACTTTTTGACCAAAAATGTGTTTTTGACCCTGACACGTGAATTGTGCTCAAAACCAATGCTCTCCACTTCCAAATGGTGCGAATTGGCATAAATAACCCTATTTAAGCTCAGTTACACGTTTGCATTGAAAGTGACTGAGTTATTCACTTTTCCAGTTTTTATGCGTGCAAAATGCTTTTCAGAGCGAGAAAAGCATGTTCTGACCCACAATGTGTTTTTGACCCTAACACGTGAATTATGCTCAAAACCAACGCTCTCCACTTCCAAATGGTGCGCGATGGCATAAATAACCCTATTTAAGCTCAGTTACACGTTTGCATTGAAAGTGACTGAGTTATTCACTTTTCCAGTTTTTATGCGTGCAAAATGCTTTTCTGAGCGAGAAAAGCATGTTCTGACCCACAATGTGTTTTTGACCCTAACACGTGAATTATGCTCAAAACCAACGCTCTCCATTTCCAAATGGTGCGCAATGGCATAAATAACCCTATTTAAGCTCAGTTACACGTTTGCATTGAAAGTGACTGAGTTATTCACTTTTCCAGTTTTTAAGCGTGCAAAATGCTTTTCAGAGCGAGAAAAGCATGTTTTGACCCACAATGTGTTTTTGACCCTAACACGTGAATTATGCTCAAAACCAATGCTCTCCACTTCCAAATGGTGCACGATGGCATAAATAACCCTATTTAAGCTCAGTTACACGTTTGCATTGAAAGTGACTGAGTTATTCACTTTTCCAGTTTTTATGCGTGCAAAATGCTTTTCAGAGCGAGAGAATCACTTTTTGACCCACAATGTGTTTTTGACCCTGACACGTGAATTGTGCTCAAAACCAATGCTCTCCACTTCCAAATGGTGTGCAATGGCATAAATAACCCTATTTAAGCTCAGTTACACGTTCGCATTGAAAGGGACTGAGTTATTCACTTTTCCAGTTTTTATGCGTGCAAAATGCTTTTCAGAGCGAGAAAAGCATGTTTTGACCCACAATGTGTTTTTGACCCTAACACGTGAATTATGCTCAAAACCAACGCTCTCCACTTCCAAATGGTGCGCGATGGCATAAATAACCCTATTTAAGCTTAGTTACACGTTTGCATTGAAAGGGACTGAGTTATCAACTTTTCCAGTTTTTATGCGTGCAAAATGCTTTTCAGAGCGAGAAAAGCATGTTTTGACCCACAATGTGTTTTTGACCCTAACACGTGAATTATGCTCAAAACCAATGCTCTCCACTTCCAAATGGTGCGCAATGGCATAAATAACCCTATTTAAGCTCAGTTACACGTTTGCATTGAGAGGGACTGAGTTATCAACTTTTCCAGTTTTTATGCGTGCAAAATGCTTTTCAGAGCGAGAGAAGCACTCTTTGACCAACAATGTGTTTTTGACCCTAACACGTGAATTGTGCTCAAAACCAATGCTCTTCACTTCAAAATGGTGCGAAATGGCATAAACAACCCTATTTAAGCTTAGTTTCACGTTTGCATTGAAAGGGACTGAGTTATCAACTTTTCCAGTTTTTATGCGTTCAAAATGCTTTTCAGAGCGAGAGGAGCACTTTTTGACCAACAATGTGTTTTTGACCCTAACACGTGAATTGTGCTCAAAACCAATGCTCTTCACTTCCAAATGGTGCGCAATGGCATAAACAACCCTATTAAACTTAGTTTCACGTTTGCATTGAAAGGGACTGAGTTATCAACTTTTCCAGTTTTTATGCGTGCAAAATGCTTTTCAGAGGGAGAGGAGCACTTTTTGACCAACAATGTGTCTTTGACCCTAACACGTGAATTGTGCTCAAAACCAATGCTCTTCACTTCCAAATGGTGAGCAATGGCATAAACAACCCTATTTAAGGTTAGTTTCACGTTTGCATTGAAAGGGACTGAGTTATCAACTTTTCCAGTTTTTATGCGTGCAAAATGCTTTTCAGAGCGAGAAAAGCATGTTTTGACCCACAATGTGTTTTTGACCCTAACACGTGAATTATGCTCAAAACCAACGCTCTCCATTTCCAAATGGTGCGCAATGGCATAAATAACCCTATTTAAGCTCAGTTACACGTTTGCATTGAAAGTGACTGAGTTATTCACTTTTCCAGTTTTTAAGCGTGCAAAATGCTTTTCAGAGCGAGAAAAGCATGTTTTGACCCACAATGTGTTTTTGACCCTAACACGTGAATTATGCTCAAAACCAACGCTCTCCACTTCCAAATGGTGCGCGATGGCATAAATAACCCTATTTAAGCTTAGTTACACGTTTGCATTGAAAGGGACTGAGTTATCAACTTTTCCAGTTTTTATGCATGCAAAAGGCTTTTCAGAGGGAGAGGAGCACTTTTTGACCAACAATGTGTTTTTGACCCTAACACGTGAATTGTGCTCAAAACCAATGCTCTTCACTTTCAAATGGTGCACAATGGCATAAATAAACCTATTTAAGCTTACGTTCACGTTTGCATTGAAAGGGACTGAGTTATCAACTTTTCCAGTTTTCATGAGTGCAAAATGCTTTTCAGAGGGAGAGAAGCACTTTTTTACCAACAATGTGTTTTTGACCCTAACACGTGAATTGTGCTCAAAACCAAGGCTCTTCACTTCCAAATGGTGAGCAATGTCATGAATAACCCTATTTGAGCTCAGTTACACGTTTGCATTGAGAGGGACTGAATTATCAACTTTTCCAGTTTTTATGCGTGCAAAATGCTTTTCAGAGCGAGAGAAGCACTCTTTGACCAACAATGTGTTTTTGACCCTAACACGTGAATTGTGCTCAAAACCAATGCTCTTCACTTCCAAATGGTGCGCAATGGCATAAACAACCCTATTTAAGCTTAGTTTCACGTTTGCATTGAAAGGGACTGAGTTATCAACATTTCCAGTTTTTATGAGTGCAAAATGCTTTTCAGAGGGAGAGGAGCACTTTTTGACCAACAATGTGTTTTTGACCCTAACACGTGAATTGTGCTCAAAACCAATGCTCTCCACTTCCAAATGGTGCGAATTGGCATAAATAACCCTATTTAAGCTCAGTTACACGTTTGCATTGAAAGTGACTGAGTTATTCACTTTTCCAGTTTTTATGCGTGCAAAATGCTTTTCAGAGCGAGAAAAGCATGTTTTGACCCACAATGTGTTTTTGACCCTAACACGTGAATTATGCTCAAAACCAACGCTCTCCATTTCCAAATGGTGCGCAATGGCATAAATAACCCTATTTAAGCTCAGTTACACGTTTGCATTGAAAGTGACTGAGTTATTCACTTTTCCAGTTTTTAAGCGTGCAAAACGCTTTTCAGAGCGAGAGAATCACTTTTTGACCAAAAATGTGTTTTTGACCCTGACACGTGAATTGTTCTCAAAACCAATGCTCTCCACTTCCAAATGGTGCGAATTGGCATAAATAACCCTATTTAAGCTCAGTTACACGTTTGCATTGAAAGTGACTGAGTTATTCACCTTTCCTGTTTTTATGCGTGCAAAATGCTTTTCAGAGCGAGAAAAGCATGTTTTGACCCACAATGTGTTTTTGACCCTAACACGTGAATTATGCTCAAAACCAACGCTCTCCACTTCCAAATGGTGCGCGATGGCATAAATAACCCTATTTAAGCTCAGTTACACGTTTGCATTGAAAGTGACTGAGTTATTCACTTTTCCAGTTTTTATGCGTGCAAAATGCTTTTCTGAGCGAGAAAAGCATGTTCTGACCCAAAATGTGTTTTTGACCCTAACACGTGAATTATGCTCAAAACCAACGCTCTCCATTTCCAAATGGTGCGCAATGGCATAAATAACCCTATTTAAGCTCAGTTACACGTTTGCATTGAAAGTGACTGAGTTATTCACTTTTCCAGTTTTTATGCGTGCAAAATGCTTTTCAGAGCGAGAAAAGCATGTTTTGACCCACAATGTGTTTTTGACCCTAACACGTGAATTATGCTCAAAACCAATGCTCTCCACTTCCAAATGGTGCGCAATGGCATAAATAACCCTATTTAAGCTCAGTTACGTTTGCATTGAAAGTGACTGAGTTATTCACTTTTCCAGTTTTTATGCGTGCAAAATGCTTTTCAGAGCGAGAAAAGCATGTTTTGACCCACAATGTGTTTTTGACCCTAACACGTGAATTATGCTCAAAACCAACGCTCTCCATTTCCAAATGGTGCGCAATGGCATAAATAACCCTATTTAAGCTCAGTTACACGTTTGCATTGAAAGTGACTGAGTTATTCACTTTTCCAGTTTTTAAGCGTGCAAAATGCTTTTCAGAGCGAGAAAAGCATGTTTTGACCCACAATGTGTTTTTGACCCTGACACGTGAATTGTGCTCAAAACCAATGCTCTCCACTTCCAAATGGTGCGCAATGGCATAAATAACCCTATTTAAGCTCAGTTACACGTTTGCATTGAAAGTGACTGAGTTATTCACTTTTCCAGTTTTTATGCGTGCAAAATGCTTTTCAGAGCGAGAGAATCACTTTTGGACCCACAATGTGTTTTTGACCCTGACACGTGAATTGTGCTCAAAACCAATGCTCTCCACTTCCAAATGGTGTGCAATGGCATAAATAACCCTATTTAAGCTCAGTTACACGTTCGCATTGAAAGGGACTGAGTTATTCACTTTTCCAGTTTTTATGCGTGCAAAATGCTTTTCAGAGCGAGAAAAGCATGTTTTGACCCACAATGTGTTTTTGACCCTAACACGTGAATTATGCTCAAAACCAACGCTCTCCACTTCCAAATGGTGCGCGATGGCATAAATAACCCTATTTAAGCTTAGTTACACGTTTGCATTGAAAGTGACTGAGTTATTCACTTTTCCAGTTTTTATGCGTGCAAAATGCTTTTCAGAGCGAGAGAATCACTTTTTGACCCACAATGTGTTTTTGACCCTGACACGTGAATTGTGCTCAAAACCAATGCTCTCCACTTCCAAATGGTGTGCAATGGCATAAATAACCCTATTTAAGCTCAGTTACACGTTCGCATTGAAAGGGACTGAGTTATTCACTTTTCCAGTTTTTATGCGTGCAAAATGCTTTTCAGAGCGAGAAAAGCATGTTTTGACCCACAATGTGTTTTTGACCCTAACACGTGAATTATGCTCAAAACCAACGCTCTCCACTTCCAAATGGTGCGCGATGGCATAAATAACCCTATTTAAGCTTAGTTACACGTTTGCATTGAAAGGGACTGAGTTATTCACTTTTCCAGTTTTTATGCGTGCAAAATGCTTTTCTGAGCGAGAAAAGCATGTTCTGACCCACAATGTGTTTTTCACCCTAACACGTGAATTATGCTCAAAACCAACGCTCTCCATTTCCAAATGGTGCGCAATGGCATAAATAACCCTATTTAAGCTCAGTTACACGTTTGCATTGAAAGTGACTGAGTTATTCACTTTTCCAGTTTTTAAGCGTGCAAAATGCTTTTCAGAGCGAGAAAAGCATGTTTTGACCCACAATGTGTTTTTGACCCTAACACGTGAATTATGCTCAAAACCAATGCTCTCCACTTCCAAATGGTGCACGATGGCATAAATAACCCTATTTAAGCTCAGTTACACGTTTGCATTGAAAGTGACTGAGTTATTCACTTTTCCAGTTTTTATGCGTGCAAAATGCTTTTCAGAGCGAGAGAATCACTTTTTGACCAAAAATGTGTTTTTGACCCTGACACGTGAATTGTGCTCAAAACCAATGCTCTCCACTTCCAAATGGTGCGAATTGGCATAAATAACCCTATTTAAGCTCAGTTACACGTTTGCATTGAAAGTGACTGAGTTATTCACTTTTCCAGTTTTTATGCGTGCAAAATGCTTTTCAGAGCGAGAAAAGCATGTTCTGACCCACAATGTGTTTTTGACCCTAACACGTGAATTATGCTCAAAACCAACGCTCTCCATTTCCAAATGGTGCGCAATGGCATAAATAACCCTATTTAAGCTCAGTTACACGTTTGCATTGAAAGTGACTGAGTTATTCACTTTTCCAGTTTTTATGTGTGCAAAATGCTTTTCAGAGCGAGAAAAGCATGTTTTGACCCACAATGTGTTTTTGACCCTAACACGTGAATTATGCTCAAAACCAACGCTCTCCACTTCCAAATGGTGCGCGATGGCATAAATAACCCTATTTAAGCTCAGTTACACGTTTGCATTGAAAGTGACTGAGTTATTCACTTTTCCAGTTTTTATGCGTGCAAAATGCTTTTCTGAGCGAGAAAAGCATGTTCTGACCCACAATGTGTTTTTCACCCTAACACGTGAATTATGCTCAAAACCAACGCTCTCCATTTCCAAATGGTGCGCAATGGCATAAATAACCCTATTTAAGCTCAGTTACACGTTTGCATTGAAAGTGACTGAGTTATTCACTTTTCCAGTTTTTAAGCGTGCAAAATGCTTTTCAGAGCGAGAAAAGCATGTTTTGACCCACAATGTGTTTTTGACCCTAACACGTGAATTATGCTCAAAACCAATGCTCTCCACTTCCAAATGGTGCACGATGGCATAAATAACCCTATTTAAGCTCAGTTACACGTTTGCATTGAAAGTGACTGAGTTATTCACTTTTCCAGTTTTTATGCGTGCAAAATGCTTTTCAGAGCGAGAGAATCACTTTTTGACCCACAATGTGTTTTTGACCCTGACACGTGAATTGTGCTCAAAACCAATGCTCTCCACTTCCAAATGGTGTGCAATGGCATAAATAACCCTATTTAAGCTCAGTTACACGTTCGCATTGAAAGGGACTGAGTTATTCACTTTTCCAGTTTTTATGCGTGCAAAATGCTTTTCAGAGCGAGAAAAGCATGTTTTGACCCACAATGTGTTTTTGACCCTAACACGTGAATTATGCTCAAAACCAACGCTCTCCACTTCCAAATGGTGCGCGATGGCATAAATAACCCTATTTAAGCTTAGTTACACGTTTGCATTGAAAGGGACTGAGTTATCAACTTTTCCAGTTTTTATGCGTGCAAAATGCTTTTCAGAGCGAGAAAAGCATGTTTCGACCCACAATGTGTTTTTGACCCTAACACGTGAATTATGCTCAAAACCAATGCTCTCCACTTCCAAATGGTGCGCAATGGCATAAATAACCCTATTTAAGCTCAGTTACACGTTTGCATTGAGAGGGACTGAGTTATCAACTTTTCCAGTTTTTATGCGTGCAAAATGCTTTTCAGAGCGAGAGAAGCACTCTTTGACCAACAATGTGTTTTTGACCCTAACACGTGAATTATGCTCAAAACCAACGCTCTCCATTTCCAAATGGTGCGCAATGGCATAAATAACCATATTTAAGCTCAGTTACACGTTTGCATTGAAAGTGACTGAGTTATTCACTTTTCCAGTTTTTATGCGTGCAAAACGCTTTTCAGAGCGAGAGAATCACTTTTTGACCAAAAATGTGTTTTTGACCCTGACACGTGAATTGTTCTCAAAACCAATGCTCTCCACTTCCAAATGGTGCGAATTGGCATAAATAACCCTATTTAAGCTCAGTTACACGTTTGCATTGAAAGTGACTGAGTTATTCACTTTTCCAGTTTTTATGCGTGCAAAATGCTTTTCAGAGCGAGAAAAGCATGTTTTGACCCACAATGTGTTTTTGACCCTAACACGTGAATTATGCTCAAAACCAACGCTCTCCATTTCCAAATGGTGCGCAATGGCATAAATAACCCTATTTAAGCTCAGTTACACGTTTGCATTGAAAGTGACTGAGTTATTCACTTTTCCAGTTTTTAAGCGTGCAAAATGCTTTTCAGAGCGAGAAAAGCATGTTTTGACCCACAATGTGTTTTTGACCCTGACACGTGAATTGTGCTCAAAACCAATGCTCTCCACTTCCAAATGGTGCGCAATGGCATAAATAACCCTATTCAAGCTCAGTTACACGTTTGCATTGAAAGTGACTGAGTTATTCACTTTTCCAGTTTTTATGCGTGCAAAATGCTTTTCAGAGCGAGAGAATCACTTTTTGACCAAAAATGTGTTTTTGACCCTGACACGTGAATTGTGCTCAAAACGAATGCTCTCCACTTCCAAATGGTGCGAATTGGCATAAATAACCCTATTTAAGCTCAGTTACACGTTTGCATTGAAAGTGACTGAGTTATTCACTTTTCCAGTTTTTATGCGTGCAAAATGCTTTTCAGAGCGAGAAAAGCATGTTTTGACCCACAATGTGTTTTTGACCCTAACACGTGAATTATGCTCAAAACCAACGCTCTCCACTTCCAAATGGTGCGCGATGGCATAAATAACCCTATTTAAGCTCAGTTACACGTTTGCATTGAAAGTGACTGAGTTATTCACTTTTCCAGTTTTTATGCGTGCAAAATGCTTTTCTGAGCGAGAAAAGCATGTTCTGACCCAAAATGTGTTTTTGACCCTAACACGTGAATTATGCTCAAAACCAACGCTCTCCATTTCCAAATGGTGCGCAATGGCATAAATAACCCTATTATAGCTCAGTTACACGTTTGCATTGAAAGTGACTGAGTTATTCACTTTTCCAGTTTTTATGCGTGCAAAATGCTTTTCAGAGCGAGAAAAGCATGTTTTGACCCACAATGTGTTTTTGACCCTAACACGTGAATTATGCTCAAAACCAACGCTCTCCACTTCCAAATGGTGCGCGATGGCATAAATAACCCTATTTAAGCTTAGTTACACGTTTGCATTGAAAGGGACTGAGTTATCAACTTTTCCAGTTTTTATGCGTGCAAAATGCTTTTCAGAGCGAGAAAAGCATGTTTTGACCCACAATGTGTTTTTGACCCTAACACGTGAATTATGCTTAAAACCAATGCTCTCCACTTCCAAATGGTGCGCAATGGCATAAATAACCCTATTTAAGCTCAGTTACACGTTTGCATTGAAAGTGACTGAGTTATTCACTTTTCCAGTTTTTATGCGTGCAAAATGCTTTTCAGAGCGAGAAAAGCATGTTCTGACCCACAATGTGTTTTTGACCCTAACACGTGAATTATGCTCAAAACCAACGCTCTCCATTTCCAAATGGTGCGCAATGGCATAAATAACCCTATTTAAGCTCAGTTACACGTTTGCATTGAAAGTGACTGAGTTATTCACTTTTCCAGTTTTTATGTGTGCAAAATGCTTTTCAGAGCGAGAAAAGCATGTTTTGACCCACAATGTGTTTTTGACCCTAACACGTGAATTATGCTCAAAACCAACGCTCTCCACTTCCAAATGGTGCGCGATGGCATAAATAACCCTATTTAAGCTCAGTTACACGTTTGCATTGAAAGTGACTGAGTTATTCACTTTTCCAGTTTTTATGCGTGCAAAATGCTTTTCTGAGCGAGAAAAGCATGTTCTGACCCACAATGTGTTTTTCACCCTAACACGTGAATTATGCTCAAAACCAACGCTCTCCATTTCCAAATGGTGCGCAATGGCATAAATAACCCTATTTAAGCTCAGTTACACGTTTGCATTGAAAGTGACTGAGTTATTCACTTTTCCAGTTTTTAAGCGTGCAAAATGCTTTTCAGAGCGAGAGAATCACTTTTTGACCAAAAATGTGTTTTTGACCCTGACACGTGAATTGTGCTCAAAACGAATGCTCTCCACTTCCAAATGGTGCGAATTGGCATAAATAACCCTATTTAAGCTCAGTTACACGTTTGCATTGAAAGTGACTGAGTTATTCACTTTTCCAGTTTTTATGCGTGCAAAATGCTTTTCAGAGCGAGAAAAGCATGTTTTGACCCACAATGTGTTTTTGACCCTAACACGTGAATTATGCTCAAAACCAACGCTCTCCACTTCCAAATGGTGCGCGATGGCATAAATAACCCTATTTAAGCTCAGTTACACGTTTGCATTGAAAGTGACTGAGTTATTCACTTTTCCAGTTTTTATGCGTGCAAAATGCTTTTCTGAGCGAGAAAAGCATGTTCTGACCCAAAATGTGTTTTTGACCCTAACACGTGAATTATGCTCAAAACCAACGCTCTCCATTTCCAAATGGTGCGCAATGGCATAAATAACCCTATTATAGCTCAGTTACACGTTTGCATTGAAAGTGACTGAGTTATTCACTTTTCCAGTTTTTATGCGTGCAAAATGCTTTTCAGAGCGAGAAAAGCATGTTTTGACCCACAATGTGTTTTTGACCCTAACACGTGAATTATGCTCAAAACCAACGCTCTCCACTTCCAAATGGTGCGCGATGGCATAAATAACCCTATTTAAGCTTAGTTACACGTTTGCATTGAAAGGGACTGAGTTATCAACTTTTCCAGTTTTTATGCGTGCAAAATGCTTTTCAGAGCGAGAAAAGCATGTTTTGACCCACAATGTGTTTTTGACCCTAACACGTGAATTATGCTTAAAACCAATGCTCTCCACTTCCAAATGGTGCGCAATGGCATAAATAACCCTATTTAAGCTCAGTTACACGTTTGCATTGAAAGTGACTGAGTTATTCACTTTTCCAGTTTTTATGCGTGCAAAATGCTTTTCAGAGCGAGAAAAGCATGTTCTGACCCACAATGTGTTTTTGACCCTAACACGTGAATTATGCTCAAAACCAACGCTCTCCATTTCCAAATGGTGCGCAATGGCATAAATAACCCTATTTAAGCTCAGTTACACGTTTGCATTGAAAGTGACTGAGTTATTCACTTTTCCAGTTTTTATGTGTGCAAAATGCTTTTCAGAGCGAGAAAAGCATGTTTTGACCCACAATGTGTTTTTGACCCTAACACGTGAATTATGCTCAAAACCAACGCTCTCCACTTCCAAATGGTGCGCGATGGCATAAATAACCCTATTTAAGCTCAGTTACACGTTTGCATTGAAAGTGACTGAGTTATTCACTTTTCCAGTTTTTATGCGTGCAAAATGCTTTTCTGAGCGAGAAAAGCATGTTCTGACCCACAATGTGTTTTTCACCCTAACACGTGAATTATGCTCAAAACCAACGCTCTCCATTTCCAAATGGTGCGCAATGGCATAAATAACCCTATTTAAGCTCAGTTACACGTTTGCATTGAAAGTGACTGAGTTATTCACTTTTCCAGTTTTTAAGCGTGCAAAATGCTTTTCAGAGCGAGAAAAGCATGTTTTGACCCACAATGTGTTTTTGACCCTAACACGTGAATTATGCTCAAAACCAATGCTCTCCACTTCCAAATGGTGCACGATGGCATAAATAACCCTATTTAAGCTCAGTTACACGTTTGCATTGAAAGTGACTGAGTTATTCACTTTTCCAGTTTTTATGCGTGCAAAATGCTTTTCAGAGCGAGAGAATCACTTTTTGACCCACAATGTGTTTTTGACCCTGACACGTGAATTGTGCTCAAAACCAATGCTCTCCACTTCCAAATGGTGTGCAATGGCATAAATAACCCTATTTAAGCTCAGTTACACGTTCGCATTGAAAGGGACTGAGTTATTCACTTTTCCAGTTTTTATGTGTGCAAAATGCTTTTCAGAGCGAGAAAAGCATGTTTTGACCCACAATGTGTTTTTGACCCTAACACGTGAATTATGCTCAAAACCAACGCTCTCCACTTCCAAATGGTGCGCGATGGCATAAATAACCCTATTTAAGCTTAGTTACACGTTTGCATTGAAAGGGACTGAGTTATCAACTTTTCCAGTTTTTATGCGTGCAAAATGCTTTTCAGAGCGAGAAAAGCATGTTTCGACCCACAATGTGTTTTTGACCCTAACACGTGAATTATGCTCAAAACCAATGCTCTCCACTTCCAAATGGTGCGCAATGGCATAAATAACCCTATTTAAGCTCAGTTACACGTTTGCATTGAGAGGGACTGAGTTATCAACTTTTCCAGTTTTTATGCGTGCAAAATGCTTTTCAGAGCGAGAGAAGCACTCTTTGACCAACAATGTGTTTTTGACCCTAACACGTGAATTATGCTCAAAACCAACGCTCTCCATTTCCAAATGGTGCGCAATGGCATAAATAACCATATTTAAGCTCAGTTACACGTTTGCATTGAAAGTGACTGAGTTATTCACTTTTCCAGTTTTTATGCGTGCAAAACGCTTTTCAGAGCGAGAGAATCACTTTTTGACCAAAAATGTGTTTTTGACCCTGACACGTGAATTGTTCTCAAAACCAATGCTCTCCACTTCCAAATGGTGCGAATTGGCATAAATAACCCTATTTAAGCTCAGTTACACGTTTGCATTGAAAGTGACTGAGTTATTCACTTTTCCAGTTTTTATGCGTGCAAAATGCTTTTCAGAGCGAGAAAAGCATGTTTTGACCCACAATGTGTTTTTGACCCTAACACGTGAATTATGCTCAAAACCAACGCTCTCCATTTCCAAATGGTGCGCAATGGCATAAATAACCCTATTTAAGCTCAGTTACACGTTTGCATTGAAAGTGACTGAGTTATTCACTTTTCCAGTTTTTAAGCGTGCAAAATGCTTTTCAGAGCGAGAAAAGCATGTTTTGACCCACAATGTGTTTTTGACCCTGACACGTGAATTGTGCTCAAAACCAATGCTCTCCACTTCCAAATGGTGCGCAATGGCATAAATAACCCTATTCAAGCTCAGTTACACGTTTGCATTGAAAGTGACTGAGTTATTCACTTTTCCAGTTTTTATGCGTGCAAAATGCTTTTCAGAGCGAGAGAATCACTTTTTGACCAAAAATGTGTTTTTGACCCTGACACGTGAATTGTGCTCAAAACGAATGCTCTCCACTTCCAAATGGTGCGAATTGGCATAAATAACCCTATTTAAGCTCAGTTACACGTTTGCATTGAAAGTGACTGAGTTATTCACTTTTCCAGTTTTTATGCGTGCAAAATGCTTTTCAGAGCGAGAAAAGCATGTTTTGACCCACAATGTGTTTTTGACCCTAACACGTGAATTATGCTCAAAACCAACGCTCTCCACTTCCAAATGGTGCGCGATGGCATAAATAACCCTATTTAAGCTCAGTTACACGTTTGCATTGAAAGTGACTGAGTTATTCACTTTTCCAGTTTTTATGCGTGCAAAATGCTTTTCTGAGCGAGAAAAGCATGTTCTGACCCAAAATGTGTTTTTGACCCTAACACGTGAATTATGCTCAAAACCAACGCTCTCCATTTCCAAATGGTGCGCAATGGCATAAATAACCCTATTATAGCTCAGTTACACGTTTGCATTGAAAGTGACTGAGTTATTCACTTTTCCAGTTTTTATGCGTGCAAAATGCTTTTCAGAGCGAGAAAAGCATGTTTTGACCCACAATGTGTTTTTGACCCTAACACGTGAATTATGCTCAAAACCAACGCTCTCCACTTCCAAATGGTGCGCGATGGCATAAATAACCCTATTTAAGCTTAGTTACACGTTTGCATTGAAAGGGACTGAGTTATCAACTTTTCCAGTTTTTATGCGTGCAAAATGCTTTTCAGAGCGAGAAAAGCATGTTTTGACCCACAATGTGTTTTTGACCCTAACACGTGAATTATGCTTAAAACCAATGCTCTCCACTTCCAAATGGTGCGCAATGGCATAAATAACCCTATTTAAGCTCAGTTACACGTTTGCATTGAAAGTGACTGAGTTATTCACTTTTCCAGTTTTTATGCGTGCAAAACGCTTTTCAGAGCGAGAGAATCACTTTTTGACCAAAAATGTGTTTTTGACCCTGACACGTGAATTGTGCTCAAAACCAATGCTCTCCACTTCCAAATGGTGCGAATTGGCATAAATAACCCTATTTAAGCTCAGTTACACGTTTGCATTGAAAGTGACTGAGTTATTCACTTTTCCAGTTTTTATGCGTGCAAAATGCTTTTCAGAGCGAGAAAAGCATGTTCTGACCCACAATGTGTTTTTGACCCTAACACGTGAATTATGCTCAAAACCAACGCTCTCCATTTCCAAATGGTGCGCAATGGCATAAATAACCCTATTTAAGCTCAGTTACACGTTTGCATTGAAAGTGACTGAGTTATTCACTTTTCCAGTTTTTATGTGTGCAAAATGCTTTTCAGAGCGAGAAAAGCATGTTTTGACCCACAATGTGTTTTTGACCCTAACACGTGAATTATGCTCAAAACCAACGCTCTCCACTTCCAAATGGTGCGCGATGGCATAAATAACCCTATTTAAGCTCAGTTACACGTTTGCATTGAAAGTGACTGAGTTATCAACTTTTCCAGTTTTTATGCGTGCAAAATGCTTTTCAGAGCGAGAAAAGCATGTTTTGACCCACAATGTGTTTTTGACCCTAACACGTGAATTATGCTCAAAACCAATGCTCTCCACTTCCAAATGGTGCGCAATGGCATAAATAACCCTATTTAAGCTCAGTTACACGTTTGCATTGAAAGTGACTGAGTTATTCACTTTTCCAGTTTTTATGCGTGCAAAACGCTTTTCAGAGCGAGAGAATCACTTTTTGACCAAAAATGTGTTTTTGACCCTGACACGTGAATTGTTCTCAAAACCAATGCTCTCCACTTCCAAATGGTGCGAATTGGCATAAATAACCCTATTTAAGCTCAGTTACACGTTTGCATTGAAAGTGACTGAGTTATTCACTTTTCCAGTTTTTATGCGTGCAAAATGCTTTTCAGAGCGAGAAAAGCATGTTTTGACCCACAATGTGTTTTTGACCCTAACACGTGAATTATGCTCAAAACCAACGCTCTCCATTTCCAAATGGTGCGCAATGGCATAAATAACCCTATTTAAGCTCAGTTACACGTTTGCATTGAAAGTGACTGAGTTATTCACTTTTCCAGTTTTTAAGCGTGCAAAATGCTTTTCAGAGCGAGAAAAGCATGTTTTGACCCACAATGTGTTTTTGACCCTGACACGTGAATTGTGCTCAAAACCAATGCTCTCCACTTCCAAATGGTGCGCAATGGCATAAATAACCCTATTCAAGCTCAGTTACACGTTTGCATTGAAAGTGACTGAGTTATTCACTTTTCCAGTTTTTATGCGTGCAAAATGCTTTTCAGAGCGAGAGAATCACTTTTTGACCAAAAATGTGTTTTTGACCCTGACACGTGAATTGTGCTCAAAACGAATGCTCTCCACTTCCAAATGGTGCGAATTGGCATAAATAACCCTATTTAAGCTCAGTTACACGTTTGCATTGAAAGTGACTGAGTTATTCACTTTTCCAGTTTTTATGCGTGCAAAATGCTTTTCAGAGCGAGAAAAGCATGTTTTGACCCACAATGTGTTTTTGACCCTAACACGTGAATTATGCTCAAAACCAACGCTCTCCACTTCCAAATGGTGCGCGATGGCATAAATAACCCTATTTAAGCTCAGTTACACGTTTGCATTGAAAGTGACTGAGTTATTCACTTTTCCAGTTTTTATGCGTGCAAAATGCTTTTCTGAGCGAGAAAAGCATGTTCTGACCCAAAATGTGTTTTTGACCCTAACACGTGAATTATGCTCAAAACCAACGCTCTCCATTTCCAAATGGTGCGCAATGGCATAAATAACCCTATTATAGCTCAGTTACACGTTTGCATTGAAAGTGACTGAGTTATTCACTTTTCCAGTTTTTATGCGTGCAAAATGCTTTTCAGAGCGAGAAAAGTATGTTTTGACCCACAATGTGTTTTTGACCCTAACACGTGAATTATGCTCAAAACCAATGCTCTCCACTTCCAAATGGTGCGCGATGGCATAAATAACCCTATTTAAGCTCAGTTACGTTTGCATTGAAAGTGACTGAGTTATTCACTTTTCCAGTTTTTATGCGTGCAAAATGCTTTTCTGAGCGAGAAAAGCATGTTCTGACCCACAATGTGTTTTTCACCCTAACACGTGAATTATGCTCAAAACCAACGCTCTCCACTTCCAAATGGTGCGCGATGGCATAAATAACCCTATTTAAGCTTAGTTACACGTTTGCATTGAAAGTGACTGAGTTATTCACTTTTCCAGTTTTTATGCGTGCAAAATGCTTTTCAGAGCGAGAGAATCACTTTTTGACACACAATGTGTTTTTGACCCTGACACGTGAATTGTGCTCAAAACCAATGCTCTCCACTTCCAAATGGTGTGCAATGGCATAAATAACCCTATTTAAGCTTAGTTACACGTTTGCATTGAAAGGGACTGAGTTATCAACTTTTCCAGTTTTTATGCGTGCAAAATGCTTTTCAGAGCGAGAAAAGCATGTTTTGACCCACAATGTGTTTTTGACCCTAACACGTGAATTATGCTCAAAACCAATGCTGTCCACTTCCAAATGGTGCGCAATGGCATAAATAACCCTATTTAAGCTCAGTTACACGTTTGCATTGAAAGTGACTGAGTTATTCACTTTTCCAGTTTTTATGCGTGCAAAACGCTTTTCAGAGCGAGAGAATCACTTTTTGACCAAAAATGTGTTTTTGACCCTGACACGTGAATTGTTCTCAAAACCAATGCTCTCCACTTCCAAATGGTGCGAATTGGCATAAATAACCCTATTTAAGCTCAGTTACACGTTTGCATTGAAAGTGACTGAGTTATTCACTTTTCCAGTTTTTATGCGTGCAAAATGCTTTTCAGAGCGAGAAAAGCATGTTTTGACCCACAATGTGTTTTTGACCCTAACACGTGAATTATGCTCAAAACCAACGCTCTCCATTTCCAAATGGTGCGCAATGGCATAAATAACCCTATTTAAGCTCAGTTACACGTTTGCATTGAAAGTGACTGAGTTATTCACTTTTCCAGTTTTTAAGCGTGCAAAATGCTTTTCAGAGCGAGAAAAGCATGTTTTGACCCACAATGTGTTTTTGACCCTGACACGTGAATTGTGCTCAAAACCAATGCTCTCCACTTCCAAATGGTGCGCAATGGCATAAATAACCCTATTCAAGCTCAGTTACACGTTTGCATTGAAAGTGACTGAGTTATTCACTTTTCCAGTTTTTATGCGTGCAAAATGCTTTTCAGAGCGAGAGAATCACTTTTTGACCAAAAATGTGTTTTTGACCCTGACACGTGAATTGTGCTCAAAACGAATGCTCTCCACTTCCAAATGGTGCGAATTGGCATAAATAACCCTATTTAAGCTCAGTTACACGTTTGCATTGAAAGTGACTGAGTTATTCACTTTTCCAGTTTTTATGCGTGCAAAATGCTTTTCAGAGCGAGAAAAGCATGTTTTGACCCACAATGTGTTTTTGACCCTAACACGTGAATTATGCTCAAAACCAACGCTCTCCACTTCCAAATGGTGCGCGATGGCATAAATAACCCTATTTAAGCTCAGTTACACGTTTGCATTGAAAGTGACTGAGTTATTCACTTTTCCAGTTTTTATGCGTGCAAAATGCTTTTCTGAGCGAGAAAAGCATGTTCTGACCCAAAATGTGTTTTTGACCCTAACACGTGAATTATGCTCAAAACCAACGCTCTCCATTTCCAAATGGTGCGCAATGGCATAAATAACCCTATTATAGCTCAGTTACACGTTTGCATTGAAAGTGACTGAGTTATTCACTTTTCCAGTTTTTATGCGTGCAAAATGCTTTTCAGAGCGAGAAAAGTATGTTTTGACCCACAATGTGTTTTTGACCCTAACACGTGAATTATGCTCAAAACCAATGCTCTCCACTTCCAAATGGTGCGCAATGGCATAAATAACCCTATTTAAGCTCAGTTACGTTTGCATTGAAAGTGACTGAGTTATTCACTTTTCCAGTTTTTATGCGTGCAAAATGCTTTTCAGAGCGAGAAAAGCATGTTTTGACCCACAATGTGTTTTTGACCCTAACACGTGAATTATGCTCAAAACCAACGCTCTCCATTTCCAAATGGTGCGCAATGGCATAAATAACCCTATTTAAGCTCAGTTACACGTTTGCATTGAAAGTGACTGAGTTATTCACTTTTCCAGTTTTTAAGCGTGCAAAATGCTTTTCAGAGCGAGAAAAGCATGTTTTGACCCACAATGTGTTTTTGACCCTGACACGTGAATTGTGCTCAAAACCAATGCTCTCCACTTCCAAATGGTGCGCAATGGCATAAATAACCCTATTTAAGCTCAGTTACACGTTTGCATTGAAAGTGACTGAGTTATTCACTTTTCCAGTTTTTATGCGTGCAAAATGCTTTTCAGAGCGAGAGAATCACTTTTTGACCCACAATGTGTTTTTGACCCTGACACGTGAATTGTGCTCAAAACCAATGCTCTCCACTTCCAAATGGTGTGCAATGGCATAAATAACCCTATTTAAGCTCAGTTACACGTTCGCATTGAAAGGGACTGAGTTATTCACTTTTCCAGTTTTTATGCGTGCAAAATGCTTTTCAGAGCGAGAAAAGCATGTTTTGACCCACAATGTGTTTTTGACCCTAACACGTGAATTATGCTCAAAACCAACGCTCTCCACTTCCAAATGGTGCGCGATGGCATAAATAACCCTATTTAAGCTTAGTTACACGTTTGCATTGAAAGTGACTGAGTTATTCACTTTTCCAGTTTTTATGCGTGCAAAATGCTTTTCAGAGCGAGAGAATCACTTTTTGACCCACAATGTGTTTTTGACCCTGACACGTGAATTGTGCTCAAAACCAATGCTCTCCACTTCCAAATGGTGTGCAATGGCATAAATAACCCTATTTAAGCTCAGTTACACGTTCGCATTGAAAGGGACTGAGTTATTCACTTTTCCAGTTTTTATGCGTGCAAAATGCTTTTCAGAGCGAGAAAAGCATGTTTTGACCCACAATGTGTTTTTGACCCTAACACGTGAATTATGCTCAAAACCAACGCTCTCCACTTCCAAATGGTGCGCGATGGCATAAATAACCCTATTTAAGCTTAGTTACACGTTTGCATTGAAAGGGACTGAGTTATCAACTTTTCCAGTTTTTATGCGTGCAAAATGCTTTTCAGAGCGAGAAAAGCATGTTTTGACCCACAATGTGTTTTTGACCCTAACACGTGAATTATGCTTAAAACCAATGCTCTCCACTTCCAAATGGTGCGCAATGGCATAAATAACCCTATTTAAGCTCAGTTACACGTTTGCATTGAAAGTGACTGAGTTATTCACTTTTCCAGTTTTTATGCGTGCAAAACGCTTTTCAGAGCGAGAGAATCACTTTTTGACCAAAAATGTGTTTTTGACCCTGACACGTGAATTGTTCTCAAAACCAATGCTCTCCACTTCCAAATGGTGCGCGATGGCATAAATAACCCTATTTAAGCTCAGTTACACGTTTGCATTGAAAGTGACTGAGTTATTCACTTTTCCAGTTTTTATGCGTGCAAAATGCTTTTCAGAGCGAGAAAAGCATGTTTTGACCCACAATGTGTTTTTGACCCTAACACGTGAATTATGCTCAAAACCAATGCTCTTCACTTCCAAATGGTGCGCAATGGCATAAACAACCCTATTTAAGCTTAGTTTCACGTTTGCATTGAAAGGGACTGAGTTATCAACATTTCCAGTTTTTATGAGTGCAAAATGCTTTTCAGAGGGAGAGGAGCACTTTTTGACCAACAATGTGTTTTTGACCCTAACACGTGAATTGTGCTCAAAACCAATGCTCTCCACTTCCAAATGGTGCGAATTGGCATAAATAACCCTATTTAAGCTCAGTTACACGTTTGCATTGAAAGTGACTGAGTTATTCACTTTTCCAGTTTTTATGCGTGCAAAATGCTTTTCAGAGCGAGAAAAGCATGTTTTGACCCACAATGTGTTTTTGACCCTAACACGTGAATTATGCTCAAAACCAACGCTCTCCATTTCCAAATGGTGCGCAATGGCATAAATAACCCTATTTAAGCTCAGTTACACGTTTGCATTGAAAGTGACTGAGTTATTCACTTTTCCAGTTTTTAAGCGTGCAAAATGCTTTTCAGAGCGAGAAAAGCATGTTTTGACCCACAATGTGTTTTTGACCCTGACACGTGAATTGTGCTCAAAACCAATGCTCTCCACTTCCAAATGGTGCGCAATGGCATAAATAACCCTATTTAAGCTCAGTTACACGTTTGCATTGAAAGTGACTGAGTTATTCACTTTTCCAGTTTTTATGCGTGCAAAATGCTTTTCAGAGCGAGAGAATCACTTTTTGACCCACAATGTGTTTTTGACCCTGACACGTGAATTGTGCTCAAAACCAATGCTCTCCACTTCCAAATGGTGTGCAATGGCATAAATAACCCTATTTAAGCTCAGTTACACGTTCGCATTGAAAGGGACTGAGTTATTCACTTTTCCAGTTTTTATGCGTGCAAAATGCTTTTCAGAGCGAGAAAAGCATGTTTTGACCCACAATGTGTTTTTGACCCTAACACGTGAATTATGCTCAAAACCAACGCTCTCCACTTCCAAATGGTGCGCGATGGCATAAATAACCCTATTTAAGCTTAGTTACACGTTTGCATTGAAAGTGACTGAGTTATTCACTTTTCCAGTTTTTATGCGTGCAAAATGCTTTTCAGAGCGAGAGAATCACTTTTTGACCCACAATGTGTTTTTGACCCTGACACGTGAATTGTGCTCAAAACCAATGCTCTCCACTTCCAAATGGTGTGCAATGGCATAAATAACCCTATTTAAGCTCAGTTACACGTTCGCATTGAAAGGGACTGAGTTATTCACTTTTCCAGTTTTTATGCGTGCAAAATGCTTTTCAGAGCGAGAAAAGCATGTTTTGACCCACAATGTGTTTTTGACCCTAACACGTGAATTATGCTCAAAACCAACGCTCTCCACTTCCAAATGGTGCGCGATGGCATAAATAACCCTATTTAAGCTTAGTTACACGTTTGCATTGAAAGGGACTGAGTTATCAACTTTTCCAGTTTTTATGCGTGCAAAATGCTTTTCAGAGCGAGAAAAGCATGTTTTGACCCACAATGTGTTTTTGACCCTAACACGTGAATTATGCTTAAAACCAATGCTCTCCACTTCCAAATGGTGCGCAATGGCATAAATAACCCTATTTAAGCTCAGTTACACGTTTGCATTGAAAGTGACTGAGTTATTCACTTTTCCAGTTTTTATGCGTGCAAAACGCTTTTCAGAGCGAGAGAATCACTTTTTGACCAAAAATGTGTTTTTGACCCTGACACGTGAATTGTTCTCAAAACCAATGCTCTCCACTTCCAAATGGTGCGCGATGGCATAAATAACCCTATTTAAGCTCAGTTACACGTTTGCATTGAAAGTGACTGAGTTATTCACTTTTCCAGTTTTTATGCGTGCAAAATGCTTTTCAGAGCGAGAAAAGCATGTTTTGACCCACAATGTGTTTTTGACCCTAACACGTGAATTATGCTCAAAACCAATGCTCTTCACTTCCAAATGGTGCGCAATGGCATAAACAACCCTATTTAAGCTTAGTTTCACGTTTGCATTGAAAGGGACTGAGTTATCAACATTTCCAGTTTTTATGAGTGCAAAATGCTTTTCAGAGGGAGAGGAGCACTTTTTGACCAACAATGTGTTTTTGACCCTAACACGTGAATTGTGCTCAAAACCAATGCTCTCCACTTCCAAATGGTGCGAATTGGCATAAATAACCCTATTTAAGCTCAGTTACACGTTTGCATTGAAAGTGACTGAGTTATTCACTTTTCCAGTTTTTATGCGTGCAAAATGCTTTTCAGAGCGAGAAAAGCATGTTTTGACCCACAATGTGTTTTTGACCCTAACACGTGAATTATGCTCAAAACCAACGCTCTCCATTTCCAAATGGTGCGCAATGGCATAAATAACCCTATTTAAGCTCAGTTACACGTTTGCATTGAAAGTGACTGAGTTATTCACTTTTCCAGTTTTTAAGCGTGCAAAATGCTTTTCAGAGCGAGAAAAGCATGTTTTGACCCACAATGTGTTTTTGACCCTAACACGTGAATTATGCTCAAAACCAACGCTCTCCACTTCCAAATGGTGCGCGATGGCATAAATAACCCTATTTAAGCTTAGTTACACGTTTGCATTGAAAGTGACTGAGTTATTCACTTTTCCAGTTTTTATGCGTGCAAAATGCTTTTCAGAGCGAGAGAATCACTTTTTGACCCACAATGTGTTTTTGACCCTGACACGTGAATTGTGCTCAAAACCAATGCTCTCCACTTCCAAATGGTGTGCAATGGCATAAATAACCCTATTTAAGCTCAGTTACACGTTCGCATTGAAAGGGACTGAGTTATTCACTTTTCCAGTTTTTATGCGTGCAAAATGCTTTTCAGAGCGAGAAAAGCATGTTTTGACCCACAATGTGTTTTTGACCCTAACACGTGAATTATGCTCAAAACCAACGCTCTCCACTTCCAAATGGTGCGCGATGGCATAAATAACCCTATTTAAGCTCAGTTACACGTTTGCATTGAAAGTGACTGAGTTATTCACTTTTCCAGTTTTTATGCGTGCAAAATGCTTTTCTGAGCGAGAAAAGCATGTTCTGACCCAAAATGTGTTTTTGACCCTAACACGTGAATTATGCTCAAAACCAACGCTCTCCATTTCCAAATGGTGCGCAATGGCATAAATAACCCTATTATAGCTCAGTTACACGTTTGCATTGAAAGTGACTGAGTTATTCACTTTTCCAGTTTTTATGCGTGCAAAATGCTTTTCAGAGCGAGAAAAGCATGTTTTGACCCACAATGTGTTTTTGACCCTAACACGTGAATTATGCTCAAAACCAATGCTCTCCACTTCCAAATGGTGCGCAATGGCATAAATAACCCTATTTAAGCTCAGTTACGTTTGCATTGAAAGTGACTGAGTTATTCACTTTTCCAGTTTTTATGCGTGCAAAATGCTTTTCAGAGCGAGAAAAGCATGTTTTGACCCACAATGTGTTTTTGACCCTAACACGTGAATTATGCTCAAAACCAACGCTCTCCATTTCCAAATGGTGCGCAATGGCATAAATAACCCTATTTAAGCTCAGTTACACGTTTGCATTGAAAGTGACTGAGTTATTCACTTTTCCAGTTTTTAAGCGTGCAAAATGCTTTTCAGAGCGAGAAAAGCATGTTTTGACCCACAATGTGTTTTTGACCCTGACACGTGAATTGTGCTCAAAACCAATGCTCTCCACTTCCAAATGGTGCGCAATGGCATAAATAACCCTATTTAAGCTCAGTTACACGTTTGCATTGAAAGTGACTGAGTTATTCACTTTTCCAGTTTTTATGCGTGCAAAATGCTTTTCAGAGCGAGAGAATCACTTTTTGACCCACAATGTGTTTTTGACCCTGACACGTGAATTGTGCTCAAAACCAATGCTCTCCACTTCCAAATGGTGTGCAATGGCATAAATAACCCTATTTAAGCTCAGTTACACGTTCGCATTGAAAGGGACTGAGTTATTCACTTTTCCAGTTTTTATGCGTGCAAAATGCTTTTCAGAGCGAGAAAAGCATGTTTTGACCCACAATGTGTTTTTGACCCTAACACGTGAATTATGCTCAAAACCAACGCTCTCCACTTCCAAATGGTGCGCGATGGCATAAATAACCCTATTTAAGCTTAGTTACACGTTTGCATTGAAAGTGACTGAGTTATTCACTTTTCCAGTTTTTATGCGTGCAAAATGCTTTTCAGAGCGAGAGAATCACTTTTTGACCCACAATGTGTTTTTGACCCTGACACGTGAATTGTGCTCAAAACCAATGCTCTCCACTTCCAAATGGTGTGCAATGGCATAAATAACCCTATTTAAGCTCAGTTACACGTTCGCATTGAAAGGGACTGAGTTATTCACTTTTCCAGTTTTTATGCGTGCAAAATGCTTTTCAGAGCGAGAAAAGCATGTTTTGACCCACAATGTGTTTTTGACCCTAACACGTGAATTATGCTCAAAACCAACGCTCTCCACTTCCAAATGGTGCGCGATGGCATAAATAACCCTATTTAAGCTTAGTTACACGTTTGCATTGAAAGGGACTGAGTTATCAACTTTTCCAATTTTTATGCGTGCAAAATGCTTTTCAGAGCGAGAAAAGCATGTTTCGACCCACAATGTGTTTTTGACCCTAACACGTGAATTATGCTCAAAACCAATGCTCTCCACTTCCAAATGGTGCGCAATGGCATAAATAACCCTATTTAAGCTCAGTTACACGTTTGCATTGAGAGGGACTGAGTTATCAACTTTTCCAGTTTTTATGCGTGCAAAATGCTTTTCAGAGCGAGAGAAGCACTCTTTGACCAACAATGTGTTTTTGACCCTAACACGTGAATTGTGCTCAAAACCAATGCTCTTCACTTCAAAATGGTGCGAAATGGCATAAATAACCCTATTTAAGCTCAGTTACACGTTTGCATTGAAAGTGACTGAGTTATTCACTTTTCCAGTTTTTATGCGTGCAAAATGCTTTTCAGAGCGAGAAAAGCATGTTTTGACCCACAATGTGTTTTTGACCCTAACACGTGAATTATGCTCAAAACCAACGCTCTCCATTTCCAAACGGTGCGCAATGGCATAAATAACCCTATTTAAGCTCAGTTACACGTTTGCATTGAAAGTGACTGAGTTATTCACTTTTCCAGTTTTTAAGCGTGCAAAATGCTTTTCAGAGCGAGAAAAGCATGTTTTGACCCACAATGTGTTTTTGACCCTAACACGTGAATTATGCTCAAAACCAACGCTCTCCACTTCCAAATGGTGCGCGATGGCATAAATAACCCTATTTAAGCTTAGTTACACGTTTGCATTGAAAGTGACTGAGTTATTCACTTTTCCAGTTTTTATGCGTGCAAAATGCTTTTCAGAGCGAGAGAATCACTTTTTGACCCACAATGTGTTTTTGACCCTGACACGTGAATTGTGCTCAAAACCAATGCTCTCCACTTCCAAATGGTGTGCAATGGCATAAATAACCCTATTTAAGCTCAGTTACACGTTCGCATTGAAAGGGACTGAGTTATCAACTTTTCCAGTTTTTATGCGTGCAAAATGCTTTTCAGAGCGAGAGAAGCACTCTTTGACCAACAATGTGTTTTTGACCCTAACACGTGAATTGTGCTCAAAACCAATGCTCTTCACTTCAAAATGGTGCGAAATGGCATAAACAACCCTATTTAAGCTTAGTTTCACGTTTGCATTGAAAGGGACTGAGTTATCAACTTTTCCAGTTTTTATGCGTTCAAAATGCTTTTCAGAGCGAGAGGAGCACTTTTTGACCAACAATGTGTTTTTGACCCTAACACGTGAATTATGCTTAAAACCAATGCTCTCCACTTCCAAATGGTGCGCAATGGCATAAATAACCCTATTTAAGCTCAGTTACACGTTTGCATTGAAAGTGACTGAGTTATTCACTTTTCCAGTTTTTATGCGTGCAAAACGCTTTTCAGAGCGAGAGAATCACTTTTTGACCAAAAATGTGTTTTTGACCCTGACACGTGAATTGTTCTCAAAACCAATGCTCTCCACTTCCAAATGGTGCGCGATGGCATAAATAACCCTATTTAAGCTCAGTTACACGTTTGCATTGAAAGTGACTGAGTTATTCACTTTTCCAGTTTTTATGCGTGCAAAATGCTTTTCAGAGCGAGAAAAGCATGTTTTGACCCACAATGTGTTTTTGACCCTAACACGTGAATTATGCTCAAAACCAATGCTCTTCACTTCCAAATGGTGCGCAATGGCATAAACAACCCTATTGAAGCTTAGTTTCACGTTTGCATTGAAAGGGACTGAGTTATCAACATTTCCAGTTTTTATGAGTGCAAAATGCTTTTCAGAGGGAGAGGAGCACTTTTTGACCAACAATGTGTTTTTGACCCTAACACGTGAATTGTGCTCAAAACCAATGCTCTCCACTTCCAAATGGTGCGAATTGGCATAAATAACCCTATTTAAGCTCAGTTACACGTTTGCATTGAAAGTGACTGAGTTATTCACTTTTCCAGTTTTTATGCGTGCAAAATGCTTTTCAGAGCGAGAAAAGCATGTTTTGACCCACAATGTGTTTTTGACCCTAACACGTGAATTATGCTCAAAACCAACGCTCTCCACTTCCAAATGGTGCGCGATGGCATAAATAACCCTATTTAAGCTCAGTTACACGTTCGCATTGAAAGGGACTGAGTTATTCACTTTTCCAGTTTTTATGCGTGCAAAATGCTTTTCAGAGCGAGAAAAGCATGTTTTGACCCACAATGTGTTTTTGACCCTAACACGTGAATTATGCTCAAAACCAACGCTCTCCACTTCCAAATGGTGCGCGATGGCATAAATAACCCTATTTAAGCTTAGTTACACGTTTGCATTGAAAGGGACTGAGTTATCAACTTTTCCAGTTTTTATGCGTGCAAAATGCTTTTCAGAGCGAGAAAAGCATGTTTCGACCCACAATGTGTTTTTGACCCTAACACGTGAATTATGCTCAAAACCAATGCTCTCCACTTCCAAATGGTGCGCAATGGCATAAATAACCCTATTTAAGCTCAGTTACACGTTTGCATTGAGAGGGACTGAGTTATCAACTTTTCCAGTTTTTATGCGTGCAAAATGCTTTTCAGAGCGAGAGAAGCACTCTTTGACCAACAATGTGTTTTTGACCCTAACACGTGAATTGTGCTCAAAACCAATGCTCTTCACTTCAAAATGGTGCGAAATGGCATAAACAACCCTATTTAAGCTTAGTTTCACGTTTGCATTGAAAGGGACTGAGTTATCAACTTTTCCAGTTTTTATGCGTTCAAAATGCTTTTCAGAGCGAGAGGAGCACTTTTTGACCAACAATGTGTTTTTGACCCTAACACGTGAATTGTGCTCAAAACCAATGCTCTTCACTTCCAAATGGTGCGCAATGGCATAAACAACCCTATTAAACTTAGTTTCACGTTTGCATTGAAAGGGACTGAGTTATCAACTTTTCCAGTTTTTATGCGTGCAAAATGCTTTTCAGAGGGAGAGGAGCACTTTTTGACCAACAATGTGTCTTTGACCCTAACACGTGAATTGTGCTCAAAACCAATGCTCTTCACTTCCAAATGGTGAGCAATGGCATAAACAACCCTATTTAAGGTTAGTTTCACGTTTGCATTGAAAGGGACTGAGTTATCAACTTTTCCAGTTTTTATGCATGCAAAAGGCTTTTCAGAGGGAGAGGAGCACTTTTTGACCAACAATGTGTTTTTGACCCTAACACGTGAATTGTGCTCAAAACCAATGCTCTTCACTTTCAAATGGTGCACAATGGCATAAATAAACCTATTTAAGCTTACGTTCACGTTTGCATTGAAAGGGACTGAGTTATCAACTTTTCCAGTTTTCATGAGTGCAAAATGCTTTTCAGAGAGAGAGAAGCACTTTTTTACCAACAATGTGTTTTTGACCCTAACACGTGAATTGTGCTCAAAACCAAGGCTCTTCACTTCCAAATGGTGAGCAATGTCATGAATAACCCTATTTGAGCTCAGTTACACGTTTGCATTGAAAGTGACTGAGTTATTCACTTTTCCAGTTTTTATGCGTGCAAAATGCTTTTCAGAGCGAGAAAAGCATGTTTTGACCCACAATGTGTTTTTGACCCTAACACGTGAATTATGCTCAAAACCAACGCTCTCCACTTCCAAATGGTGCGCGATGGCATAAATAACCCTATTTAAGCTTAGTTACACGTTTGCATTGAAAGGGACTGAGTTATCAACTTTTCCAATTTTTATGCGTGCAAAATGCTTTTCAGAGCGAGAAAAGCATGTTTCGACCCACAATGTGTTTTTGACCCTAACACGTGAATTATGCTCAAAACCAATGCTCTCCACTTCCAAATGGTGCGCAATGGCATAAATAACCCTATTTAAGCTCAGTTACACGTTTGCATTGAGAGGGACTGAGTTATCAACTTTTCCAGTTTTTATGCGTGCAAAATGCTTTTCAGAGCGAGAGAAGCACTCTTTGACCAACAATGTGTTTTTGACCCTAACACGTGAATTGTGCTCAAAACCAATGCTCTTCACTTCAAAATGGTGCGAAATGGCATAAACAACCCTATTTAAGCTTAGTTTCACGTTTGCATTGAAAGGGACTGAGTTATCAACTTTTCCAGTTTTTATGCGTTCAAAATGCTTTTCAGAGCGAGAGGAGCACTTTTTGACCAACAATGTGTTTTTGACCCTAACACGTGAATTATGCTTAAAACCAATGCTCTCCACTTCCAAATGGTGCGCAATGGCATAAATAACCCTATTTAAGCTCAGTTACACGTTTGCATTGAAAGTGACTGAGTTATTCACTTTTCCAGTTTTTATGCGTGCAAAACGCTTTTCAGAGCGAGAGAATCACTTTTTGACCAAAAATGTGTTTTTGACCCTGACACGTGAATTGTTCTCAAAACCAATGCTCTCCACTTCCAAATGGTGCGCGATGGCATAAATAACCCTATTTAAGCTCAGTTACACGTTTGCATTGAAAGTGACTGAGTTATTCACTTTTCCAGTTTTTATGCGTGCAAAATGCTTTTCAGAGCGAGAAAAGCATGTTTTGACCCACAATGTGTTTTTGACCCTAACACGTGAATTATGCTCAAAACCAATGCTCTTCACTTCCAAATGGTGCGCAATGGCATAAACAACCCTATTTAAGCTTAGTTTCACGTTTGCATTGAAAGGGACTGAGTTATCAACATTTCCAGTTTTTATGAGTGCAAAATGCTTTTCAGAGGGAGAGGAGCACTTTTTGACCAACAATGTGTTTTTGACCCTAACACGTGAATTGTGCTCAAAACCAATGCTCTCCACTTCCAAATGGTGCGAATTGGCATAAATAACCCTATTTAAGCTCAGTTACACGTTTGCATTGAAAGTGACTGAGTTATTCACTTTTCCAGTTTTTATGCGTGCAAAATGCTTTTCAGAGCGAGAAAAGCATGTTTTGACCCACAATGTGTTTTTGACCCTAACACGTGAATTATGCTCAAAACCAACGCTCTCCACTTCCAAATGGTGCGCGATGGCATAAATAACCCTATTTAAGCTCAGTTACACGTTCGCATTGAAAGGGACTGAGTTATTCACTTTTCCAGTTTTTATGCGTGCAAAATGCTTTTCAGAGCGAGAGAAGCACTCTTTGACCAACAATGTGTTTTTGACCCTAACACGTGAATTGTGCTCAAAACCAATGCTCTTCACTTCAAAATGGTGCGAAATGGCATAAACAACCCTATTTAAGCTTAGTTTCACGTTTGCATTGAAAGGGACTGAGTTATCAACTTTTCCAGTTTTTATGCGTTCAAAATGCTTTTCAGAGCGAGAGGAGCACTTTTTGACCAACAATGTGTTTTTGACCCTAACACGTGAATTATGCTTAAAACCAATGCTCTCCACTTCCAAATGGTGCGCAATGGCATAAATAACCCTATTTAAGCTCAGTTACACGTTTGCATTGAAAGTGACTGAGTTATTCACTTTTCCAGTTTTTATGCGTGCAAAACGCTTTTCAGAGCGAGAGAATCACTTTTTGACCAAAAATGTGTTTTTGACCCTGACACGTGAATTGTTCTCAAAACCAATGCTCTCCACTTCCAAATGGTGCGCGATGGCATAAATAACCCTATTTAAGCTCAGTTACACGTTTGCATTGAAAGTGACTGAGTTATTCACTTTTCCAGTTTTTATGCGTGCAAAATGCTTTTCAGAGCGAGAAAAGCATGTTTTGACCCACAATGTGTTTTTGACCCTAACACGTGAATTATGCTCAAAACCAATGCTCTTCACTTCCAAATGGTGCGCAATGGCATAAACAACCCTATTTAAGCTTAGTTTCACGTTTGCATTGAAAGGGACTGAGTTATCAACATTTCCAGTTTTTATGAGTGCAAAATGCTTTTCAGAGGGAGAGGAGCACTTTTTGACCAACAATGTGTTTTTGACCCTAACACGTGAATTGTGCTCAAAACCAATGCTCTCCACTTCCAAATGGTGCGAATTGGCATAAATAACCCTATTTAAGCTCAGTTACACGTTTGCATTGAAAGTGACTGAGTTATTCACTTTTCCAGTTTTTATGCGTGCAAAATGCTTTTCAGAGCGAGAAAAGCATGTTTTGACCCACAATGTGTTTTTGACCCTAACACGTGAATTATGCTCAAAACCAACGCTCTCCACTTCCAAATGGTGCGCGATGGCATAAATAACCCTATTTAAGCTCAGTTACACGTTCGCATTGAAAGGGACTGAGTTATTCACTTTTCCAGTTTTTATGCGTGCAAAATGCTTTTCAGAGCGAGAAAAGCATGTTTTGACCCACAATGTGTTTTTGACCCTAACACGTGAATTATGCTCAAAACCAACGCTCTCCACTTCCAAATGGTGCGCGATGGCATAAATAACCCTATTTAAGCTTAGTTACACGTTTGCATTGAAAGGGACTGAGTTATCAACTTTTCCAGTTTTTATGCGTGCAAAATGCTTTTCAGAGCGAGAAAAGCATGTTTCGACCCACAATGTGTTTTTGACCCTAACACGTGAATTATGCTCAAAACCAATGCTCTCCACTTCCAAATGGTGCGCAATGGCATAAATAACCCTATTTAAGCTCAGTTACACGTTTGCATTGAGAGGGACTGAGTTATCAACTTTTCCAGTTTTTATGCGTGCAAAATGCTTTTCAGAGCGAGAGAAGCACTCTTTGACCAACAATGTGTTTTTGACCCTAACACGTGAATTGTGCTCAAAACCAATGCTCTTCACTTCAAAATGGTGCGAAATGGCATAAACAACCCTATTTAAGCTTAGTTTCACGTTTGCATTGAAAGGGACTGAGTTATCAACTTTTCCAGTTTTTATGCGTTCAAAATGCTTTTCAGAGCGAGAGGAGCACTTTTTGACCAACAATGTGTTTTTGACCCTAACACGTGAATTGTGCTCAAAACCAATGCTCTTCACTTCCAAATGGTGCGCAATGGCATAAACAACCCTATTAAACTTAGTTTCACGTTTGCATTGAAAGGGACTGAGTTATCAACTTTTCCAGTTTTTATGCGTGCAAAATGCTTTTCAGAGGGAGAGGAGCACTTTTTGACCAACAATGTGTCTTTGACCCTAACACGTGAATTGTGCTCAAAACCAATGCTCTTCACTTCCAAATGGTGAGCAATGGCATAAACAACCCTATTTAAGGTTAGTTTCACGTTTGCATTGAAAGGGACTGAGTTATCAACTTTTCCAGTTTTTATGCATGCAAAAGGCTTTTCAGAGGGAGAGGAGCACTTTTTGACCAACAATGTGTTTTTGACCCTAACACGTGAATTGTGCTCAAAACCAATGCTCTTCACTTTCAAATGGTGCACAATGGCATAAATAAACCTATTTAAGCTTACGTTCACGTTTGCATTGAAAGGGACTGAGTTATCAACTTTTCCAGTTTTCATGAGTGCAAAATGCTTTTCAGAGAGAGAAGCACTTTTTTACCAACAATGTGTTTTTGACCCTAACACGTGAATTGTGCTCAAAACCAAGGCTCTTCACTTCCAAATGGTGAGCAATGTCATGAATAACCCTATTTGAGCTCAGTTACACGTTTGCATTGAAAGTGACTGAGTTATTCACTTTTCCAGTTTTTATGCGTGCAGAACGCTTTTCAGAGCGAGAGAATCACTTTTTGACCAAAAATGTGTTTTTCACCCTGACACGTGAATTGTTCTCAAAACCAATGCTCTCCACTTCCAAATGGTGCGAATTGGCATAAATAACCCTATTTAAGCTCAGTTACACGTTTGCATTGAAAGTGACTGAGTTATTCACTTTTCCAGTTTTTATGCGTGCAGAACGCTTTTCAGAGCGAGAGAATCACTTTTTGACCAAAAATGTGTTTTTCACCCTGACACGTGAATTGTTCTCAAAACCAATGCTCTCCACTTCCAAATGGTGCGAATTGGCATAAATAACCCTATTTAAGCTCAGTTACACGTTTGCATTGAAAGTGACTGAGTTATTCACTTTTCCAGTTTTTATGCGTGCAAAATGCTTTTCAGAGCGAGAAAAGCATGTTTTGACCCACAATGTGTTTTTGACCCTAACACGTGAATTATGCTCAAAACCAACGCTCTCCATTTCCAAATGGTGCGCAATGGCATAAATAACCCTATTTAAGCTCAGTTACACGTTTGCATTGAAAGTGACTGAGTTATTCACTTTTCCAGTTTTTATGCGTGCAAAATGCTTTTCAGAGCGAGAGAATCACTTTTTGACCCACAATGTGTTTTTGACCCTGACACGTGAATTGTGCTCAAAACCAATGCTCTCCACTTCCAAATGGTGTGCAATGGCATAAATAACCCTATTTAAGCTCAGTTACACGTTCGCATTGAAAGGGACTGAGTTATTCACTTTTCCAGTTTTTATGCGTGCAAAATGCTTTTCAGAGCGAGAAAAGCATGTTTTGACCCACAATGTGTTTTTGACCCTAACACGTGAATTATGCTCAAAACCAACGCTCTCCACTTCCAAATGGTGCGCGATGGCATAAATAACCCTATTTAAGCTTAGTTACACGTTTGCATTGAAAGTGACTGAGTTATTCACTTTTCCAGTTTTTATGCGTGCAAAATGCTTTTCAGAGCGAGAGAATCACTTTTTGACCCACAATGTGTTTTTGACCCTGACACGTGAATTGTGCTCAAAACCAATGCTCTCCACTTCCAAATGGTGTGCAATGGCATAAATAACCCTATTTAAGCTCAGTTACACGTTCGCATTGAAAGGGACTGAGTTATTCACTTTTCCAGTTTTTATGCGTGCAAAATGCTTTTCAGAGCGAGAAAAGCATGTTTTGACCCACAATGTGTTTTTGACCCTAACACGTGAATTATGCTCAAAACCAACGCTCTCCACTTCCAAATGGTGCGCGATGGCATAAATAACCCTATTTAAGCTTAGTTACACGTTTGCATTGAAAGGGACTGAGTTATCAACTTTTCCAGTTTTTATGCGTGCAAAATGCTTTTCAGAGCGAGAAAAGCATGTTTTGACCCACAATGTGTTTTTGACCCTAACACGTGAATTATGCTTAAAACCAATGCTCTCCACTTCCAAATGGTGCGCAATGGCATAAATAACCCTATTTAAGCTCAGTTACACGTTTGCATTGAAAGTGACTGAGTTATTCACTTTTCCAGTTTTTATGCGTTTAAAACGCTTTTCAGAGCGAGAGAATCACTTTTTGACCAAAAATGTGTTTTTGACCCTGACACGTGAATTGTTCTCAAAACCAATGCTCTCCACTTCCAAATGGTGCGCGATGGCATAAATAACCCTATTTAAGCTCGGTTACACGTTTGCATTGAAAGTGACTGAGTTATTCACTTTTCCAGTTTTTATGCGTGCAAAATGCTTTTCAGAGCGAGAAAAGCATGTTTTGACCCACAATGTGTTTTTGACCCTAACACGTGAATTATGCTCAAAACCAATGCTCTTCACTTCCAAATGGTGCGCAATGGCATAAACAACCCTATTTAAGCTTAGTTTCACGTTTGCATTGAAAGGGACTGAGTTATCAACATTTCCAGTTTTTATGAGTGCAAAATGCTTTTCAGAGGGAGAGGAGCACTTTTTGACCAACAATGTGTTTTTGACCCTAACACGTGAATTGTGCTCAAAACCAATGCTCTCCACTTCCAAATGGTGCGAATTGGCATAAATAACCCTATTTAAGCTCAGTTACACGTTTGCATTGAAAGTGACTGAGTTATTCACTTTTCCAGTTTTTATGCGTGCAAAATGCTTTTCAGAGCGAGAAAAGCATGTTTTGACCCACAATGTGTTTTTGACCCTAACACGTGAATTATGCTCAAAACCAACGCTCTCCATTTCCAAATGGTGCGCAATGGCATAAATAACCCTATTTAAGCTCAGTTACACGTTTGCATTGAAAGTGACTGAGTTATTCACTTTTCCAGTTTTTAAGCGTGCAAAATGCTTTTCAGAGCGAGAAAAGCATGTTTTGACCCACAATGTGTTTTTGACCCTAACACGTGAATTATGCTCAAAACCAACGCTCTCCACTTCCAAATGGTGCGCGATGGCATAAATAACCCTATTTAAGCTTAGTTACACGTTTGCATTGAAAGTGACTGAGTTATTCACTTTTCCAGTTTTTATGCGTGCAAAATGCTTTTCAGAGCGAGAGAATCACTTTTTGACCCACAATGTGTTTTTGACCCTGACACGTGAATTGTGCTCAAAACCAATGCTCTCCACTTCCAAATGGTGTGCAATGGCATAAATAACCCTATTTAAGCTCAGTTACACGTTCGCATTGAAAGGGACTGAGTTATTCACTTTTCCAGTTTTTATGCGTGCAAAATGCTTTTCAGAGCGAGAAAAGCATGTTTTGACCCACAATGTGTTTTTGACCCTAACACGTGAATTATGCTCAAAACCAACGCTCTCCACTTCCAAATGGTGCGCGATGGCATAAATAACCCTATTTAAGCTTAGTTACACGTTTGCATTGAAAGGGACTGAGTTATCAACTTTTCCAGTTTTTATGCGTGCAAAATGCTTTTCAGAGCGAGAAAAGCATGTTTCGACCCACAATGTGTTTTTGACCCTAACACGTGAATTATGCTCAAAACCAATGCTCTCCACTTCCAAATGGTGCGCAATGGCATAAATAACCCTATTTAAGCTCAGTTACACGTTTGCATTGAGAGGGACTGAGTTATCAACTTTTCCAGTTTTTATGCGTGCAAAATGCTTTTCAGAGCGAGAGAAGCACTCTTTGACCAACAATGTGTTTTTGACCCTAACACGTGAATTGTGCTCAAAACCAATGCTCTTCACTTCAAAATGGTGCGAAATGGCATAAACAACCCTATTTAAGCTTAGTTTCACGTTTGCATTGAAAGGGACTGAGTTATCAACTTTTCCAGTTTTTATGCGTTCAAAATGCTTTTCAGAGCGAGAGGAGCACTTTTTGACCAACAATGTGTTTTTGACCCTAACACGTGAATTATGCTTAAAACCAATGCTCTCCACTTCCAAATGGTGCGCAATGGCATAAATAACCCTATTTAAGCTCAGTTACACGTTTGCATTGAAAGTGACTGAGTTATTCACTTTTCCAGTTTTTATGCGTGCAAAACGCTTTTCAGAGCGAGAGAATCACTTTTTGACCAAAAATGTGTTTTTGACCCTGACACGTGAATTGTTCTCA
Source organism: Micromesistius poutassou (assembly GCF_964030765.1). Classification (NCBI taxonomy): domain Eukaryota; kingdom Metazoa; phylum Chordata; class Actinopteri; order Gadiformes; family Gadidae; genus Micromesistius; species Micromesistius poutassou. Next base: position 4,715,731 of record NC_140281.1, read on the forward strand.
AAACCAATGCTCTCCACTTCCAAATGGTGCGCGATGGCATAAATAACCCTATTTAAGCTCAGTTACACGTTTGCATTGAAAGTGACTGAGTTATTCACTTTTCCAGTTTTTATGCGTGCAAAATGCTTTTCAGAGCGAGAAAAGCATGTTTTGACCCACAATGTGTTTTTGACCCTAACACGTGAATTATGCTCAAAACCAATGCTCTTCACTTCCAAATGGTGCGCAATGGCATAAACAACCCTATTTAAGCTTAGTTTCACGTTTGCATTGAAAGGGACTGAGTTATCAACATTTCCAGTTTTTATGAGTGCAAAATGCTTTTCAGAGGGAGAGGAGCACTTTTTGACCAACAATGTGTTTTTGACCCTAACACGTGAATTGTGCTCAAAACCAATGCTCTCCACTTCCAAATGGTGCGAATTGGCATAAATAACCCTATTTAAGCTCAGTTACACGTTTGCATTGAAAGTGACTGAGTTATTCACTTTTCCAGTTTTTATGCGTGCAGAACGCTTTTCAGAGCGAGAGAATCACTTTTTGACCAAAAATGTGTTTTTCACCCTGACACGTGAATTGTTCTCAAAACCAATGCTCTCCACTTCCAAATGGTGCGAATTGGCATAAATAACCCTATTTAAGCTCAGTTACACGTTTGCATTGAAAGTGACTGAGTTATTCACTTTTCCAGTTTTTATGCGTGCAAAATGCTTTTCAGAGCGAGAAAAGCATGTTTTGACCCACAATGTGTTTTTGACCCTAACACGTGAATTATGCTCAAAACCAACGCTCTCCATTTCCAAATGGTGCGCAATGGCATAAATAACCCTATTTAAGCTCAGTTACACGTTTGCATTGAAAGTGACTGAGTTATTCACTTTTCCAGTTTTTATGCGTGCAAAATGCTTTTCAGAGCGAGAGAATCACTTTTTGACCCACAATGTGTTTTTGACCCTGACACGTGAATTGTGCTCAAAACCAATGCTCTCCACTTCCAAATGGTGTGCAATGGCATAAATAACCCTATTTAAGCTCAGTTACACGTTCGCATTGAAAGGGACTGAGTTATTCACTTTTCCAGTTTTTATGCGTGCAAAATGCTTTTCAGAGCGAGAAAAGCATGTTTTGACCCACAATGTGTTTTTGACCCTAACACGTGAATTATGCTCAAAACCAACGCTCTCCACTTCCAAATGGTGCGCGATGGCATAAATAACCCTATTTAAGCTTAGTTACACGTTTGCATTGAAAGTGACTGAGTTATTCACTTTTCCAGTTTTTATGCGTGCAAAATGCTTTTCAGAGCGAGAGAATCACTTTTTGACCCACAATGTGTTTTTGACCCTGACACGTGAATTGTGCTCAAAACCAATGCTCTCCACTTCCAAATGGTGTGCAATGGCATAAATAACCCTATTTAAGCTCAGTTACACGTTCGCATTGAAAGGGACTGAGTTATTCACTTTTCCAGTTTTTATGCGTGCAAAATGCTTTTCAGAGCGAGAAAAGCATGTTTTGACCCACAATGTGTTTTTGACCCTAACACGTGAATTATGCTCAAAACCAACGCTCTCCACTTCCAAATGGTGCGCGATGGCATAAATAACCCTATTTAAGCTTAGTTACACGTTTGCATTGAAAGGGACTGAGTTATCAACTTTTCCAGTTTTTATGCGTGCAAAATGCTTTTCAGAGCGAGAAAAGCATGTTTTGACCCACAATGTGTTTTTGACCCTAACACGTGAATTATGCTTAAAACCAATGCTCTCCACTTCCAAATGGTGCGCAATGGCATAAATAACCCTATTTAAGCTCAGTTACACGTTTGCATTGAAAGTGACTGAGTTATTCACTTTTCCAGTTTTTATGCGTTTAAAACGCTTTTCAGAGCGAGAGAATCACTTTTTGACCAAAAATGTGTTTTTGACCCTGACACGTGAATTGTTCTCAAAACCAATGCTCTCCACTTCCAAATGGTGCGCGATGGCATAAATAACCCTATTTAAGCTCGGTTACACGTTTGCATTGAAAGTGACTGAGTTATTCACTTTTCCAGTTTTTATGCGTGCAAAATGCTTTTCAGAGCGAGAAAAGCATGTTTTGACCCACAATGTGTTTTTGACCCTAACACGTGAATTATGCTCAAAACCAATGCTCTTCACTTCCAAATGGTGCGCAATGGCATAAACAACCCTATTTAAGCTTAGTTTCACGTTTGCATTGAAAGGGACTGAGTTATCAACATTTCCAGTTTTTATGAGTGCAAAATGCTTTTCAGAGGGAGAGGAGCACTTTTTGACCAACAATGTGTTTTTGACCCTAACACGTGAATTGTGCTCAAAACCAATGCTCTCCACTTCCAAATGGTGCGAATTGGCATAAATAACCCTATTTAAGCTCAGTTACACGTTTGCATTGAAAGTGACTGAGTTATTCACTTTTCCAGTTTTTATGCGTGCAAAATGCTTTTCAGAGCGAGAAAAGCATGTTTTGACCCACAATGTGTTTTTGACCCTAACACGTGAATTATGCTCAAAACCAACGCTCTCCATTTCCAAATGGTGCGCAATGGCATAAATAACCCTATTTAAGCTCAGTTACACGTTTGCATTGAAAGTGACTGAGTTATTCACTTTTCCAGTTTTTAAGCGTGCAAAATGCTTTTCAGAGCGAGAAAAGCATGTTTTGACCCACAATGTGTTTTTGACCCTAACACGTGAATTATGCTCAAAACCAACGCTCTCCACTTCCAAATGGTGCGCGATGGCATAAATAACCCTATTTAAGCTTAGTTACACGTTTGCATTGAAAGTGACTGAGTTATTCACTTTTCCAGTTTTTATGCGTGCAAAATGCTTTTCAGAGCGAGAGAATCACTTTTTGACCCACAATGTGTTTTTGACCCTGACACGTGAATTGTGCTCAAAACCAATGCTCTCCACTTCCAAATGGTGTGCAATGGCATAAATAACCCTATTTAAGCTCAGTTACACGTTCGCATTGAAAGGGACTGAGTTATTCACTTTTCCAGTTTTTATGCGTGCAAAATGCTTTTCAGAGCGAGAAAAGCATGTTTTGACCCACAATGTGTTTTTGACCCTAACACGTGAATTATGCTCAAAACCAACGCTCTCCACTTCCAAATGGTGCGCGATGGCATAAATAACCCTATTTAAGCTTAGTTACACGTTTGCATTGAAAGGGACTGAGTTATCAACTTTTCCAGTTTTTATGCGTGCAAAATGCTTTTCAGAGCGAGAAAAGCATGTTTCGACCCACAATGTGTTTTTGACCCTAACACGTGAATTATGCTCAAAACCAATGCTCTCCACTTCCAAATGGTGCGCAATGGCATAAATAACCCTATTTAAGCTCAGTTACACGTTTGCATTGAGAGGGACTGAGTTATCAACTTTTCCAGTTTTTATGCGTGCAAAATGCTTTTCAGAGCGAGAGAAGCACTCTTTGACCAACAATGTGTTTTTGACCCTAACACGTGAATTGTGCTCAAAACCAATGCTCTTCACTTCAAAATGGTGCGAAATGGCATAAACAACCCTATTTAAGCTTAGTTTCACGTTTGCATTGAAAGGGACTGAGTTATCAACTTTTCCAGTTTTTATGCGTTCAAAATGCTTTTCAGAGCGAGAGGAGCACTTTTTGACCAACAATGTGTTTTTGACCCTAACACGTGAATTATGCTTAAAACCAATGCTCTCCACTTCCAAATGGTGCGCAATGGCATAAATAACCCTATTTAAGCTCAGTTACACGTTTGCATTGAAAGTGACTGAGTTATTCACTTTTCCAGTTTTTATGCGTGCAAAACGCTTTTCAGAGCGAGAGAATCACTTTTTGACCAAAAATGTGTTTTTGACCCTGACACGTGAATTGTTCTCAAAACCAATGCTCTCCACTTCCAAATGGTGCGCGATGGCATAAATAACCCTATTTAAGCTCAGTTACACGTTTGCATTGAAAGTGACTGAGTTATTCACTTTTCCAGTTTTTATGCGTGCAAAATGCTTTTCAGAGCGAGAAAAGCATGTTTTGACCCACAATGTGTTTTTGACCCTAACACGTGAATTATGCTCAAAACCAATGCTCTTCACTTCCAAATGGTGCGCAATGGCATAAACAACCCTATTTAAGCTTAGTTTCACGTTTGCATTGAAAGGGACTGAGTTATCAACATTTCCAGTTTTTATGAGTGCAAAATGCTTTTCAGAGGGAGAGGAGCACTTTTTGACCAACAATGTGTTTTTGACCCTAACACGTGAATTGTGCTCAAAACCAATGCTCTCCACTTCCAAATGGTGCGAATTGGCATAAATAACCCTATTTAAGCTCAGTTACACGTTTGCATTGAAAGTGACTGAGTTATTCACTTTTCCAGTTTTTATGCGTGCAAAATGCTTTTCAGAGCGAGAAAAGCATGTTTCGACCCACAATGTGTTTTTGACCCTAACACGTGAATTATGCTCAAAACCAATGCTCTCCACTTCCAAATGGTGCGCAATGGCATAAATAACCCTATTTAAGCTCAGTTACACGTTTGCATTGAGAGGGACTGAGTTATCAACTTTTCCAGTTTTTATGCGTGCAAAATGCTTTTCAGAGCGAGAGAAGCACTCTTTGACCAACAATGTGTTTTTGACCCTAACACGTGAATTGTGCTCAAAACCAATGCTCTTCACTTCAAAATGGTGCGAAATGGCATAAACAACCCTATTTAAGCTTAGTTTCACGTTTGCATTGAAAGGGACTGAGTTATCAACTTTTCCAGTTTTTATGCGTTCAAAATGCTTTTCAGAGCGAGAGGAGCACTTTTTGACCAACAATGTGTTTTTGACCCTAACACGTGAATTGTGCTCAAAACCAATGCTCTTCACTTCCAAATGGTGCGCAATGGCATAAACAACCCTATTAAACTTAGTTTCACGTTTGCATTGAAAGGGACTGAGTTATCAACTTTTCCAGTTTTTATGCGTGCAAAATGCTTTTCAGAGGGAGAGGAGCACTTTTTGACCAACAATGTGTCTTTGACCCTAACACGTGAATTGTGCTCAAAACCAATGCTCTTCACTTCCAAATGGTGAGCAATGGCATAAACAACCCTATTTAAGGTTAGTTTCACGTTTGCATTGAAAGGGACTGAGTTATCAACTTTTCCAGTTTTTATGCATGCAAAAGGCTTTTCAGAGGGAGAGGAGCACTTTTTGACCAACAATGTGTTTTTGACCCTAACACGTGAATTGTGCTCAAAACCAATGCTCTTCACTTTCAAATGGTGCACAATGGCATAAATAAACCTATTTAAGCTTACGTTCACGTTTGCATTGAAAGGGACTGAGTTATCAACTTTTCCAGTTTTCATCAGTGCAAAATGCTTTTCAGAGGGAGAGAAGCACTTTTTTACCAACAATGTGTTTTTGACCCTAACACGTGAATTGTGCTCAAAACCAAGGCTCTTCACTTCCAAATGGTGAGCAATGTCATGAATAACCCTATTTGAGCTCAGTTACACGTTTGCATTGAAAGTGACTGAGTTATTCACTTTTCCAGTTTTTATGCGTGCAAAACGCTTTTCAGAGCGAGAGAATCACTTTTTGACCAAAAATGTGTTTTTGACCCTGACACGTGAATTGTTCTCAAAACCAATGCTCTCCACTTCCAAATGGTGCGAATTGGCATAAATAACCCTATTTAAGCTCAGTTACACATTTGCATTGAAAGTGACTGAGTTATTCACTTTTCCAGTTTTTATGCGTGCAAAATGCTTTTCAGAGCGAGAAAAGCATGTTTTGACCCACAATGTGTTTTTGACCCTAACACGTGAATTGTGCTCAAAACCAAGGCTCTTCACTTCCAAATGGTGAGCAATGTCATGAATAACCCTATTTGAGCTCAGTTACACGTTTGCATTGAAAGTGACTGAGTTATTCACTTTTCCAGTTTTTATGCGTGCAAAACGCTTTTCAGAGCGAGAGAATCACTTTTTGACCAAAAATGTGTTTTTGACCCTGACACGTGAATTGTTCTCAAAACCAATGCTCTCCACTTCCAAATGGTGCGAATTGGCATAAATAACCCTATTTAAGCTCAGTTACACGTTTGCATTGAAAGTGACTGAGTTATTCACTTTTCCAGTTTTTATGCGTGCAAAATGCTTTTCAGAGCGAGAAAAGCATGTTTTGACCCACAATGTGTTTTTGACCCTAACACGTGAATTATGCTCAAAACCAACGCTCTCCATTTCCAAATGGTGCGCAATGGCATAAATAACCCTATTTAAGCTCAGTTACACGTTTGCATTGAAAGTGACTGAGTTATTCACTTTTCCAGTTTTTAAGCGTGCAAAATGCTTTTCAGAGCGAGAAAAGCATGTTTTGACCCACAATGTGTTTTTGACCCTGACACGTGAATTGTGCTCAAAACCAATGCTCTCCACTTCCAAATGGTGCGCAATGGCATAAATAACCCTATTCAAGCTCAGTTACACGTTTGCATTGAAAGTGACTGAGTTATTCACTTTTCCAGTTTTTATGCGTGCAAAATGCTTTTCAGAGCGAGAGAATCACTTTTTGACCAAAAATGTGTTTTTGACCCTGACACGTGAATTGTGCTCAAAACGAATGCTCTCCACTTCCAAATGGTGCGAATTGGCATAAATAACCCTATTTAAGCTCAGTTACACGTTTGCATTGAAAGTGACTGAGTTATTCACTTTTCCAGTTTTTATGCGTGCAAAATGCTTTTCAGAGCGAGAAAAGCATGTTTTGACCCACAATGTGTTTTTGACCCTAACACGTGAATTATGCTCAAAACCAACGCTCTCCACTTCCAAATGGTGCGCGATGGCATAAATAACCCTATTTAAGCTCAGTTATACGTTTGCATTGAAAGTGACTGAGTTATTCACTTTTCCAGTTTTTATGCGTGCAAAATGCTTTTCTGAGCGAGAAAAGCATGTTCTGACCCAAAATGTGTTTTTGACCCTAACACGTGAATTATGCTCAAAACCAACGCTCTCCATTTCCAAATGGTGCGCAATGGCATAAATAACCCTATTTAAGCTCAGTTACACGTTTGCATTGAAAGTGACTGAGTTCTTCACTTTTCCAGTTTTTATGCGTGCAAAATGCTTTTCAGAGCGAGAAAAGCATGTTTTGACCCACAATGTGTTTTTGACCCTAACACGTGAATTATGCTCAAAACCAATGCTCTCCACTTCCAAATGGTGCGCAATGGCATAAATAACCCTATTTAAGCTCAGTTACGTTTGCATTGAAAGTGACTGAGTTATTCACTTTTCCAGTTTTTATGCGTGCAAAATGCTTTTCAGAGCGAGAAAAGCATGTTTTGACCCACAATGTGTTTTTGACCCTAACACGTGAATTATGCTCAAAACCAACGCTCTCCATTTCCAAATGGTGCGCAATGGCATAAATAACCCTATTTAAGCTCAGTTACACGTTTGCATTGAAAGTGACTGAGTTATTCACTTTTCCAGTTTTTAAGCGTGCAAAATGCTTTTCAGAGCGAGAAAAGCATGTTTTGACCCACAATGTGTTTTTGACCCTGACACGTGAATTGTGCTCAAAACCAATGCTCTCCACTTCCAAATGGTGCGCAATGGCATAAATAACCCTATTTAAGCTCAGTTACACGTTTGCATTGAAAGTGACTGAGTTATTCACTTTTCCAGTTTTTATGCGTGCAAAATGCTTTTCAGAGCGAGAGAATCACTTTTTGACCCACAATGTGTTTTTGACCCTGACACGTGAATTGTGCTCAAAACCAATGCTCTCCACTTCCAAATGGTGTGCAATGGCATAAATAACCCTATTTAAGCTTAGTTACACGTTTGCATTGAAAGTGACTGAGTTATTCACTTTTCCAGTTTTTATGCGTGCAAAATGCTTTTCAGAGCGAGAGAATCACTTTTTGACCCACAATGTGTTTTTGACCCTGACACGTGAATTGTGCTCAAAACCAATGCTCTCCACTTCCAAATGGTGTGCAATGGCATAAATAACCCTATTTAAGCTCAGTTACACGTTCGCATTGAAAGGGACTGAGTTATTCACTTTTCCAGTTTTTATGCGTGCAAAATGCTTTTCAGAGCGAGAAAACCATGTTTTGACCCACAATGTGTTTTTGACCCTAACACGTGAATTATGCTCAAAACCAACGCTCTCCACTTCCAAATGGTGCGCGATGGCATAAATAACCCTATTTAAGCTTAGTTACACGTTTGCATTGAAAGGGACTGAGTTATCAACTTTTCCAGTTTTTATGCGTGCAAAATGCTTTTCAGAGCGAGAAAAGCATGTTTTGACCCACAATGTGTTTTTGACCCTAACACGTGAATTATGCTTAAAACCAATGCTCTCCACTTCCAAATGGTGCGCAATGGCATAAATAACCCTATTTAAGCTCAGTTACACGTTTGCATTGAAAGTGACTGAGTTATTCACTTTTCCAGTTTTTATGCGTGCAAAACGCTTTTCAGAGCGAGAGAATCACTTTTTGACCAAAAATGTGTTTTTGACCCTGACACGTGAATTGTTCTCAAAACCAATGCTCTCCACTTCCAAATGGTGCGCGATGGCATAAATAACCCTATTTAAGCTCAGTTACACGTTTGCATTGAAAGTGACTGAGTTATTCACTTTTCCAGTTTTTATGCGTGCAAAATGCTTTTCAGAGCGAGAAAAGCATGTTTTGACCCACAATGTGTTTTTGACCCTAACACGTGAATTATGCTCAAAACCAATGCTCTTCACTTCCAAATGGTGCGCAATGGCATAAACAACCCTATTTAAGCTTAGTTTCACGTTTGCATTGAAAGGGACTGAGTTATCAACATTTCCAGTTTTTATGAGTGCAAAATGCTTTTCAGAGGGAGAGGAGCACTTTTTGACCAACAATGTGTTTTTGACCCTAACACGTGAATTGTGCTCAAAACCAATGCTCTCCACTTCCAAATGGTGCGAATTGGCATAAATAACCCTATTTAAGCTCAGTTACACGTTTGCATTGAAAGTGACTGAGTTATTCACTTTTCCAGTTTTTATGCGTGCAAAATGCTTTTCAGAGCGAGAAAAGCATGTTTTGACCCACAATGTGTTTTTGACCCTAACACGTGAATTATGCTCAAAACCAACGCTCTCCACTTCCAAATGGTGCGCGATGGCATAAATAACCCTATTTAAGCTTAGTTACACGTTTGCATTGAAAGGGACTGAGTTATCAACTTTTCCAGTTTTTATGCGTGCAAAATGCTTTTCAGAGCGAGAAAAGCATGTTTTGACCCACAATGTGTTTTTGACCCTAACACGTGAATTATGCTTAAAACCAATGCTCTCCACTTCCAAATGGTGCGCAATGGCATAAATAACCCTATTTAAGCTCAGTTACACGTTTGCATTGAAAGTGACTGAGTTATTCACTTTTCCAGTTTTTATGCGTGCAAAACGCTTTTCAGAGCGAGAGAATCACTTTTTGACCAAAAATGTGTTTTTGACCCTGACACGTGAATTGTTCTCAAAACCAATGCTCTCCACTTCCAAATGGTGCGCGATGGCATAAATAACCCTATTTAAGCTCAGTTACACGTTTGCATTGAAAGTGACTGAGTTATTCACTTTTCCAGTTTTTATGCGTGCAAAATGCTTTTCAGAGCGAGAAAAGCATGTTTTGACCCACAATGTGTTTTTGACCCTAACACGTGAATTATGCTCAAAACCAATGCTCTTCACTTCCAAATGGTGCGCAATGGCATAAACAACCCTATTTAAGCTTAGTTTCACGTTTGCATTGAAAGGGACTGAGTTATCAACATTTCCAGTTTTTATGAGTGCAAAATGCTTTTCAGAGGGAGAGGAGCACTTTTTGACCAACAATGTGTTTTTGACCCTAACACGTGAATTGTGCTCAAAACCAATGCTCTCCACTTCCAAATGGTGCGAATTGGCATAAATAACCCTATTTAAGCTAAGTTACACGTTTGCATTGAAAGTGACTGAGTTATTCACTTTTCCAGTTTTTATGCGTGCAAAATGCTTTTCAGAGCGAGAAAAGCATGTTTTGACCCACAATGTGTTTTTGACCCTAACACGTGAATTATGCTCAAAACCAACGCTCTCCATTTCCAAATGGTGCGCAATGGCATAAATAACCCTATTTAAGCTCAGTTACACGTTTGCATTGAAAGTGACTGAGTTATTCACTTTTCCAGTTTTTAAGCGTGCAAAATGCTTTTCAGAGCGAGAAAAGCATGTTTTGACCCACAATGTGTTTTTGACCCTAACACGTGAATTATGCTCAAAACCAACGCTCTCCACTTCCAAATGGTGCGCGATGGCATAAATAACCCTATTTAAGCTTAGTTACACGTTTGCATTGAAAGTGACTGAGTTATTCACTTTTCCAGTTTTTATGCGTGCAAAATGCTTTTCAGAGCGAGAGAATCACTTTTTGACCCACAATGTGTTTTTGACCCTAACACGTGAATTATGCTCAAAACCAACGCTCTCCATTTCCAAATGGTGCGCAATGGCATAAATAACCCTATTTAAGCTCAGTTACACGTTTGCATTGAAAGTGACTGAGTTATTCACTTTTCCAGTTTTTAAGCGTGCAAAATGCTTTTCAGAGCGAGAAAAGCATGTTTTGACCCACAATGTGTTTTTGACCCTGACACGTGAATTGTGCTCAAAACCAATGCTCTCCACTTCCAAATGGTGCGCAATGGCATAAATAACCCTATTCAAGCTCAGTTACACGTTTGCATTGAAAGTGACTGAGTTATTCACTTTTCCAGTTTTTATGCGTGCAAAATGCTTTTCAGAGCGAGAGAATCACTTTTTGACCAAAAATGTGTTTTTGACCCTGACACGTGAATTGTGCTCAAAACGAATGCTCTCCACTTCCAAATGGTGCGAATTGGCATAAATAACCCTATTTAAGCTCAGTTACACGTTTGCATTGAAAGTGACTGAGTTATTCACTTTTCCAGTTTTTATGCGTGCAAAATGCTTTTCAGAGCGAGAAAAGCATGTTTTGACCCACAATGTGTTTTTGACCCTAACACGTGAATTATGCTCAAAACCAACGCTCTCCACTTCCAAATGGTGCGCGATGGCATAAATAACCCTATTTAAGCTCAGTTATACGTTTGCATTGAAAGTGACTGAGTTATTCACTTTTCCAGTTTTTATGCGTGCAAAATGCTTTTCTGAGCGAGAAAAGCATGTTCTGACCCAAAATGTGTTTTTGACCCTAACACGTGAATTATGCTCAAAACCAACGCTCTCCATTTCCAAATGGTGCGCAATGGCATAAATAACCCTATTTAAGCTCAGTTACACGTTTGCATTGAAAGTGACTGAGTTCTTCACTTTTCCAGTTTTTATGCGTGCAAAATGCTTTTCAGAGCGAGAAAAGCATGTTTTGACCCACAATGTGTTTTTGACCCTAACACGTGAATTATGCTCAAAACCAATGCTCTCCACTTCCAAATGGTGCGCAATGGCATAAATAACCCTATTTAAGCTCAGTTACGTTTGCATTGAAAGTGACTGAGTTATTCACTTTTCCAGTTTTTATGCGTGCAAAATGCTTTTCAGAGCGAGAAAAGCATGTTTTGACCCACAATGTGTTTTTGACCCTAACACGTGAATTATGCTCAAAACCAACGCTCTCCATTTCCAAATGGTGCGCAATGGCATAAATAACCCTATTTAAGCTCAGTTACACGTTTGCATTGAAAGTGACTGAGTTATTCACTTTTCCAGTTTTTAAGCGTGCAAAATGCTTTTCAGAGCGAGAAAAGCATGTTTTGACCCACAATGTGTTTTTGACCCTGACACGTGAATTGTGCTCAAAACCAATGCTCTCCACTTCCAAATGGTGCGCAATGGCATAAATAACCCTATTTAAGCTCAGTTACACGTTTGCATTGAAAGTGACTGAGTTATTCACTTTTCCAGTTTTTATGCGTGCAAAATGCTTTTCAGAGCGAGAGAATCACTTTTTGACCCACAATGTGTTTTTGACCCTGACACGTGAATTGTGCTCAAAACCAATGCTCTCCACTTCCAAATGGTGTGCAATGGCATAAATAACCCTATTTAAGCTTAGTTACACGTTTGCATTGAAAGTGACTGAGTTATTCACTTTTCCAGTTTTTATGCGTGCAAAATGCTTTTCAGAGCGAGAGAATCACTTTTTGACCCACAATGTGTTTTTGACCCTGACACGTGAATTGTGCTCAAAACCAATGCTCTCCACTTCCAAATGGTGTGCAATGGCATAAATAACCCTATTTAAGCTCAGTTACACGTTCGCATTGAAAGGGACTGAGTTATTCACTTTTCCAGTTTTTATGCGTGCAAAATGCTTTTCAGAGCGAGAAAACCATGTTTTGACCCACAATGTGTTTTTGACCCTAACACGTGAATTATGCTCAAAACCAACGCTCTCCACTTCCAAATGGTGCGCGATGGCATAAATAACCCTATTTAAGCTTAGTTACACGTTTGCATTGAAAGGGACTGAGTTATCAACTTTTCCAGTTTTTATGCGTGCAAAATGCTTTTCAGAGCGAGAAAAGCATGTTTTGACCCACAATGTGTTTTTGACCCTAACACGTGAATTATGCTTAAAACCAATGCTCTCCACTTCCAAATGGTGCGCAATGGCATAAATAACCCTATTTAAGCTCAGTTACACGTTTGCATTGAAAGTGACTGAGTTATTCACTTTTCCAGTTTTTATGCGTGCAAAACGCTTTTCAGAGCGAGAGAATCACTTTTTGACCAAAAATGTGTTTTTGACCCTGACACGTGAATTGTTCTCAAAACCAATGCTCTCCACTTCCAAATGGTGCGCGATGGCATAAATAACCCTATTTAAGCTCAGTTACACGTTTGCATTGAAAGTGACTGAGTTATTCACTTTTCCAGTTTTTATGCGTGCAAAATGCTTTTCAGAGCGAGAAAAGCATGTTTTGACCCACAATGTGTTTTTGACCCTAACACGTGAATTATGCTCAAAACCAATGCTCTTCACTTCCAAATGGTGCGCAATGGCATAAACAACCCTATTTAAGCTTAGTTTCACGTTTGCATTGAAAGGGACTGAGTTATCAACATTTCCAGTTTTTATGAGTGCAAAATGCTTTTCAGAGGGAGAGGAGCACTTTTTGACCAACAATGTGTTTTTGACCCTAACACGTGAATTGTGCTCAAAACCAATGCTCTCCACTTCCAAATGGTGCGAATTGGCATAAATAACCCTATTTAAGCTCAGTTACACGTTTGCATTGAAAGTGACTGAGTTATTCACTTTTCCAGTTTTTATGCGTGCAAAATGCTTTTCAGAGCGAGAGAAGCACTCTTTGACCAACAATGTGTTTTTGACCCTAACACTTGAATTGTGCTCAAAACCAATGCTCTTCACTTCCAAATGGTGCGCAATGGCATAAACAACCCTATTTAAGCTTAGTTTCACGTTTGCATTGAAAGGGACTGAGTTATTCACTTTTCCAGTTTTTATGCGTGCAAAATGCTTTTCAGAGCGAGAGAAGCACTCTTTGACCAACAATGTGTTTTTGACCCTAACACGTGAATTATGCTCAAAACCAACGCTCTCCACTTCCAAATGGTGCGCGATGGCATAAATAACCCTATTTAAGCTTAGTTACACGTTTGCATTGAAAGGGACTGAGTTATCAACTTTTCCAGTTTTTATGCGTGCAAAATGCTTTTCAGAGCGAGAAAAGCATGTTTTGACCCACAATGTGTTTTTGACCCTAACACGTGAATTATGCTTAAAACCAATGCTCTCCACTTCCAAATGGTGCGCAATGGCATAAATAACCCTATTTAAGCTCAGTTACACGTTTGCATTGAAAGTGACTGAGTTATTCACTTTTCCAGTTTTTATGCGGGCAAAACGCTTTTCAGAGCGAGAGAATCACTTTTTGACCAAAAATGTGTTTTTGACCCTGACACGTGAATTGTTCTCAAAACCAATGCTCTCCACTTCCAAATGGTGCGCGATGGCATAAATAACCCTATTTAAGCTCAGTTACACGTTTGCATTGAAAGTGACTGAGTTATTCACTTTTCCAGTTTTTATGCGTGCAAAATGCTTTTCAGAGCGAGAAAAGCATGTTTTGACCCACAATGTGTTTTTGACCCTAACACGTGAATTATGCTCAAAACCAATGCTCTTCACTTCCAAATGGTGCGCAATGGCATAAACAACCCTATTTAAGCTTAGTTTCACGTTTGCATTGAAAGGGACTGAGTTATCAACATTTCCAGTTTTTATGAGTGCAAAATGCTTTTCAGAGGGAGAGGAGCACTTTTTGACCAACAATGTGTTTTTGACCCTAACACGTGAATTGTGCTCAAAACCAATGCTCTCCACTTCCAAATGGTGCGAATTGGCATAAATAACCCTATTTAAGCTAAGTTACACGTTTGCATTGAAAGTGACTGAGTTATTCACTTTTCCAGTTTTTATGCGTGCAAAATGCTTTTCAGAGCGAGAAAAGCATGTTTTGACCCACAATGTGTTTTTGACCCTAACACGTGAATTATGCTCAAAACCAACGCTCTCCATTTCCAAATGGTGCGCAATGGCATAAATAACCCTATTTAAGCTCAGTTACACGTTTGCATTGAAAGTGACTGAGTTATTCACTTTTCCAGTTTTTAAGCGTGCAAAATGCTTTTCAGAGCGAGAAAAGCATGTTTTGACCCACAATGTGTTTTTGACCCTAACACGTGAATTATGCTCAAAACCAACGCTCTCCACTTCCAAATGGTGCGCGATGGCATAAATAACCCTATTTAAGCTTAGTTACACGTTTGCATTGAAAGTGACTGAGTTATTCACTTTTCCAGTTTTTATGCGTGCAAAATGCTTTTCAGAGCGAGAGAATCACTTTTTGACCCACAATGTGTTTTTGACCCTGACACGTGAATTGTGCTCAAAACCAATGCTCTCCACTTCCAAATGGTGTGCAATGGCATAAATAACCCTATTTAAGCTTAGTTACACGTTCGCATTGAAAGGGACTGAGTTATTCACTTTTCCAGTTTTTATGCGTGCAAAATGCTTTTCAGAGCGAGAAAAGCATGTTTTGACCCACAATGTGTTTTTGACCCTAACACGTGAATTATGCTCAAAACCAACGCTCTCCACTTCCAAATGGTGCGCGATGGCATAAATAACCCTATTTAAGCTTAGTTACACGTTTGCATTGAAAGGGACTGAGTTATCAACTTTTCCAGTTTTTATGCGTGCAAAATGCTTTTCAGAGCGAGAAAAGCATGTTTTGACCCACAATGTGTTTTTGACCCTAACACGTGAATTATGCTCAAAACCAATGCTCTCCACTTCCAAATGGTGCGCAATGGCATAAATAACCCTATTTAAGCTCAGTTACACGTTTGCATTGAAAGTGACTGAGTTATTCACTTTTCCAGTTTTTATGCGTGCAAAACGCTTTTCAGAGCGAGAGAATCACTTTTTGACCAAAAATGTGTTTTTGACCCTGACACGTGAATTGTTCTCAAAACCAATGCTCTCCACTTCCAAATGGTGCGAATTGGCATAAATAACCCTATTTAAGCTCAGTTACACGTTTGCATTGAAAGTGACTGAGTTATTCACTTTTCCAGTTTTTATGCGTGCAAAATGCTTTTCAGAGCGAGAAAAGCATGTTCTGACCCACAATGTGTTTTTGACCCTAACACGTGAATTATGCTCAAAACCAACGCTCTCCATTTCCAAATGGTGCGCAATGGCATAAATAACCCTATTTAAGCTCAGTTACACGTTTGCATTGAAAGTGACTGAGTTATTCACTTTTCCAGTTTTTATGCGTGCAAAATGCTTTTCAGAGCGAGAAAAGCATGTTTTGACCCACAATGTGTTTTTGACCCTAACACGTGAATTATGCTCAAAACCAACGCTCTCCACTTCCAAATGGTGCGCGATGGCATAAATAACCCTATTTAAGCTCAGTTACACGTTTGCATTGAAAGTGACTGAGTTATTCACTTTTCCAGTTTTTATGCGTGCAAAATGCTTTTCTGAGCGAGAAAAGCATGTTCTGACCCACAATGTGTTTTTGACCCTAACACGTGAATTATGCTCAAAACCAACGCTCTCCACTTCCAAATGGTGCGCGATGGCATAAATAACCCTATTTAAGGTCAGTTACACGTTTGCATTGAAAGTGACTGAGTTATTCACTTTTCCAGTTTTTATGCGTGCAAAATGCTTTTCAGAGCGAGAAAAGCATGTTTTGACCCACAATGTGTTTTTGACCCTAACACGTGAATTATGCTCAAAACCAATGCTCTCCACTTCCAAATGGTGCGCAATGGCATAAATAACCCTATTTAAGCTCAGTTACACGTTTGCATTGAAAGTGACTGAGTTATTCACTTTTCCAGTTTTTATGCGTGCAAAATGCTTTTCAGAGCGAGAAAAGCATGTTTTGACCCACAATGTGTTTTTGACCCTAACACGTGAATTATGCTCAAAACCAACGCTCTCCATTTCCAAATGGTGCGCAATGGCATAAATAACCCTATTTAAGCTCAGTTACACGTTTGCATTGAAAGTGACTGAGTTATTCACTTTTCCAGTTTTTAAGCGTGCAAAATGCTTTTCAGAGCGAGAAAAGCATGTTTTGACCCACAATGTGTTTTTGACCCTGACACGTGAATTGTGCTCAAAACCAATGCTCTCCACTTCCAAATGGTGCGCAATGGCATAAATAACCCTATTTAAGCTTAGTTACACGTTTGCATTGAAAGTGACTGAGTTATTCACTTTTCCAGTTTTTATGCGTGCAAAATGCTTTTCAGAGCGAGAGAATCACTTTTTGACCAAAAATGTGTTTTTGACCCTGACACGTGAATTGTGCTCAAAACCAATGCTCTCCACTTCCAAATGGTGCGAATTGGCATAAATAACCCTATTTAAGCTCAGTTACACGTTTGCATTGAAAGTGACTGAGTTATTCACTTTTCCAGTTTTTATGCGTGCAAAATGCTTTTCAGAGCGAGAAAAGCATGTTCTGACCCACAATGTGTTTTTGACCCTAACACGTGAATTATGCTCAAAACCAACGCTCTCCATTTCCAAATGGTGCGCAATGGCATAAATAACCCTATTTAAGCTCAGTTACACGTTTGCATTGAAAGTGACTGAGTTATTCACTTTTCCAGTTTTTATGCGTGCAAAATGCTTTTCAGAGCGAGAAAAGCATGTTTTGACCCACAATGTGTTTTTGACCCTGACACGTGAATTGTGCTCAAAACCAATGCTCTCCACTTCCAAATGGTGTGCAATGGCATAAATAACCCTATTTAAGCTCAGTTACACGTTCGCATTGAAAGGGACTGAGTTATTCACTTTTCCAGTTTTTATGCGTGCAAAATGCTTTTCAGAGCGAGAAAAGCATGTTCTGACCCACAATGTGTTTTTGACCCTAACACGTGAATTATGCTCAAAACCAATGCTCTCCATTTCCAAATGGTGCGCAATGGCATAAATAACCCTATTTAAGCTCAGTTACACGTTTGCATTGAAAGTGACTGAGTTATTCACTTTTCCAGTTTTTATGCGTGCAAAATGCTTTTCAGAGCGAGAAAAGCATGTTTTGACCCACAATGTGTTTTTGACCCTAACACGTGAATTATGCTCAAAACCAACGCTCTCCACTTCCAAATGGTGCGCGATGGCATAAATAACCCTATTTAAGCTCAGTTACACGTTTGCATTGAAAGT
This sequence comes from Micromesistius poutassou, assembly GCF_964030765.1. Taxonomy (NCBI): domain Eukaryota; kingdom Metazoa; phylum Chordata; class Actinopteri; order Gadiformes; family Gadidae; genus Micromesistius; species Micromesistius poutassou. Next base: position 4,733,554 of record NC_140281.1, read on the forward strand.
GACTGAGTTATTCACTTTTCCAGTTTTTATGCGTGCAAAATGCTTTTCTGAGCGAGAAAAGCATGTTCTGACCCACAATGTGTTTTTGACCCTAACACGTGAATTATGCTCAAAACCAACGCTCTCCATTTCCAAATGGTGCGCAATGGCATAAATAACCCTATTTAAGCTCAGTTACACGTTTGCATTGAAAGTGACTGAGTTATTCACTTTTCCAGTTTTTAAGCGTGCAAAATGCTTTTCAGAGCGAGAAAAGCATGTTTTGACCCACAATGTGTTTTTGACCCTAACACGTGAATTATGCTCAAAACCAATGCTCTCCACTTCCAAATGGTGCACGATGGCATAAATAACCCTATTTAAGCTCAGTTACACGTTTGCATTGAAAGTGACTGAGTTATTCACTTTTCCAGTTTTTATGCGTGCAAAATGCTTTTCAGAGCGAGAGAATCACTTTTTGACCCACAATGTGTTTTTGACCCTGACACGTGAATTGTGCTCAAAACCAATGCTCTCCACTTCCAAATGGTGTGCAATGGCATAAATAACCCTATTTAAGCTCAGTTACACGTTCGCATTGAAAGGGACTGAGTTATCAACTTTTCCAGTTTTCATGAGTGCAAAATGCTTTTCAGAGGGAGAGAAGCACTTTTTTACCAACAATGTGTTTTTGACCCTAACACGTGAATTGTGCTCACAACCAATGCTCTTCACTTCCAAATGGTGAGCAATGGCATAAACAACCCTATTTAAGGTTAGTTTCACGTTTGCATTGAAAGGGACTGAGTTATCAACTTTTCCAGTTTTTATGCATGCAAAAGGCTTTTCAGAGGGAGAGGAGCACTTTTTGACCAACAATGTGTTTTTGACCCTAACACGTGAATTGTGCTCAAAACCAATGCTCTTCACTTTCAAATGGTGCACAATGGCATAAATAAACCTATTTAAGCTTACGTTCACGTTTGCATTGAAAGGGACTGAGTTATCAACTTTTCCAGTTTTCATGAGTGCAAAATGCTTTTCAGAGGGAGAGAAGCACTTTTTTACCAACAATGTGTTTTTGACCCTAACACGTGAATTGTGCTCAAAACCAAGGCTCTTCACTTCCAAATGGTGAGCAATGTCATGAATAACCCTATTTGAGCTCAGTTACACGTTTGCATTGAGAGGGACTGAGTTATCAACTTTTCCAGTTTTTATGCGTGCAAAATGCTTTTCAGAGCGAGAGAAGCACTCTTTGACCAACAATGTGTTTTTGACCCTAACACTTGAATTGTGCTCAAAACCAATGCTCTTCACTTCCAAATGGTGCGCAATGGCATAAACAACCCTATTTAAGCTTAGTTTCACGTTTGCATTGAAAGGGACTGAGTTATCAACATTTCCAGTTTTTATGAGTGCAAAATGCTTTTCAGAGGGAGAGGAGCACTTTTTGACCAACAATGTGTTTTTGACCCTAACACGTGAATTGTGCTCAAAACCAATGCTCTTCACTTCCAAATGGTGCGCAATGGCATAAATAACCCTATTTAAGCTTGGTTACACGTTTGCGTTGAAATGGACTGAGTTATCAACTTTTCCAGTTTTTATGCGTGCAAAATGCTTTTCAGAGCGAGAGAAGCACTCTTTGACCAACAATGAGTTTTTGACCCTAACACGTGAATTGTGCTCAAAACCAATTCTCTTCACTTCCAAATGGTGCGCAATGGCATGAATAACCCTATTTAAGCTCAGTTACACGTTTGCATTGAAAGGGACTGAGTTATCAACTTTTCCAGTTTTTATGTGTGCAAAATGCTCTTCAGAGCGAGAGAAGCACTCTTTGACCAACAATGTGTTTTTGACCCTAACACGTGAATTGTGCTCAAAACCAATGCTCTTCACATCCAAATGGTGCACAATGGCATACACAACCCTATTTAAGCTTACTTTCACGTTTGCATTGAAAGGGACTGAGTTATCAACTTTTCCAGTTTTCATGAGTGCAAAATGCTTTTCAGAGGGAGAGAAGCACTTTTTTACCAAAAATGTGTTTTTGACCCTAACACGTGAATTGTGCTCACAACCAATGCTCTTCACTTCCAAATGGTGAGCAATGTCATGAATAACCCTATTTGAGCTCAGTTACACGTTTGCATTGAAAGGGACTGAGTTATTCACTTTTCCAGTTTTTATGCGTGCAAAATGCTTTTCTGAGCGAGAAAAGCATGTTCTGACCCACAATGTGTTTTTGACCCTAACACGTGAATTATGCTCAAAACCAACGCTCTCCATTTCCAAATGGTGCGCAATGGCATAAATAACCCTATTTAAGCTCAGTTACACGTTTGCATTGAAAGTGACTGAGTTATTCACTTTTCCAGTTTTTATGCGTGCAAAATGCTTTTCAGAGCGAGAGAATCACTTTTTGACCCACAATGTGTTTTTGACCCTGACACGTGAATTGTGCTCAAAACCAATGCTCTCCACTTCCAAATGGTGTGCAATGGCATAAATAACCCTATTTAAGCTCAGTTACACGTTCGCATTGAAAGGGACTGAGTTATCAACTTTTCCAGTTTTCATGAGTGCAAAATGCTTTTCAGAGGGAGAGAAGCACTTTTTTACCAACAATGTGTTTTTGACCCTAACACGTGAATTGTGCTCACAACCAATGCTCTTCACTTCCAAATGGTGAGCAATGGCATAAACAACCCTATTTAAGGTTAGTTTCACGTTTGCATTGAAAGGGACTGAGTTATCAACTTTTCCAGTTTTTATGCATGCAAAAGGCTTTTCAGAGGGAGAGGAGCACTTTTTGACCAACAATGTGTTTTTGACCCTAACACGTGAATTGTGCTCAAAACCAATGCTCTTCACTTTCAAATGGTGCACAATGGCATAAATAAACCTATTTAAGCTTACGTTCACGTTTGCATTGAAAGGGACTGAGTTATCAACTTTTCCAGTTTTCATGAGTGCAAAATGCTTTTCAGAGGGAGAGAAGCACTTTTTTACCAACAATGTGTTTTTGACCCTAACACGTGAATTGTGCTCAAAACCAAGGCTCTTCACTTCCAAATGGTGAGCAATGTCATGAATAACCCTATTTGAGCTCAGTTACACGTTTGCATTGAAAGTGACTGAGTTATTCACTTTTCCAGTTTTTATGCGTGCAAAATGCTTTTCAGAGCGAGAGAATCACTTTTTGACCCACAATGTGTTTTTGACCCTGACACGTGAATTGTGCTCAAAACCAATGCTCTCCACTTCCAAATGGTGTGCAATGGCATAAATAACCCTATTTAAGCTCAGTTACACGTTCGCATTGAAAGGGACTGAGTTATCAACTTTTCCAGTTTTCATGAGTGCAAAATGCTTTTCAGAGGGAGAGAAGCACTTTTTTACCAACAATGTGTTTTTGACCCTAACACGTGAATTGTGCTCACAACCAATGCTCTTCACTTCCAAATGGTGAGCAATGGCATAAACAACCCTATTTAAGGTTAGTTTCACGTTTGCATTGAAAGGGACTGAGTTATCAACTTTTCCAGTTTTTATGCATGCAAAAGGCTTTTCAGAGGGAGAGGAGCACTTTTTGACCAACAATGTGTTTTTGACCCTAACACGTGAATTGTGCTCAAAACCAATGCTCTTCACTTTCAAATGGTGCACAATGGCATAAATAAACCTATTTAAGCTTACGTTCACGTTTGCATTGAAAGGGACTGAGTTATCAACTTTTCCAGTTTTCATGAGTGCAAAATGCTTTTCAGAGGGAGAGAAGCACTTTTTTACCAACAATGTGTTTTTGACCCTAACACGTGAATTGTGCTCAAAACCAAGGCTCTTCACTTCCAAATGGTGAGCAATGTCATGAATAACCCTATTTGAGCTCAGTTACACGTTTGCATTGAGAGGGACTGAGTTATCAACTTTTCCAGTTTTTATGCGTGCAAAATGCTTTTCAGAGCGAGAGAAGCACTCTTTGACCAACAATGTGTTTTTGACCCTAACACTTGAATTGTGCTCAAAACCAATGCTCTTCACTTCCAAATGGTGCGCAATGGCATAAACAACCCTATTTAAGCTTAGTTTCACGTTTGCATTGAAAGGGACTGAGTTATCAACATTTCCAGTTTTTATGAGTGCAAAATGCTTTTCAGAGGGAGAGGAGCACTTTTTGACCAACAATGTGTTTTTGACCCTAACACGTGAATTGTGCTCAAAACCAATGCTCTTCACTTCCAAATGGTGCGCAATGGCATAAATAACCCTATTTAAGCTTGGTTACACGTTTGCGTTGAAATGGACTGAGTTATCAACTTTTCCAGTTTTTATGCGTGCAAAATGCTTTTCAGAGCGAGAGAAGCACTCTTTGACCAACAATGAGTTTTTGACCCTAACACGTGAATTGTGCTCAAAACCAATTCTCTTCACTTCCAAATGGTGCGCAATGGCATGAATAACCCTATTTAAGCTCAGTTACACGTTTGCATTGAAAGGGACTGAGTTATCAACTTTTCCAGTTTTTATGTGTGCAAAATGCTCTTCAGAGCGAGAGAAGCACTCTTTGACCAACAATGTGTTTTTGACCCTAACACGTGAATTGTGCTCAAAACCAATGCTCTTCACATCCAAATGGTGCACAATGGCATACACAACCCTATTTAAGCTTACTTTCACGTTTGCATTGAAAGGGACTGAGTTATCAACTTTTCCAGTTTTCATGAGTGCAAAATGCTTTTCAGAGGGAGAGAAGCACTTTTTTACCAAAAATGTGTTTTTGACCCTAACACGTGAATTGTGCTCACAACCAATGCTCTTCACTTCCAAATGGTGAGCAATGTCATGAATAACCCTATTTGAGCTCAGTTACACGTTTGCATTGAAAGGGACTGAGTTATTCACTTTTCCAGTTTTTATGCGTGCAAAATGCTTTTCTGAGCGAGAAAAGCATGTTCTGACCCACAATGTGTTTTTGACCCTAACACGTGAATTATGCTCAAAACCAACGCTCTCCATTTCCAAATGGTGCGCAATGGCATAAATAACCCTATTTAAGCTCAGTTACACGTTTGCATTGAAAGTGACTGAGTTATTCACTTTTCCAGTTTTTATGCGTGCAAAATGCTTTTCAGAGCGAGAGAATCACTTTTTGACCCACAATGTGTTTTTGACCCTGACACGTGAATTGTGCTCAAAACCAATGCTCTCCACTTCCAAATGGTGTGCAATGGCATAAATAACCCTATTTAAGCTCAGTTACACGTTCGCATTGAAAGGGACTGAGTTATCAACTTTTCCAGTTTTCATGAGTGCAAAATGCTTTTCAGAGGGAGAGAAGCACTTTTTTACCAACAATGTGTTTTTGACCCTAACACGTGAATTGTGCTCACAACCAATGCTCTTCACTTCCAAATGGTGAGCAATGGCATAAACAACCCTATTTAAGGTTAGTTTCACGTTTGCATTGAAAGGGACTGAGTTATCAACTTTTCCAGTTTTTATGCATGCAAAAGGCTTTTCAGAGGGAGAGGAGCACTTTTTGACCAACAATGTGTTTTTGACCCTAACACGTGAATTGTGCTCAAAACCAATGCTCTTCACTTTCAAATGGTGCACAATGGCATAAATAAACCTATTTAAGCTTACGTTCACGTTTGCATTGAAAGGGACTGAGTTATCAACTTTTCCAGTTTTCATGAGTGCAAAATGCTTTTCAGAGGGAGAGAAGCACTTTTTTACCAACAATGTGTTTTTGACCCTAACACGTGAATTGTGCTCAAAACCAAGGCTCTTCACTTCCAAATGGTGAGCAATGTCATGAATAACCCTATTTGAGCTCAGTTACACGTTTGCATTGAGAGGGACTGAGTTATCAACTTTTCCAGTTTTTATGAGTGCAAAATGCTTTTCAGAGGGAGAGGAGCACTTTTTGACCAACAATGTGTTTTTGACCCTAACACGTGAATTGTGCTCAAAACCAATGCTCTTCACTTCCAAATGGTGCGCAATGGCATAAATAACCCTATTTAAGCTTAGTTACACGTTTGCGTTGAAATGGACTGAGTTATCAACTTTTCCAGTTTTTATGCGTGCAAAATGCTTTTCAGAGCGAGAGAAGCACTCTTTGACCAACAATGTGTTTTTGACCCTAACACGTGAATTGTGCTCAAAACCAATGCTCTTCACTTCCAAATGGTGCGCAATGGCATGAATAACCCTATTTAAGCTCAGTTACACGTTTGCATTGAAAGGGACTGAGTTATCAACTTTTCCAGTTTTTATGTGTGCAAAATGCTCTTCAGAGCGAGAGAAGCACTCTTTGACCAACAATGTGTTTTTGACCCTAACACGTGAATTGTGCTCAAAACCAATGCTCTTCACATCCAAATGGTGCACAATGGCATACACAACCCTATTTAAGCTTACTTTCACGTTTGCATTGAAAGGGACTGAGTTATCAACTTTTCCAGTTTTCATGAGTGCAAAATGCTTTTCAGAGGGAGAGAAGCACTTTTTTACCAACAATGTGTTTTTGACCCTAACACGTGAATTGTGCTCACAACCAATGCTCTTCACTTCCAAATGGTGAGCAATGTCATGAATAACCCTATTTGAGCTCAGTTACACGTTTGCATTGAAAGGGACTGAGTTATCAACTTTTCCAGTTTTTATGTGTGCAAAATGCTTTTCAGTGCGAGAGAAGCACTCTTTTACCAACAATGTGTTTTTGACCCTAATACGTGAATTGTGCTCAAAACCAATGCTCTTCACTTCCAAATGGTGCGCATTGGCATAAACAACCCTACTATATCCGAGACTTACTCGCGGCTGGCCTCATCCATGGGGCTCCCCTGTGGGTACGGGGTTCTTTTTTGTGAAGAAGGATAGTACATTACGTCCTTGTATTGACTATCAAGGCCTCAAAACCATCATGGTGAAGGACAAACACCCCTTGCCCCTTATTGACTCTGCTTTTGTTCCACTACGAGATGCCTCAGTTTTTTCCAAAATCGACCTGCACAACGCTTATCATCTGGTCCAGATCCGCGCTGGGGATGAGTGGAAGACCGCATTCAACATCCCACTAGGTCACGTCCAATCCTTTGGAGCACGAGCAGCACGTGTGCCAGGTGTTGCAATGCTTGATGGAGAACAGGCTGTTTGTCAAGGCTGAGAAGTGTGTGTTCCACGCCCCCTCTGTGACTTTACTTGGATTCATCATCGGTCTGAGTGTTCTGGAGATGGACCCTGCCAAGGTGGCCTCAGTGGCAGAGTGATCAGCCCCCTCCAGTTGTAAGCAGCTGCAGCGATTCCTGGGCTTTGACAATTTTTATCCGTGCTTCATCAGGAGCTACAGCCGCATCGCAGTCCCGCTCACCGCCCTCACCTCCACCTCCTTGCCATTCCGGTGGTCGTCCACAGCGGAGATGGCCTTCAACGACCTCAAGTGTCATTGAAGGCCGCCTCAAGTTTGTGTCAGCTCCTGTCCTCTCCCATCCTGACACAAACCTTCAGTTCATTGTTGAGGTGGATGCATCAGACACTGGGGTGGGAGCCATTTTGTCCCAGCGCTTGCCATCCGACGACAAGCTCCACCCCTGTGCCTTCTTCTCCCGGCGCTTGACCCCCCCGGAGCCAAGTGGCTCAACTCTCGCCTAGCCAGGTGGGCGTTGTTTTTTGGTTCGATTTTACACTCACCTACAGGCCCGGCTCCCGGAACACCAAGGCCGATGCACTGTCCCGACGGTACTCCTCTGACAAGCACACGGTGGATCCAAACCCCATCCTGCCCTCCACCTGCCTTCTCGCCACCCTCGTCTGGGAGATCGAAGCCACGGTGACTCTGCCCAGAGACATTAACCCAACCCGGGCACCGGGCCACCCCACCGTCTTTTTGTCCCGGACTCTGTCTGCTCCAAGGTCCTGCTCTGGGCCCACTCTAACAGACTCACCTGTCACCCCGGCATCACTCGCATGCTAGCGTTCCTACGCCAGCGGTTCTGGTGGTCCACCATGGTTCCTGACACCCAGGCATTCATCGCAGCCTGCCCCACCTGTGCTCGTAACAAGACCTCCACCAGGCCCCTCTCCGGTCTTCTTCATCCTCTGCCCATTCCTACTCGGCCCTGGTCCCACATCGCCGTGGACTTTGTTACTGGTCTTCCCAACTCTAATGGTAACACCACCATTCTCACGATCATAGACCGTTTTTCCAAGGCCGCTCACTTTGTTGCCCTCCCAGCCCTCCCCTCTGCCAGGGGGACCGCCGACCTCTTGGTCGCCCACGTATTTCGCCTGCACGGCATTCCCTCCAACATTGTCTCTGATCGTGGGCCCCAGTTCATCTCCCAGGTTTGGCGCGCCTTCTGCGCGGCCCTTGGAGCCACCACAAGCCTCTCTTCTGGGTACCACCCCCAATCCAATGGTCAAGCAGAGAGAGTGAATCAGGAGATGGAGTCTATGCTCCGTTGCGTCACCTCCTCCAAACCTTCCTCCTGGAGTACTCAATTTCCATGGGTTGAGTACGCCCACAACTCCCTCTATAGTGCCTCTACAGGTCGGTCCCCATTTCAATGCTCCCTGGGTTTCCAGCCCCCTCTGTTTCCTTCTCAGGAGGCAGAGATCTCTGTCCCCTCCATTCAGGCCCACATGCGCCGCTGCCAGCGCACCTGGGGTAAGACCCGCACTGCGCTACTTCGGGCTTCCACTCACTCCCAGCGCCAGGCTAACCGCCACTGGGCCCCGGCGCCTCGCTATGCCCCCGGCCAGCAGGTTTGGCTCTCATCCCGGGACATCCCACTCAGGGGAGACTCCCGCAAGCTCGCCCCCCGTTATGTTGACAACCACCCGGCATTTACTGTCAGGCGGTTACTGGAGGTGCGCCGCCGTGGTAGGGGCTACCAGTGTCTGGTCGATTGGGAGGGGTATGGCCCTGAGGCGCGGACGTGGATTCCCCAGAGGCAGATCCTGGACCAGTCGCTCATTAGACTTTAACTGGGCCCATAGACTGCAGCCAGGCATCTGCCAGGTGGCGTCCGTTAAGGGGGGGGTAATGTCACAAACTTCTCCCAGCCTTCTCTCCACTCAGCTCCACACACCTGCCGGCATCATTCCACACACCTGCCGGCAATCACCAATCACCACCAGTCTATTTCAACCCCGGTTCTCCAGACGATCGTCGCCAGATTGTAACACAACCAACAGACAGTTTGTATCGTCTTGTGGTTCCTCTGTGCAATCCTTTGTTCTAAAGAACTATTCTAACCCTGACCTTCCATCCTAACCTGTGTTTCCTTGTCCCCAGTTCCATGCTCCTCAGCCCCTCCGTCAAGACTCCACTGGACCCGTACCGGATTCCCAGCATTCTCCAGCCCCCCCGGATTCTCAATAAACACTTCTGTTCCTTTAAACCTGCCTGGTCTACCCGCTGTCGTGCTTTTGGGTCCGCTACCTTCCCCCATGATCGTAACACATATTGTGTATTTCAGGGAGTGCTATTTAGCTGGGCGGTGCGGCCACCAGTTGACCAGTTGATCTGCTGCTTTGCTTATACGCTTTTTATTTGTTTTGTTCTCTTTCGTCTCTTTACATAAGTTGTTTTCCTTGTTTGTGTTTGTTTCGGTAAATCCTTGTCAGGAGGCCTTTCCCATGCTGCTGATATCCACGGCAGAGTCCTGCAACGGGTCGGGTACCTGCATAAAAGTTGCTAAAACATGCGGATTGTGACGTCCCTAAGATTCACGTGCGGGGATGCGGGCGGGAAAATAACTCCTTGCGGGCGGATAGTGGATGAGAACCAAAACAGTATTTTAGTTTGCTGAAACATAATTGAAAAATATGTGAAATATTTGTAAATTACCATTACCACATCGCAAATATGTGTTTTAGTCAACGATCCGACACTTGACCCATCACGTCACTACTGCGACTTTTGAATTATTTGTTGATGCATCTCCAACTTGACTGATGATGTGTGAAAACAATTATCCCCTTGGACCAGAACCTAACCATCTTGTAGTTTGAGAGATGGTTCATGGTTCAATCATGTGTTAGGTAATGGGCCAAATATTAATGGGTCCAGGCGGGTGCGTATTGCATTTTGATATTATTACGGGTGACGGGTCGGATCTGGTGCTGATCTTTGCGGGTGCGGGCAGGGGCGGGTCTCAAAAATTGGACCCGTGCAGGAGTCTGATCCAAGGGGATTGGCCTATTTGTTTGAACTCCTTTTGTCTCCTTAAATTTGTCCACACTGACAGGAGTTCTTAGAAGTTGCTGGTCCTCAGTATGGCATTTTGTTTCCTTATTTATCATTGTGATATTTTTTGGTTTAGTTTATTTTTGTTGTCCTCAGGCTACTGGGGGCCTCTACGGATTCTCTTTTTTGCATAGTAAATTTCCTTTCCTAAGGAGATGACCTGGAAGTACTTGGAGGAAAGGTGGTTTTGAATTCAATGCATTTAACCCTCCTTTAGCATAGGTTACTCCTGACCAACCTTTACGAAAGGAAAGGAGATATTGGTATCCCATAATCCTTTACGGTGGCAATATTTACAGGCCACAGGCCACCGACGAAGTTTACCTTTGTCGGTGACTCTACATGAAGACGCATGAGAGATGCGGTAAAGCAGAAGAAGAGAAGAGAAGAAAATACAATTGATAATAATGGATACCAATTCCAGAAACATAATTGTTTGAATTTTGATTGTCAAAATTTATTAATTCATTGCTGTTTAGCACATAATATACACCATAAAAAAAAAAAATGCCAACATTTAAAAAAGACTTGTCGAGTGTTTCGCCTATAATGGGTTTTTATAGCATGAGGGCTGTGGGGGAACCTTCAGTCGCGGGAAGGGTGGGAAGACCTCTCCTGACGTCTAGGAGGGGGTTACCCTATACTAGTTTCTTTTCGGTCCCGGGGCTTAACCTGTGCCGGCCCTCTTTGTACGCATTAGAGATCCTCGGCTAAGGAAGTGGGGAACAATACTGAACCTCTTTATATTGCCTCACTCTCCGGATCAGTCACCATCAACCCTGTTTGTGTCATGCACCACTTACCTATTGTGCGAAGGCTGGGCGAGCTGGTCGGTCGGGCCCATTTTTTGTCATTAAAACCGAAAGTTAAAGTAATTAAAATTAAAAGATAAATCAAGTCAAAGTAATTAAAATCTAAAGATAAATCAAATCAAATCTAGATTGATTTCTAAATTTGATTGATTTCTAAATTTGATTTTCTAAATTTTCTAAATTTAGCGGCCCGGTAGGGCCGCTAAATCACAACAACAAACAAACAAACAAACAGCAAAATATGAGGCTATATATGTGTCATAACATGTTTTCCTTTCAGCACCTTTAGGTATAGAAAATAAAAAGGCAAGCGGGGACATCCTTCATTAGCCCCTGCCAGGGAGGCACATGGGAATATGGGCGGTAACACCCCCATACTAGTTTAAAACCTATTTATTCAATGGCCCTGGCAGGGCGCTATCCTGGTGAGCATGAGCAATACAGCGGGAAATATTATTGCAAAATGGCATTCTCCCTTAACTGGATTATAGGCTATACAGCAATTTTCAAGCAAACTCAACATGTAAAATCAATTTAAAGCACACCAACCCCAAATATCCAATCCAAAACTCTCTGCACAGAAGTCTTCTATAGTTCCCTCAAAACTTTCCCTAGTCTCAAATTCTCGTGATACATAAGGGGCGCATTGGCCGGGGGGGCGAAATCTATCATAACAGTCGATCGTCCTTACTGGGCAGCCATAGATGTAAATGGCCCATCTACCATGGGGAAGTAACCTGACTCGTACTGGCATTCTGGGGACATAAAATTGCGGGAGGCCCACTTTCACCCCCTCCTCATACCGGTCGTCATACGGGTCCTAAATTGCTAATAGGGGCATTTCCACAGCCTCATCTTGTTCTTGGGTCAGGGCGGTGGAGATCAAACGGTCACACAACTTGCGGGCGCACGGAATACAGCAACACCCGCAACATACCAGAATGGCTGCAAACGTTGCGAGTGATACCAAGAGGGACAGGATAATACCTTTCCATTTTCCAAACATGTTATTAAACCAGGCTTCCAATCAGAGAAGGGGTCATTAATGCCGGAGTTCTCTGCCAATTCTAATCTGAGGGCCTGTAACCCTGCCAGCGCTCTGGACACCGACCCCTCTGGAGCTGTGTTGTTGGGGATAAAAGTGTAGGCATGGGTCGACCCGTAAGCATTTCATGCAGGGTTAGATGCATCATTCTATTAGCATGCATGTGATAATTCATTAGTGCTAGTGGTAGTGCATCTACACAATTCAATTGAGTCAAAAGTTTGATTACAGTATCCACACTTTGCTCTAATTTCTCACTACTTCCCTCCTTGCTTATTAAATGATAAGCAAACCCCAAAATGCCATTGGTGCAACCGAAGTCCCTAATCTTAACTACATTTTAAATGAAACCAATCTATTGGGAAGGGAAATCAAAGCCAGTATATCCAAAGCCAAAGGCCGATATTGGTGGGTTTACCATCAGCCGCCGTAAAACCACACTGTTCCCGAAATTAACAAAGTTATGCACTAAACCCAAAACGTAACTTGAGTTAGTAAATACCATTTTATAAACGAAAACGTGACATGTCTCATTCTGAGTCCACCACTTCCGCTGCCTGAACCAACATGTCTGACTCCTGTTCCTCCTCCACCTTTCACCCCACCCGGCTCTTCCTATGATGGTTGCAGCTCGTCACTTCATGACTCTGCCAAGTAATCGTGACTGTGCCTGCCTTAGGTTGTCCCTGGTTTCAAGGTGGGATCTTACCCGTCATTGGCTAACCAGCCTTCCATACTGGCTTATTGCAGGATACCGTGCCTGGGATACAATCAATTTCCACCCATTAGGTGGAATAGATTGCGAAGTGGAGGGATGGAGACAGCCCCAGCTACTCATGCATCCAAGTGTGTGCGTAATGGAGACACATCAGGGCAGTTACCCTGCGTGTGTAAGTGGGCGGATGATGGGGCCAATCAGAAAGTAACTTTCTGTTGGAGTGAGAAGGAAAATGTTATCAAATGTTAACATGTTATGAAAGCATAACAGCAGTAGTAGTGGCATTTGAAAGGTAAACCCATTACTTCCGAATGTAAATTGAGAACCTAGCTTGTACATTAGATCCCTTCCCAGCAGATGTAGCGCTAATCCATCCAATCCATAATCAATCTAATTGTCCTACTTGTACAGGTTATTAAGATTAAGTTTTATTTTATGTATTTTTATTAATTCTTATCCTTATAATATCCATCTTTTTTTCAATTATCCTTTCCAGTGTGAAAATAATAATATTAAGTTTCAAGTCGCATGACACTTATTGTTTATCTGTATTCTTTTAGGTTAAATCACTTGGTTAATAACAACACTCTTAACTTCAATTGCAGTAACATTATTATTTTGTATGACTGATATGTATTCCCCTTTAGCCATAATGTGAATATCAGAACATCTTTTACAATTTAGTAATTGGTTGACACAAATGTAATTGTAATTAAATATAGTAAAGACCATTTCCTTATTAACTCTTTTGTTACATCTGAAATATGCTTCCAGAACCACCTTGTGTGTTCCAACACTCTGCGCAGGGGAGTAACCTCCCTTATCTCAGTGGCCCTGATGAGGCCTACTACCTGGTCTTTCTCTGTCTTCCATCTCTCGCTGTCTAGCTCTGGCGTGAGCCTCTCGGCTCCCCTGGGGTTATTCTTATCACGGTACTTCCCTTTGTACCAGGTTTTTTCATTTCTTCCCCTGGGTGGGCCTCTATTGGTCCCCTAATGTCAATTATTATCTCTAGATTATCAATTATCAATTTTAATATAATGTCTGTTATTATCATAATCCCTCCGTAATTTTTCTTTTTTTTTTATTTATGCTGTCTTTTGGTACTTAAACCTCGTCAGGTCTGTTGAACTGTGCATTAACTCCGCCGTCCCCAAGTCCTTTTAGGGCGGGTCCTTCTGCTCAGATTGGTGAGAGAGGATTTTCCCTGAACTCTTAAAAAGAGTCCCCAGCACTGGTTGACCCCTGGACTTCTGTGGATGAGCGGTGTGCATGCTATGGACAACTTTAAATGCTAATTGTTCATGTTATGGAGTCTAGATAATAACCTCTAAATCTCTCTGCCTGTCTCCCTGTGACTCCCTCACAGGCTGCATTCCCCTCTTATCTCTACTGTCCTTGCTGCTGACTACAAATTTGTCAAATGGGAGAACTTCAAATATGGTGGACAGGGGGACTACAATTAGCCGAATGGGAGAACTACAAATATGGCGGACGGGGACTACAAATCTATGGAATGGGAGAACTACAACTATGGTGGAAGGGGAACTATAAATCTATGAAATGGGAGAACTACAAATATGGCGGACGGGGACTACAAATTTATGGAATGGGAGAACTACAAATATGGTGGAAGGGGAACTATAAATCTATGGAATGGGAGAACTACAAATATGGTGGAAGGGGAACTATAAATCTATGGAATGGGAGAACTACAAATATGGTGGACAGGGAACTATAAATGTTGGGGGACTGACTCTCTGTTCTCTATCGCTATCTCTAACAGATAAGATTGGAATGTGGTCTCTCCCTATCCTTCTCTCTCTATCAAGCTCTCCTTGTCTCTCGCTCTCTCTCACCTCAACGAACACATACACTCATTGACGCACACACAGCCTCTTTTTCTCCTTCTCGAGCTGTCTTCACGCAAACGCATACACGCACACACTCTCACTGACCTTCTGAGGTACTCTTACTCTCTCTCTTAAGCTGTCTTCCACGCAAACGCACACACAAACACACGTTGACGCATACACGCTGACACACGCGTACACACTGGCGTCCACACTCACACAAACGCACGTTGTCGCACCCATACTGACACGCACGTACACACTGACGCACGCACACGCGCGCTCACACACAGACGCACGTTTTCTGACACACACACACACACACACACACACACACAGGGGGCCTGGACAGAGATATATGCCCAGCCACTCACCCCTAACTAGTGAGGGGTACAAGGTGTCCACTATTCCTGTCTACTGTGGTCAATGTAACTATCCGTCTGCCACGGCATCCACAATCATCAGACACAGCAATACAGTGTTGAGCGTAACAAAGCAAGCAAGCGTTGCGCACATAGCAGGGTTATTTGCACAAAAAATCTTACTATCTAAGCAGGGTAGCACAATATGATTAACAGTGTTGACGCGTAGGACTCAAAGCAACGTCTTATCACGACTAAGAGTATCTTTTCTGGTACCACCGGATTCTTATGCACAATTCCAACCAGCTTCTCGGGCCGGACTTAGAACCACCCAGACGATATCAAACGTTATTGATTATACTCACAGTTCCCAACTGTGTCTCGGGTCCCAGACCCACAGTCAGACACACACACACACACACACACACACACACACACACACACACACTCTGTCTCTCTCTCTGTCTCTTGCTCTGTCTCTCGCTCTGTCTCTCACACACGCACACACATGCACGCGCTCACTCTCTCTCCATTATCGGGACCGTAAGGGTCCGTCCTAACTATAGCCTAATCCAGGTTTCAATAAAAACCCTTCCTTACCGGTATCGGGACCCTAATGGTCCGTCCCAACTATAGCCTAATCCAGGTTTCACTAAAAACCCTTCCTTACCGGATTTTCGGGACCCTAATGGTCCGTCCCGTTCTACAGCCTAATCCAGGTTTCACTAAAAACCCTTCTTTACCGGTATCGGGACCCTAATGGTCCGTCCCAACTATAGCCTAATCCAGGTTTCACTAAAAACCCTTCCTTACCGGATTTTCGGGACCCTAATGGTCCGTTCCGTTCTACAGCCTAATCCAGTATACGCATAATAAGTGTACTTTATTTGCATGACTGGGGCGTGTATAGGACTGTTACCATCATGTATTAATGCAGACTTTTTTGACTCACTTTATGTATGTCAGGTTCAGAACAACTCTTTAACGTTATAGTACAGGTTCTGTAGGACTGGGGATTGGTACTGGTTAGGTTTCACAATCTAACTTTACCTTATTAGCAGCCCTGCTGTAGTGGCCCCAGATACAACTGACCATGCTTAGTGCATTGGTTACTTACCGGTAGCTTTAGCTTCAGTAGCTGCTAATCGTGTTTGGTTAATGCTTTTGCTATGCTTTTGGAAAGCTTGCTATAATACGTACCATTCATTAATTACCCATCCCTTAAATAGACTAACCTAAGCTCTTAGCATTAAGATGATCTCAGTGCTTCAGTGCCTACCTCTGGATTAATCTTAATCTTGACAATAGATCAGTGGAGATGAATACGTTTATAGAAACCCAGGTGAACAAATAATATACTTCATACTACTATACTAAGTACAAAATAGTAGCTATATTCTTTTTAAAAAGGCATTACAGTTCAGTTGATTAGTATAGTAGTAGTAGTAGTATAGTATAATGATCACGATAGAGGCAGTGAATGTGCATTTCAAGGTCAATACTACTGTTCCCTTTGCAGATAGTAATGCCCGAATGAAGTCTTGCTTAAACAGAAATGTATTAGTTACCTCCGCTCAAAAACCATTGGAACACACAAGACCGGTAACCACAACAAACCCTGCGAAGCAGAATCCCCACGAGAGCCCCCCTCCTAGAAGGCCCCTGTGCCTCCACCCATTGCAATACTGACCGAAGGTCGGTATCTTGTTCCTACTGCTGTCTCCAATCGCCTCCCTCTATGGTCTCCAGCTCCCGGCAGGCGACCTCCACCCGCTGCACCCTGGAGCAGCCTTCCTCCTCCGCAGTTCTCTCTCGCGGGCCTCCGTCCTCTCACAGCAACGACACCCCTTTGCAGCGCAGGGTCGCCGAGAGAGCGCATCGGCACTGGTGTGTGTTGGGCGCCAGCCCGGTGTTCCACTCTGAAGATGTAGGCCTAGAGTTCCTCCAGCCACCTGGTTACCTGCCCTTCTGGCTCTTTGAAGGTCATGAGCCACTGGAGAGCTGAGTGGTCCTGCCTCACTGTGAAAGGCAGGCCGCAGAGGTTGTACTTTAAGTGCCGGATGGAGAGCACCACGGCCAAAATCTCTCTGCAGGTAATGCAGTAGCACCGCTCCGCCTTGTTAAAGGCCCGGCTAAAGTACGGCACCACTCTCTCGCCATCAGGCCCCCCTTGGGAGAGCCCCCCACCCACCTTGACGCCACTAGCATCGGTGTCCAGCATGAAGGATAGTGAGGGGTCGGCTGGGGCCAGCACGGGGGCCTCGCTCAGGGCGTGCTGAAGGCTGGTATATGCCCCCTGGCACTGCTCAGTCCACACAAAGTCACTGTCCTTTAGCAGCAGCCGAAAAAGAGGAGCAGCCAAACATGAAAAACCCAGTACAAACTTCCTGTAATAAGAAGCCAGGCCCAGGAAGCTCTTCAACTCCTTCTGGTTAGCAGGGGTGGGCCAGTCTGCCACCACCTGCATTTTTACCTTCATTGTGCTGGAACTGATTCCCCGATGGGGATACCCCAAGTTAATCTGCTCTGACAATGGTACCCACTTCGCTAATGTCCACCTCCAAGAGGTGGAAACATACCAAGGGTTCAAACACCGGTTCGGCTTAGTGTATCATCCCCAATCACAAGGCCTGGTAGAGATAGCTAACCAGACGATCAAGAATCAGGTGGCCAAGATTCTCAGAAGCGATCGACAGGAGAAACTGAGGGACAGCCCAGAGGAGGTGGAAACCCGTACCTTAGGTCGGGTACAGGCAAACCATTTGGCAGTTGAAGGTAGGAAAAGAAAGATAGGGAAAAAGATGACCTGGATAACAGCCTGCCACTAGCATTAATGGCCATACGTTCTTCTCCTTCCAGCACTACCCTTCTCAGCCCACACAAACTAGTCACAGGGCGATCTATGCAGGGGCCACACAGCCCACCATCCAAAGGGCCCCCATCAGACAGGTTTGACAAAGTAATGCAGGAGTACCTACAGGCACTAACTCAGGCATCTTTAAGGTTGTTTTCCCAGATCACCGACCCGGCTGAGTCCAAACCACCGTAATACAACTTGTAATGCCCATCTATATTTTACCAGATAGCATGGACGTGATGGATCTCAAAATATGGAAGAATAGAGACTTCCGAGATTTCACTCACCAGAAACAAACACTAAAACCGGTCCCAGGAAGTTTTGATAAGAGTATTTACATAGACTCCATAGGTGTGCCCCGAGGTGTCCCCAATGAATATAAGGCCCGCAATCAAATAGCGGCAGGATTTGAATCAGTTTTTGTTTGGTGGGCCACCATTAATAAAAATGTTGATTGGGTAAACTATATATATTATAATCAGCAGTGGTTTGTCAATTTTACCACCGAGGCGATTAGGGGAATATCAGAACAGTTAGATGCCACCTCACGAATGGCCTATCAGAGCTGGTTAGCATTGGACATGCGGACAGCTGAACAAGGAGGGGTGTGCCAGATGATAGGGACAGCATGTTGTACTTATATCCCCAATAACACAGCCTGAATGGATCAGTGTCCAGAGCGCTGGCAGGCTTACAGGCCCTCAGATTAGAGTGGGCGGAGAACTCGGGTATTACTAACCATATCACTGGGTGGGTGAAGAACATGTTTGGTAAATGGATAGGTCAGATTCAGTCAGTCCTCATGATGGGGATAGTGGCAGTAACCGTGTTAGTTATGCTCGGTTGTTGTTGCATCCCCTGCATACGAGGGCTACTGAATCAGTTGATCACCACAGCAGTGAGTGCTCCAGGAGTGCCAGATGTCTTACAGGCTTACGTAGGAATCGAACCTGCCCCGGAGAGAATGGACGAGCAGCGACAAGAAGGACCCGATGTGATCAGGCTAAATTATATACTGGGGAATAGTCCCCAGTCCCCTGAAGTTCAGCGCCTGTATCTAAGAAGAACAATATACCTGGTTTACTTGAATGATGAATTATTAAACAAACCAATGAGGGTCATGTTTGTTATTGCATAGTATTGTTTAGATTTAAATGTAATATGCTGTTTTTGCACTATTTCACTGATGGGTCTCGTGGATTTCTTTTGAAGCTATTGGGAAAATTCTGACTTCTGACACAGACAAGTTGATGATTGAATCCCAAAACGAGGCTCACATGGGTTCATGTCGTGCTCCTGGCAGACAAGACAAACATTGGACTCATGAACTATCGGACCTGAGAACCTGAGAACTAATGGAGACTGGAGCAGACACTACACAAACAATGTAAAAAATGTCCGAAACCCTACATACATGAAGATCACCTGTGTCAAACCTGTGCATGCTTGAAGGAAATTTTAAAATGGAAATTGTGTTGTTTTTTTTGTTGTAATGTTGATTTTCAATGCATACTGAAATTGTGTGAAAGCCTGAAGAGAATAAAACATTTTTTTATTGTATACTTATGCTGCTCAATTTTCGTAATGTTGACTTTCAATGCGTGCTGAAAGTATATGAATTTTGTGTTATTCATGCCTAGAAGTATTTTGACAAAATTTATATTGATGAATATATATGTGTGCCTTTGTGTTTGTGCCTTTATGATTGTATGACATATTAGCTGCTTTCACATATGGACGTGCATCCGTCTGTTCTCCGTCTATTCTACAGAGGTGCCGTATATGTGAATGACATATCCTGACGTTGGACCTCCTGAAAAAATACTACCCCCGAGGTAGTATGTTCTGTGGAGGAAATGCTAATTAAAAATAGTAAAATAGATACATCTTTGAAAGTTTGAAAAATAAATGTCTTACTAAGAATAACATACAATTGGACAATTCTAATTCTAAACAACAAAATTATACTCTTCCTTTTACTAATTTATAATGAATACATGAAGGAAGAAATACTACCATGTATTTCTTTCCCATTTTATATTTTTGCATATCAAATTGCAGAGGAAGGTACAGAGGCAGAAAGACAAGCTAGTAATTAAAACAACTCATTGACATCTCAACAAATCAAAGGGAAGTCTGCTTATTATATTGTTGAGAGCAGCACGTGAATGACCAGACAGGAGACCAGGTTCAAAGCAGTTCGCAAATCGTGCCCCATACACCGCACAACCCTGAGAGTTGCCTTTATTGAAAACGCACCACACACACGAAACACAGCATATGCCCCACACCCACAACTCTCTTGGTGGCGGTGCCTCTTCCCCTGACCCTCCCAGGATCCATTGTGGCACCCGGACACAGCGACCCAGACATGGCAACCAAGGCCATGATCTCCACAATATTATCAGCATGATAATAGTGCCAGCAGTGGAAAACCACAAGCCTAGACAATGTGTTTTTAGTGGTACCATTAAAGGGATATGTCCTGACGATACGTTGTGTATAAGTACAAGTATTTCTAGGACCAAATGGTTTTTTTTGTGTTTTTGTCTTAAAGACTATCAAAGTGACCTTACGTTTCCTTTCCTGCAGAGAACCTTATACTCACTCTCACAGTAAGTGCTTGAGCAGACGTACTGCAGCCAAGAGCCTTTGCATTTTACAATGCAAATCCAAGTTTATCAGGTGCTGGTCCTAGATGCAGACGCTTCATTCACAGCAAAGGGACCTAGCGACTTGGCCAGTGAGTACCATCTTCAAGTCAGAGAGACAAAACTATTTTAGTATTGTATTGTTTAGCTCTGTAATGGCAGACTCCTAATTTTTAGACTCCTAAGATTAATGTGTATTATATGTCAATTCCTTTGCAATTCTAATAGAATGTTAATATGAAGGAAATTATAACAGTATGATCTATTGTCTGAGCATGTTGTTTCTCCAGAAACCATGGGGTCCACTAGTCTCATCCACTTTTTAATTGGTAGGTATTCCAAATGGCACCAGTTCATTGTATTGAATGAATAAAAATGTACCTCACTTTTTACAGTTGACCTATGTTTTTGTGATCGTGGGCATGTGTAAGATTCCTACCGAGAATAGTTAGAATATGTCATTAATACAATAGTGGCAGGAAATATGCTTGTAAATATAAGCTGATAATAGCTGAAATATTATTTTAAGTAAAAAGTATTTTGTCATCACCAGGTGTTGTGATCCTCCTGTGGAAGTCACCTGGATGACAAGTTATCCCAACAGGCAAGTATTTCAATGTGTTTTGAACCCTAGAATAATACTTGGTTTCTTTCTCCATTAAGCCGCAGCCCGCGGCTATTCAGTCTTCAACCTACTCGAACCTGGGGAAGGCTGAACACGGCATTGATGGGAACAGCGACCCTTAGTGGGAGCACAACAGTGGCAGCTCTACTGCCTATCAGGCTAAACCATGGTGGAGGCTAGAGCTGTACCGGGTATCAGAGATCGGGTGTCAGAGATCCAGGTCACTAATAGGAATGCCAATAGGAAGAGGCTCAACAGCGTTGAAATATTCATCGGGAATTCACTCGCGAACAACGGCAACGACAATCCAAGGTGAATCACTGGGGTCACCTACCCAACTATCCCTCAATACTGTTGGATTCCCAGCCAAATCGTCCTGGGTTTAATACATAATGACCTCAACCTGCTCTTTGGATAAAAGTGTAAATTACTAAATAGCATAGAATATTATACTCCCAGAAAATAAAGGAATTCAACCTGCTCAAGTACACCTGAACACACACCAGACTGTATGTACTGCATCTTCTCTCTATTTTCCTCAGGTGTGCCATCATCAACGATGACCCAGGCTGCTTGATTCAGACTATCAAGTGTTGGGGAATGGAAGGAAGGTTCATCAACTTATACCAGTCTTCTGATATAACAGACACTTTGACGTTTTGTGAGGTCAAAGTGTATGGAGGTAGGAACTCAGTCCATCATTACATAATCATCAAAGGGGGGATGCTCAAGTGGTAGAGCATGGCATTAACACTGCCAGGGTTTGGAGTTTGTTTTGTAATCAAGGATACGTGTCTTAATATTAAATAGTGGGTAGGGATTAGATGTGTTTCTCAGATACTTAGAGGAAGACTTACAGTGCTGAGAGTAGAAATCCCTCAACGTCACACTGTCAATTGTTTCCCCAGAGCCTGCTGCACCCTCCATGAGCATTCAAAAGATGGGGAGGAACATCACACTGGTGGTGACCGGCTCTGCTGGTCAGACGCCCTGCTCTACTGCAGGGACTCTCACTGGGACCTGCTGAGTGTCATGGGCCCAGAAGACCAGGAGTTGATTGAGCTGGTGGCTCGCACCCCCTTCCCACTAACCAGCCACCTCTGGGTGGGCCTGCGCAGGTACTGGTAGTGGCTGTAACTCTGCACCAAGGCTGAATTTCTTGAACGTCTTCAAGTACTGTATTAGGGGCCCACTAACACCTATATTAAAGCATCCATAAAATAGCATGCCATGGGATCTTTAAGCATAAACAAACTATTAATTAATTAATCATTAAGAAGTAGTGTACTAACATTACTTAAGGGTTAACAAACAATGTATTCATGTGCATAACTAACACATAATTCATAATGAATTCATGATGATTTCACAATGAACTGAAGATTATGTTAACATGAACTAATTCATAATCCAAAATGGCGGAACATAGCAGAAAGTAACGTGATAGGGGTCATTGAACTTGGGATGGTCCAAGGATTCCGATCTAAATTGTGATAATCAGAAAAACGAGTCAAATATCACACACATGAATTCAATTCCAACTTTGAACTGGTGTTGGCGCTAAAGCGTTCAATGCATATGCATAAAAATTGCTGTGAGTGATTGGGACAGTGTGCTGATGGTCGAGTTTGGTTACGTGAACTCAAAGCATCGCTGAGATGTTAGCCCACTTTCTGTTTTGCGGCTTTGCTGCCATATTTGATTGGCTTTCACGGGCAAATAAAGTTGAAATTGAAAAGACTGACAATTATCGTTTGTGCGGCTCGGTCTGAAGGTCATCTCCGCCAAGTTCCGTGAAAAGCGGATGAAATTTGTGATAGCTGAAACTTTTCCTAGAATTTGGATTAAATCCAATATGGCAGAGGTTCAATATGGTGCAAAGTTGCGTAGTAGGAGTCATTGAACTCAGAAAATCGGAAGCACAGGGAACGCTCGGGAGAGTAACGCAAGTCCAGTTACAACCCATTGGTGGCGCTAGAGTGTTGGGCATAGAGGTCTGTAAATTGGCGAGAGTGATCATGGGACGGTCCCGAATCAGTGTGCCGAATTTCACATCTGTCAGCAAAGCGGTTCAATTTTCGACCAAATTTTGACCCATTGGTGGAGCTAGACGGCTGGGTTTAGATGTCAGTAAATGAGTGTGAGTGGTCAGTGAAGTGTCCCGAAACTTTCAGTCAAATTTCAGCACTTTTTACCAAGGCGTTCTATGGGCTGCCATTGATTTCAATGTCAGAGGAATAATAATAAGAAGAGAAAACATAGAAACACAATGGGTGTCTCGCAGCTTCGCTGCTTGACCCCCAATAAATACAAGACACAAATGTATTGCACAGCGCAGTGACGCTCAATTTGGTAACATTAGAATAGGTTTACTGGGGTGACAATCGTTGCAGGGAACAAACCAGGCTTTGTTAGTTAATTGTTATTTTGTTTATTGTTCTTTCTTTGACACACACACACACACACACACACACACACACACACACACACACACACACACACACACACACACACACACACACACACACACACACACACACACACACACACACACACACACAGAATAAAATCACTTATTTATACCAAAAATTTGACTTCATATTCTTTATTTTAAAAATACAGTTGATACTAACGAAACATGTTCCTTTATCTCCAGTGTACAAAAAGGTTTCAATTTGATTAGTTGCTCAATTTGTAAGATGCTTGGATTGTGCAGGAAACTGCACATAGGCTACTAGGCAGATCTGTTCTAGAAATAGAATAGACACTGCATTATCCTAGGATCCAGTTTCCAAACCATCCATATTCAGGCAGTACAATTGTACTGCCTGAATGTGGTCATATATGTTGCTTGATGGAAATGTTTCAAATTAATTTGTGCCACAGAATTGGGGTCCAAGCATGGGCGTCACCATAATATAATTGGGGGGGGACACGTCCCCCCCACCCTTGAAAAAAAGTCATTTCGACCCCCCCACATTTGCCATCAAAGATATTAGTGCATGACTGGTCTACTAGTCCAGCGTTCTTTCCATCGCTTCACAATCAAATCCGTTCCACTTTATCAGTAGGGGGAATACCCATATAAATAGAAATCTCACTCCGCGTTTTTCTGTTTTTTTTAACACACAACGCAGCATCACGCACACATTCAAAACACGCACCGAATCCGACCGAAGCAAGCTGTAGTTGAGAGTCGGATCAACGACAGCGACATGAGATGGACATAAGGACTTTTTTTTTTTGAAGAAGAGGAAAGTAAAGTAAAGTAAAGTTGCCCAAGTTTTCCATTGCGTGGCCAAACAGCTAAATCGCGTTCTTCCATGGCCAAACACAGCCAGCTTTTCTGATAAGAATGTTAGCACTCTTATGAGACATTCTCTGGCATTAGCAATATTCAAAGTCACAAAGATCAAATATTCGTGCCGAACAGCCTTCTTTGTTGTATAAAAAACCTAGCCTATATATCATCAAGACATGTAAACGTTTTCAATGGCTGTTAATATATATATATAATAATAATAATAATAAAAAAATTATATATATATATATATATATATATATATAACATAATAGTAGTCAGTAATTGCAGACCATGCCAGCTCCAAGGAAATTCAATGAAAGAGGGAGATCATTTTAAATCTAAAAACATGGTAAAATGCACCAGAATGCGGGAAATTGCATCTACTTCTTTCAATTTTTTTCTGGGGGAGGACCCCCAGACCCCCCGTGACAATATGTCCCCCCCACTCTCAAAAAGCTGATGACGCCCTTGGGTCCAAGCAAGCCCTTCATTATAGCGAAGGTAATTATTTATGCATAAAAAGTATGTTATGAGTATGACAAGTAATGTATCATAGCATCTCATGTTTGATTAAGGTATTTTTCTCAGTTACCTGATTTCAATATTTAAACAAATATTAACAAACTTAGTAAATATAATTGCATATTACTGTTGTATGTAAAAGATACATGCTTCATTAAGTCAGAAGATCACAATGAATAAAGTAATTGCAGGAAGTATGCTCAATATTAATGTGTGGGTGGCTCTTAAAAGCCGTTTTGGGTTTGCTGGTGCGCTACACATTGTCTTGCCATGGGACGGTTCCCTCTGCAGAGAAGTAGGATGTGAAGGCCTCCCAAATCCTGATGGCTTCCCTCCCTGAGTTGTTGGCAGCAACTCTTCCCAGATCCACTGGGAAGAAAGGATCC
Source organism: Micromesistius poutassou (assembly GCF_964030765.1). Classification (NCBI taxonomy): domain Eukaryota; kingdom Metazoa; phylum Chordata; class Actinopteri; order Gadiformes; family Gadidae; genus Micromesistius; species Micromesistius poutassou. The sequence goes on from NC_140281.1 coordinate 4,758,935, forward strand.
CAAAGGCATTCTCCACCCAATACCATCCATTGGGTTACCACCCAATAGTTTAGTGAGTTTCTTGCATCTTATAACCTTTGTCATTATTATATTGTTAAGAAAAGTGGCGTCATATATTGTGTGTGTGTTTGTGTATGTAAAGTGTTTCATATAGTGTATATAGCCTTGTCAGCAGCGACATGGTATGTTCCTTTGTTCCTGACTGCAATTACCCCTCACGCATCCATCGATGCTGGTTCTACAGGTTCCCAAAGAATGTGGTTGCTAAGACAACAAGCGTGGTTGCTAAGACACCTGGATGGTTATATACAGGAATAGGGTTACTCATTTTTAATACATGTGTATTCAGTCTCATATTGGGCTGGGGCTGGTTTTAGACATCTGGTTACCTTTTAGACTTTCTCTGACAGTCCAGGGATTTATGGGAGGGCAAATTACACCATCTAATTAAAATGGACAAACCTAATGTTGATCACAGAAATTAAGTGAATTTTATCAGGCTTACCAAGAGTAAGCCTGTGGGTTTTGTGTGGGACATTGGCCCCAAAGGGCAAAACTGCTGTTGGCCCTGCATGGGCTAACCCACATGAGGACCGTGTGGGTTTTTTGAGGGAAAGTCCACTGTGGGTCGCATAGAGAAAACCCTCATGGGGCCAAAAAGGGCAAAACTGCTTTGGGCCCAAAACGGGCTAGCCCACAAATGGGCTTGCTACAATAACCCCACAAGGGGGCCCTCCATGGGGCCGACGTGGGATTAGTGTGGGTTGCCCCTGCCCACACTGCCCGATTGTAAACCCACATATACCCACAGTGGGCAGGTTTGCTGGGTTCTAACAGTCAACAGGCCGTGAAGAAAGTCACCCAAGGCCACGCTGAGTTGACCTTTTCATTTCTTTTTTTGCTGGGATTTCTGCAGGTTTGGCCGTGGGGTTGTGGTCTTGGGATTAGTTTGGTGTTGGCGCCATCTACTTGCCATGTATATTATTATATGAATTGTTGATGATTTTGAAGAAAGAAAAATCTCAAGAAAATGTCACATGAACCCTGGATGGATTCTTGTGATCCTTAGCAAATCTAATTCAATAACTGTGCCTACACCATAATGTGAAACACGGGCTTGAATAATTCACTAAATTATGCTGGGATCCATCATCCAGGGAAGTCACACATTAACTTTAATAAATGCATTTTCTGTAGGGCCATTATTCCTTTTTATATAATCTTCCTATTCGGGGCAGAGTAGACTAGTACCATCAAACCTTCCTATGCTTTATCCGTGATTGGAAGATTCTGCACCTGGTGACCTCAAGCCCTCTGGTCCTGGTACTTCCAGCCATATACTGGTCTGTTCACCCTTCTGTACTTCAGCATAACCCTGGATGGACCATGGAAGGAGGTCCTGAGGGCAGGGTGAATGGAAGGTAAGCTCAGCCAGGTAAGCTACCAATGGGAGGGAAGCCACACTTCTCCCTCTTCCAATAGCAAACACTACAAAATCAGTGAGCTACTAGGTAGATATCAAAACACAATACTGATATTGATGTTCAAGGTATGAGGTATTATTTAAGAAACAGGACACCTTAAACTATCACTATTACCAGGTAAATGCCTCAAACTCCTCCAATAATTTCAACATTGAAAAATGAAGGCATGTAACTAATATAACTAGAACAAATAACTAAGAGACATACTGAGACATTCATCTGATGTAAATTCAGTCCCCAAAGTCACCTTGATGTCATGAATTCCTTTTTATAACTACATGGATATATATGGGCTAGGGCCAATAGGAATTTAAAGGCATGACCCAAGTGTGGGATTGGTCGACATGCAGAAAGAGTCCCAGTCTTTTTAAGATGATAGATGTTTACATGCAATTTGTTTTATGGTTGGGGTAGGTCTGAACAGTGGCGGTTTTAGCTACGGGCGATACGGGCAGCCGCCCGGTGCGGCATTACAGGGGGGGCGGCACGAGCAAACAAAAAAAAAAGATCTGTGCATTTTCTATTATCGATCATACTCCCCCACCCCCCCCACCCCCGGTCAACAATTCCGTCAGACCGCGATCGCCCCCCCCTGCACGGCGCACGGAGGGGGTCTCGCCCGGGGCGCAATTCAATGTAGCCGCTACTGGGTCTGAACTCCACATGTCATCGTATCGGGGGCAGCCATCCCCTCTCATCAGGCTGCTAGACGTGTACCACTCTCTGCCATCCCTTTTGTTACGCAGGACGGGCCTGGAGGTCTGTCACCTGTTTGATGAGCGACATCATGAACCGAATGGTGAATAAGGCCAACAGAAGACAGGAAGTATAATCCAGCACAGAAGTTAACTTCCCCGAGACCGTTGGTGAGAGAGGGAAAGTCTTCATTTGACCAACTATCAGTGTAGGTGCGTTTGATTGGACAATGTGTTAGCGTTTAGCTGATAGAGTGTGTGTGTTTGTGTGTGCTAAATAATTATTTTATAATTATCTTGGCAAAAGCCAGAAACATATAGAAAATAAAGCATTTTCAGTTTTCTCGATTTAACACCAAACACAGGAAAATGTGATAAACGTTGTGAATTGAAAACCAGAGGAGTCTGGACTCAATGGAGAGAGAGCAGAATTAAAACCTTCTTGATTAAGGTTTGAGATCTTTACGGTCAGAAGAACGAGGCATGTTCCGAATGATTTGGTTGCCTGTAGCTTTAGATTAAGCTAAAGTTCGCTAGTATGTGTGTTATAAAGTGATATTAGCTAAGCTAATCCTAGCATTAATTAATAGTAATTTTGGAAACTTTTACCTCTATTCCATATCTCCTACCCAAATAAGCAACATGTATAGTCACTGGGTCCCCATCACCTAACTCTAAAGTTATAACGTTGAAATAAGTGTAAAACTACAATACAAGCGACATTCCTATAGCATTAAATGTGAAATCTTACTCTTTGACTTTTACTCTTTTATCTAAAGAGTATCTAAAGGTGTATTTTACATTCGGGCAACGGAGCCAAGCAGTATTTCAAAGACAGAGTTTATAAGCAGACCTTGAGATATTAATATACATTTGGACAAGATATTTGTTAGGTGTGTCATGGATACTTTGTTGTGATATGTTATTTATGTTTTTAAATCCTGTTGTCCATCACCAACAGCGAAAGAAACAGAATTGTACGAATTGGTTTGGTGTTTCTATGGTTTCTACGGAACAGACAGATTTCAGATTCCTGTGACACTTTTATCATTTTAATTTCTTGATATCATTATATCAAGGTGTTCCAACAAAGATCAGGTGAAACAGAGTCATCGTAGAGAGACAACGCATGTGTTGAATCCAGTCCAGTTGAATCCAGATCATTTAATCTCTTGTCGACAAAGTCTGATATGAGATGTGCTCCACACTACATCATGGTCTAGTACAGTCTGTAGTGCGCATCTCCTCTCATTCAAACAGTAGCAGCTTTCATCAGCGATTGCTCTCCAAACAGCTGCTTGAAGTGGACCACGTGTTCCTCACAGTGCTCTCCTAGGACACACACACACACACACACACACACACACACACACACACACACACACACACACACACACACACACACACACACACACACACACACACACACACACACACACACACACACACGTTAAGCCCAGTTCAGACCAAAGATTTGCGATGCAACGACTTGCAACAAGACTGTTTTGGAACGTCGCAGGGGAAAAGTTGCAGCAGTGTGAACTGCTCGTCGCAAGGTGGCTGATGCCGTTGCAAGGAGTCGCCAAAGATTGAACATGTCAAATCGCCAGGTCCAGTTTTAGAACGCAACAATGTGGCTATTTCTCTTAAGCCAATCAGGACACAGCACAGAACAATTTAGGCTTATTAAATAGGCCTACAAGTTGTAGATGCTAACGGTATTATCTTTGGTTCCAGAACAACGATTGTAGATAATGTTAGGCTTGAGCTGATTAACATTATTTTAACGGGACCATCGTTACCGTTACACGTTAGCCGTTGTTATGGTTACATGCTGCCAGTCCGACATGCCCCCATTCCGACACCGCACTTATTTTACATGCCCTGCAAATGTATAAATCAGTGTTCGAATTACGTGGGAGCCAGAGGGAACCGAGCTCCCAAAAAGGCAATAATGTCAAAAAACTATGGGGGTCTCTCATATCTGAAGGTGTCATTGTGGCATTGTAATTTCATCTTAAACAACGCTCATTATCCATCTTGTGCGGTCTCTTACCATTAAAGACGTTAAATTAAAAAATATAGGCTACTATACGGGACGTAGACCAACTCATTTCACGGATTCCTGTGAGACCAGGTTGCCTTAATTACATCGGTCGCCTTCGTCAAGTGAAAACTAAATGTCAAGGGGAAGAGGCGGTGGTTGAAGTATTGAAGTATTTTGATCGCTTATTAAGTTCACTCGTTGCTTGTAATGGTTTATTCGTTTCCCAGTATCATTTCCTTAATTTAGAAGACAGTTTTGTTAATTTTTGAATTGTAAAATAAATAAAATATTTTTTTGAAGTTGCAAGTTTTTTAAATTATCGAGAGTCGAGCTGACCTTGCCAGCTGTACCCACAGCCCAAAATAAAGAACAGCCGAGACAATATCTTTAATTCAAACATGCTGTTTAATTTGGCCTCAGTTGGCTACGGATGCGAACTTGGAATGAACATGCACAACGGGGATTCCTAAGGGGGTTACTGTACAGTAGCGGAGACTGCAGGAGCTGTAACATCACTACGGCAGAGCTAAGACGGTTCTACGAGCGCTTCAGCCCTACCAACGAACGACGTACCTACTGAGGCGGCTGCTGGTCTCTCAAAGAAGGGAAGCCCAGCGTTCAGGCCAGCCCACTACCCCATTCACCCCGAGAGACGCTGAGCGTCCGTGGGAGAGACATAGTCGCAGGTTTATCCAATGACCGTCGACTTTCGACGCACTGAAAAAAGCTGTTCTAAACAGCCCCATTGAAGTGGATGGACGCTGAGCTTCAACAGGCAAATGCACTGTGAAGCTACGGGAATGTATGAGAAGGAAATCGAGTCAGTCGACCTGCGATAAGCAGCTGATTCTGAACGAACTCATCTTCGAGATGGACGTGTTCTAATGCATTTTTAATCAATGAAATGTTAATACAACAGTATATATCTGACCATTTCATTTTTTTAATTTTAGGTGAAGCCGAGCTTCCCTTACAGTAGAGAAGTCGCCACTACGAAAGAGTGCAATGTATCCAACTAGCGGGATCTAAACAAACTAAGCTCCAGCGAATTACTACAATGCAGAAGTAGTGGAGAATGACGAAACACAGCAACTCTAGCCTACTCTCAACCAAAATAAAAATAAAAGTAAACGCAAACCTAAGTTAGGCTACTTTTTAGCAGGATGCAAGTGATGCTGATGCGGCTCTCAGCTGTGCCAGAGTGTTCACAGTTGCTAGGGAGACCACCTACCGTCGCCGCCCGGTGCAGCAGTGTGAACTGCCCGGTTTTTAGAACGTCTCAGCCCGTCTCCTCGCAAGGAGTCGCAAGGAGTTGCGAGTTGCAAGGAGTTGCGTAGCAAATCTTTGGTCTGAATTGGGCTTTAGACCACTACACTACATTCAGAGGAGACACTGTACAAGTATGAGTGTGCATGTATGCCAGCCTGTATGTGGTATTGGTGTGTTTGTGTAGGTCAGTGTATATGTGGTATTAGTGTGTATAGGTCAGTGTGTATGTGGTATTAGTGTGTGTGTGTGTGTGTGTGTGTGTGTGTAGTTCAGTGTGTGTGTGTGCGTGTGTGTGTGTGTGTGTGTGTGTGTGTGTGTGTGTAAGTCAGTGTATGTTTTGGTGTGTGTAGATCAGTGTTTATGAAGGTGTAGGCGTTTCACCGGGGTTGAAGGCGGGGTTCCCTCTGAGCCGCTGGTTTCTCTGCTGGAAGGACCTGAAGACGGTGTAGAACAGCATCTGGTCGCTGGTCTGCTGTGCCGCGTCCAGGAACTTCCTGGCCGACACGTTGTCATGACTACCTGTGGAGACGGTCAGTTTGGATTCAAACAAGGTGCCGGGAAAACAACCACGTAAACAAAACAAGCACGTAAACAAAACAGGCATGTAAACAACAAGTAGTAAAGAAGTTATGAACCAGGAACAGGAGTCCCGTCAGATGTATCGGATGGGCGTAAAGGTTTGCCGATATGAGAACTGTGGTGCTTAAAAGACGTAAATCCACGTAAACTCAAAGTTTGACATCATGTTCTGTGTGACGGTTCTAAGCTCCTATGCCCTAAAGTTCATTGATGTTACGTTGCTGTGGCCCGAAGCATTGATGGAGGGTGAGCAGCAGCTCCCAAGGAGCGGCCCCAACCCCAGGATACCACTAATATAGATATAGATATACTGTATATATGTAGATATGTATGGGCATCAGCCCTAAACTCCAGCATGATCAGCTCTAGTCCCATTATAGAAAAATGATTTAGGACATGGTGGCAATGCCCCTGAAGCAAAAATAGCTTTCACCGCCAAAGAAAGTACGTTCTTTAATAAGAACGGTGGTTCATTCCACTTATACCACAGCTTCCAACAATCATTAGATATAGGTTACTTTAATCTCTAACGTTTTTGGATTGTTATCAACCTAATAGCTGATATTTCAATATTCTCATGGAAAGGATATAGTCAAGCAAACTTCTGGTCGATAGCTGAATTTGATGTTGGGATTTGTAGTGCATCGTTTCGGTGTTAAAAGGCAGAGGTGTCCCGTTATTTGTCATTAAGGCATGACACGTTATTGACCAATCCCAATGTAATGAACAATGCTGTGGTCAATAAGGTATATCCTGAGAGGAGCTTTAGGTAGAGACTGACCCACGCTGTGGTACATAAGGTATCCTGAGAGGAGCTTTAGGGAGAGACTGACCCACACTGCGGATGAACCTCAGGGCTCCCAGCACCTGCTGCTTAGACAACAGCACCTCCACGATCTCATCGTTAGCTGTGGACAACCGCTACACACACACACACACACACACACACACACACACACACACACACACACACACACACACACACACACACACACACACACACACACACACACACACACACACACACGATATGCAATGCACAAAAGCACATCCCACACTTCAGATGAAAGTAGAGGTGTCTGGTAGAACAAAGTTACTATGGCGATGTGAGTGTACCTTCAGCATGTCCAGGGAGAGCTGGTGGGCGGGGGGGTAGGTACTCTCCAACGACAGAAGTAAACACGCCTACGATAAAAGCAGTGGATACAACAGATTTTAATATTTCACCACTCAAACCACGTCAGGCCTGGGTTCAACTCTTTTTACAGTTGGACTCAACCTTCTTCGGGTACAGATTCTAGAGCCACTTTTGGGAAGTCGATTCCCACTGTATTTCGATCAATAAAGAATCAGACTCCTTGTTGATAGTCGATAATGTAACAAATTTCTGAGCGCATAATATAATAACATTTTGCCTATAATGTTACAACGTATAACGTTTTTGTTCACCTATTACGTAATAAAGCAAGCATAATAATTTTCTCCTTACGTTATGAAGCAAGCATAATCATTTTATACTTATAAGCCGTTTTCTTGCAGATTGCGGATTGTACATTGGCTACCTGACATGAGAGTTTAAGATGTTTATTTAATTTTTTTTTTTAGCAGAAGAATACATCATTGAGATTAAACATCTCTTCAAGTGACCTGGCCAAGACAGGCAGCAGTAACCTACAGTCACACATAGCATACACACAAAACATAAAATAAAACTGAAACGGTCGGCAGGGGGGAGGGGGGATATCAATATCGCAAGACATTTTGGCTCAAGGAAGAGAGTAATATTAAGTTTGAGCAACAAAGTGTAAAGACATTTAGGGAGGCTCAAGGAGGAGAGCAATATTACATTTTAGCAACAAATTGTAGTCTTGTGGTGGAATCTATAGACATAATTCACCATAATGTGTTATTGACATGTTTTCATTCTGTGTTATAGGGACGCTGTCTCTTTAAGATCACGTGACATGTGTGTTGATATGCCAGTTTGCGCGATGTTTGAATCTAAGAGTTTTTATATGATAAAATGAACGACCTGCCGTTGCGTTGTCGACGTGAGAAATTGTCTCCTCACTTCTTTTATCGCAATTTCTACAGTCTACAGTATAGCAGAACGTCTTACCTGGGAGAGTTTGACGACGGCGGGGCCGTTAAAAGGGGGAGGGGGGATATCAATATCACAAGACATTGCGGGATGTGGGATCGATCTTGCCGTTATCTTTCCACGTGCGTGTGTGTCTTCACGTGCATGTGTGTGCATATGCAGTGTCCGGCGCTGCCTTTGGCTTGAAATGTCTGCGTCAGATAGTGTGTGTGTGTGTGTGTGTGTGTGTGTGTGTGTGTGTGTGTGTGTGTGTGTGTGTGTGTGTGTGTGTGGTGTATGTGTGCGTTTGCATTGGCTTTCCACCAGTCCCCTGGACTGGTGGAAAGCCAATGCTTTAAGTGATGCTGGAGCATACGGCTGATGTTCCCTAATCGCTGAGCTGTGTGAACGGCCACAAGAAGGGAACGTTCCTGAACGGAGCAGCATGTTGGAACAGTGGAAATCCCCAGGTGCCTGCAATGTCATCCCAGTCCTCCAGGAAACTGGTTTTAGACCAGTAAAGAACAAGTTTCAGACTGCTTTTAGGACCGTTTAGCGGAAGTTTTGAGAAGTTTGAGATACAATTTCCAAGCCGACCCCCACTTGCTGGACTCACCAGTGGTTTGGAGTCGCTGAGGACGTGGTACTGGAGGAACTGATGCAGCATGTAGAAGCGGTTGTGTTGAACCAACGTCTTGATCACCAGCTCATACAGGTAGTGCTACAGGAAACACCTCGTTTTTATAAACACATCAAGTGGCCGCAGGACACACTTAAGTATGACATGATGAGGTACCTGCACGGTGATCTGGGACTGGTTCAGGGATCGGATGTACTCCATCAGAACCGCAATTATGAACCTATGGCAAACGCCCTGCAAACAACACGCAGAGAGAGGGATCTTTTTATTGGGATTAATGCGTGTGTACCTTTCTCTCTGTGAATGCCGACAGGATACGGACATGGACGCACGTGCGTGCGTGCGTACCTTTCTCTCTGTGAACGACGACAGGACGTGTGTGTACATGTCTGACTGATCGATGACCGCCTGGGTTCTAACAGGTCTCTTCTGGGCGGCGCTGTTCCGACTCGGCCCAGACTCCATGGCCTGGGACACACATCAGTGTAGCGCAATGTAAACCAATGGAGAAGGGGTCTTCACACACAGCGTATCGTTCCTAGTCCTGATGGAGGCCTCACTCACCAGCGTGTACATCTGCTCTACCTCCAGGTACTCCTTGTACACCTGGTTGAGCTTGTCAAAGACCGTGGCCACAACAGGGAGACTGCCTCTTTCTCCTCCATCCAGGACTGACACACACACACACACACACACACACACACACACACACACACACACACACACACACACACACACACACACACACACACACACACACACACACTTTAACGGAAGATAAGTTTGCTGAGGTGGTCAGGATTTATAATGTAAGAGGCAGGGGAACATAACATGAGAGATAAAACTCTGTTTCCACAAAAACAATGTGAGGAAAGTTGGATCATTGAGGACGTGGTACGGAGCAGTACTCCCTGATAGTAGAAGATAGCATAAACACAAGCAGACTGGTGACAAAGGAAGACTAAGAGAAAGACAGAAGGGTGAACAGAGAGACGTACTCTGGGAGCAGACAGAGAGGATGACCATTTTGCAGTCTCGGCGGCGCAGCAGGAAGTCCATGAGCTTGCCTTTGTCCTGCTGCAGGTTGACTGTGGGGGGCAGCTTCACCTGCAGGTACCACAGGTAGCCTACACACACACACACACACACACACACACACACACACACACACACACACACACACACACACACACACACACACACACACACACACACACACACACACACACACACACACACACACACACAGAGAGAGAGAGGCTGCTTCACCTGCAGGTACCACAGGTAGCCTACAAACACACAGCTATATCAACATGAACAGTTCTAACTGGAGGGACGGGGAAATCCGCAAGCTGCTGATCATTTGAGAGAAGGTGATGCAGTTGCATTTAACGAAGACTTTGAAAGATGGTGTGATCTACAACAAAGACGCAGAGGAACGTTCCTTACAAGGCTTTTGTTGGGTCAGCAAAATAAAATAAATAATATGTTGGCGCAGATGTGAACTCATTCTTGCATGCGGGTGTCTTCATTCATAAACAAATAAAAGCATAGTATGAAAATTATTCTAAAGAGGTCTATTCTCCATGCGTAGTCCCGCCTTCTCCAGTGAACCAAGAAAGCCCGCTCCGTGAAGACAAGGGATTATACCTCCTCGGTTTCGCACAGACAAGATGGTGAAATTGCCGGGCGTGCCAAGCCACGACCGAACTGGCTTGACAGTGTAAAAATGCCTTTAGTTATAGTGTGTGTCTGTTTGGAGTGTGTGTCTCTGTTTTATAGTGTGTGTGTGTGTGTGTGTGTGTGTGTGTGTGTGTGTGTGTGTGTGTGTGTGTGTGTGTGTGTGTGTGTGTTGTGTGTCTCCATGGAATAGAGTGTGTATTGTGCTCATCACATTCACCTTCACTGGCACTGATGATGATGTCTGGTTGAAACACACTCCAGGAGGAAGAGTCTGGGACAGCCGGTGAAGGTTGTCATGACGACACCGGTTGGCAATATGACAACAGTGTAGTGTATAATGCGCATACTTCAAGAACATACTATTTCTAGTACATTGAAAAAACATCCAGCCGTATCCAGACGCTGCATATTGTGGACAACCATGGATTAGTGCACACGGTGTAGGGCTGGTGAAGGATACAGAGCTGGCAAGGGACCGGAGGCTGAGAGGGAACTACCACTGGACCTGGGAGGAGAGAGAGAGAGAGAGAGAGAGAGAGAGAGAGAGAGAGAGAGAGAGAGAGAGAGAGAGAGAGAGAGAGAGAGAGAGAGAGAGAGAGAGAGAGAGAGAGAGAGAAAATCACTATTTCACTTGGTTTTCAAAATTGTTGTATTACTTTTTATTAACTTTTTTTAACTAATTTGCCAATGTAAATGTTCATTTTCCATGCCAATAAATCTTGTTTGAATTGAAAGAATGAAAGAAAGATAAGAAGCTCAGTTTGAATACATTTTGAAATACACACATTTGTCCCACGAGAGAAAGAATAAAATGAGAGAAGAAGATGTTGTCTGTCTGTGTACCTGTCAGTGGTATCCGGTAGGGGTGTATGGACCGGGCAGGAAGGACAGGTTGGTGTGTGTTGAGGGCACAGTCCGGCTCTCTCAGGTGGATGTCGTAGATTAAAGAGGTCTAGAACACACACACACACACACACACACACACACACACACACACACACACACACACACACACACACACACACACACACACACACACACACACACACACACACACACACACACACACACACACACACACACACACACACACAATACAGAATACAGAAAGGCTCACATCCATCTCCACCCACACCCACACCCACACCCAACTGACCTGTGTGCTCTGGTGGTGCACGACCACCAAGTTGTCCACGATATTCAGAGCAAACTTCCCAGTGGTGTTGAGCTTCAACACATGGCTCTTCTTACACGGCCCTTCTCTGGAAACACACCTCAGTATTAACATGGCTCTTCTCTAGAAACACACCTCAGTCAGTACGTTTACATGCACAGCTTAATCCGATTAAAGCCGTAGTTCGACTATGCTCCACAATTGGACAACTGCAATTGTCTGGTTATACATGGCGGTTTAGTAAATCGATTCATTGGCTGAAGCATGTCATGCCCCGGTACGGTAGGTGGCGCTGTACCCATTTCAACTAGTGGTAATAGAGCAGGGTATCTGCAGGTTTCAGCAAGTCAAATTTAAGACTTTTTAAGACCTTTTTTAATACCACCTTGAATGAAATTTAAGACCTAAAGCATGAGATGGTGGGGGGGATCCCGCTGTATTACAACCCAAGCATAGCATGTGTGTCACTCAATGAGACTCATTCAAGTTGACCTTTTGTCTGTTTATTGAACATAAAGTGATACTCAGTGCTCTCTGGTTCAAAAGCTGTAAGTACAAGTGCAGTTTAACGGCATGTTTCCGACCAAGTATCTAGCAAGAAAGAAGCCTCTCTACGTGTCCTTCCCGAAAAGTCCCCGAAAAGTCCTTCCCGAAAAGAAAACCCCAACTCGTAGTTGGGGTTATCTCGGCCATGGGGGAGAAGGAATTGGGGGAAAGGAACTTTGGCTTTGACTCTCTGAAGTCCAGATTGAAACACGACAGGGAGGAGAAAGCGATGTTTTCAGTAGACAGCTGTCAGTTCACTTTGGGTCCATATAATTTCTCAGACGCTCCATTGTTCCGACCTCTCGGTCGTATGCGGACTCCTCAGGCGGCGGAGCATCGGGAGGAGTCCAGCCGGAGGAGCTGGCTCTGCCGGCGGAGGAGTCCACATAGGAGGAGTCCGCAGAGGAGTCTGACCAAGAGCGTCGGAGAAATTATATGGACCCGAAGTGAACTGACAGCTGTCTACTGAAAAGATCTTGCTCCGCCGGAGCAGTCCCTCCACCACCCGTCCGTATACAGCATTCCCCCAATTCCTTCTCCCCCATGGGCAAGATAACCCCCACTATAAGTCTTTACTTGTTGTGGAAGTATCAGAGAGTCTGAGAACCCGACACAGTCTTTAAGATCCATAATATCAGAGAATATCCCCATCAGTTTGGCCGCGGCGCAATGAATGAATAAAGATCGTAAACACGTCACAAGAAAAAAACATTTATTTTGACAGATGCGACCGAGTTACTACTTTACAACCTCGTTGATGACCCACATTTAAGAAAACATATACTTTTAATTCAGCCTTGGGTGAAATTGAAGCGTAGTGTCTGTGTGCTTCCACCAGTGGCGGCTGCTGGTCTTTCAAAGAGGGGAAGCTCATTTTCGGCCTACATCATATAAATTGTCAATTTATGTATATGTAAATTCTGCTCTCTGTTCCTTTTCAAGGAAATGCTCTGTGGCCCTGTCATACCAACTAGCTGTATTTTCCAGTGACTTGACAAGTGTCCTCTCAATGGCCAGCAGAGCTAGGCTGCTTAAACGGCCATAGCCCATTGTGTTATGGGTGTAGGACTTGAGCCGCTTTAAACAGAAACTCCTTTCTACACCTGCAGATGTAGCTCCAATTGTTGCCACTAATGAGAACAGTTTGTAAAGCTGAGGCATTGCACTGTCAACTCCATGTCTTTAAGGAACACCAAGAAATCACACAGCTTTCCCCTGCCACCCTGCAAATCCTGATCTGAATACAGGACTTGAACGTAAACGGTGAACGTAAATTTCCCAAACGTTCCACTTTACACTCTACTAAAAAATAGCAGTTGCACCAAGCAGATAGTTTCAACATAACGCTAAGTTATAACTTATATTTTACACCTCCCCTCTAGCTGGTGTAAGTTCCATTCCAACGATAAAGACCGGTAAACGTTAAACGATTTAAATACCAAAGATGGCTATTCGTTTTGAGCAATGGGAAGAGGATGTTCAACGCGGTTTGCGTCGGGAACGGATTGTCCGTGACTGTATCGATCCATTTCATCAGTATGATGATGTAGATCTATATGCGCGATTTCGGTTTCGGCCCACGTACAAACCAATATTCTAGAGCTATTCCATACAATGCATAGCCAGGTAGAGGCTAACTCTATAAAAACTCTCACACAACGAATAGCATACAAAGCAGCAATGAGCTGCAATTTATTATAAAAATCCGCCATCAAATAGCTCAACCTCACGCCCAAGTCAATTTTAGAGAATAAATGAACTTGAACTGTTTTGTTTACCCTCTCATATGGGTGCTAACGCGTCTTCACTCGGATAAGGTGGAAACTTGCTGGTAGCAGCTACTTCCTGTTTACATTGTTTGCTGTCAACGATTGGCTTGAAATGATCTAAACGTCATTAAATGCGACACTGGTACAATTTACGCACTACTAGTAACGTTAGAACTTAAGTTATGGTGGTGCAACCAAAATTTAGAACACCTTTAGTTTGAAACTAGCTACGTCGAGCGTAGGGTTAAGTCGAGCTTTACACCTGAACTTATGATCGGCTTTACGTTCTGCTGGTGCAACCGACTGCAGAACTCAGGTTCCCTGAATCAAAGTGATGGCCAACTACCAAAATAATATGAAACTTGAAGAAGGAAATGTGGGAATTATGTTAAACTGAAACAAGGAATTGAGTGTAGTGTACGAAATGTACAATGAAAATTGTCTAGCAATTTCGCCAAGCAAATATCAAGACATTGGTTGCAGTTTGTCTTTCGACTCGCTTGCAAAATCCGCGATGGGACTGAAGACTAAAGAGAGCTCTTGCAACGTTTTATCGTTCAAAATCGCTGTCACTCAAACGGCAACTCAGTCTTTCGCAAACCCTCCAATCATCACGCAGAAGCCCAGCGTCCAGGCCAGCCCACTCCTCCATTCACCCCCAGAGACGCTGAGCGTCCGTGGGAGGGACATAATCGCAGCATTATCCAATGACCGTCGACTTTCAACGCACTAAAAGAAGCTGTTCTATGCAGCCCCATTGAAGTGGATGGACGCTGAGCTTCAAGGCAAGGCAAATGCACTGTGACGCTACGAGAATGTATCAGAAGGAAATCGAGTCAGTCGACCTGCGATAAGCAGCTGATTCTGAACGAACTCGTCTTCAAGATCAACGTGTTTTAACGCATTTTTAGTCAATGACAGACAGTATATATTTTACCATTTAATTTTGGAAATTTTAGGGGAAGCTGAGCTTCCCTTGCAGTCTTAGAGAAATCGCCACTGGTTTCCACCTTTACTGAATGCGCTCCCGCGGCCAGAGATACAATTCTTATAGGGGGTAATTACATTCACCGGCTTCTTCCATCTTCTGCGCCACCTTTTTAAATAAATGGCCGTTTATCGTTTTCCGACGGCGACAACAACACGACTATCGTCTCCTTCTACTTCCGGCTCACGGCCCCCGGAAACGATCTCGAGCATGCGCAGAACGCATAATCCAATCCCAATCCCAATCCATACATGCACGCTTAATGAGACTAATAGTCGAATAATCTAGGGGTCTTAATTCGACTATGAGAAACCCAATTCGATTTGATTTTAGCTCGACTAAGGTGTATACATGCATCTTAATAATAGTTGGACTAACCCAATAATTTGACTTTCTTGAGTGTCATGTAAACGCACTGACTATTAACATGGCTCTTCTCTAGAAACACACCTCAGTATTAACATGGCTCTTCTCTAGAAACACCTTAGTATTAACATGGCTCTTCTCGAGAAACATCTCAGTATTAACATGGCAGGTACTGTGTGTGTGTGTGTGTGTGTGTGTGTGTGTGTGTGTGTGTGTGTGTGTGTGTGTGTGTGTGTGTGTGTGTGTGTGTGTGTGTGTGTGTGTGTGTGTGCATGTGTGTGTTACCGTGGTAGGTGGTATAGCACCACCTCAGCGCTGGGACTGTTGGCAGTCCTGGAGTGGTGCTTGAGGTACATCACGTAGAGCTGACCATAACTATGAGAGGGGCAGAGAGGGTTTTAGAAAGCCAGTTATGTTAGGTCATTTTTGAAGGATTGACAATGATAAACATTTTTACGGCTACTTCCAAAAGCAGGAAAGAGGGTGGAGTAAGTATTTATCCCCACACCCCTGCCCCAATGACAATCCTAGACTCACATGGTTGCCATAGCGATGTCTCTCTCCGACAGACTGAGTTTTGCGGGCTTGGGGACGACCGGCAGCTCGATCTCAAACTTGGTCATTTTGGACAATGTCCCATTCTGGGAACAAGGGAAGAACATTCTGCTTAACAATAACTTTCTACTTCTATTACTTGACCCGTTAACGGAAAGTAAACAACATAACATAAAAACTATACACCACCGTAAGAAAAACATTTACACTACAACCAGTGTCGGCTCCTGATAAAAATCTCAGGTGGGGCTATTTTTCTGATAATGATTAAGGTGACCCATTCAATAGGTGCATTAAGCAAGACAGTATAAATTTGTTGTTAGATGATTAAATCATACAGAGATCATTCCTGTATACACTAGATGGCAACTCCATAAACAAAAATGGTGTACTCCACAATTAATTATTTACATTAATCTAATGTTGTAAGATGTAAAATAGCTCAACAGGAGAAAATATGTCCGGCAACAATATAAAGACAGTCAAGTTTTTATTGACTGACCTTGAAAGTATTTGCTTACAAAAGAAGTTATCACAGTGGTACATAGAAATACCCGCGCAGTGCTGTCGGCCGTGTGGCGTTCAGGGTGGTAGAGGAGGCAGGGGGAGCAGAACACTGTGTTAGCTTCTTCACAGCCTGCTAGAAATCTTTTGAAAATCCAGGGTGTATGACATCCCCCCTTTGTAGAAGCCTGTTAATTGTTGCTAATTATTACATTTGGTTGATTCAATCCCAATTTGGCTGAATTTGATCGCAGATGTGATTGAAATCGCCCCAGAGAGGTAGGACCATTTGAAACACGACTTGAATCTGACGAATCTGTGTCTGAATGTCTAGACTACACTACACTGATAATTATTGTTGCTATGATAGAATTGGTTAGAAAAAAAAAATCCTTCTTTCTCCCCATTGGTAGTGCGTCGCCCAAATTGCCCCTATACACCGTCCGCCTGATTACATTGATTACTGATTACAACCCAACTGAGATCATCATCAAGATTTCAGCAGAAGGCCAACTACACCGAGACCCCACACACACTACACCCAGACCCCACCCACTACACCAAGACCCCACCCATTACACCCAGACCCCACTCACTACACACAGACCCCACCCACTACAGCTATACTCCACGCACTACACCCAGACCCCACCCACTACACCTAGACCCCAGCCACTACACACATACCCCACCCACTACACACAGACCCCACCCACTATACCTAGACCCCACCCACTACACACCAGTGGAGGCTTCTCCAGTGAGGAGAATAAAAAGTATAGATTGCCCAGACTACTGTAATGAATTAATGCCCTTAAATATGACTACTTTAATGCCTTTGTATATGTAATGTTTGTTTCCCTGGGTAAAGGGACATTAGCACCTCCTATCGCCTATTGAATATTACTTCAGGGAGGACATTCCTCCCTCAGCCTCCATTGACTCCCATTCATTTCTCGGGGACTACTGGCGGCCGGTGAATAACATCAGGTTCAATGGGAGAGAGGAGGAAAGTCCTCCTCTCTCCCTGAGTGGGTGGGACTAGCTAAGGGATCTGAATCGCGTCAACGTCTATTCACAAATAGGCTGAAGCCCTGGCTGCGCTATGAACCAATAAGAAGTCCTGGCTGCGCTATGAACAAATAAGCAGGAGCCCTGAGGGGTATTCCAAGTCGCTAACGAAAGCGACGCTTAGTTGATTAAGCCTGGTTAGAACTAGTGCCAACTTCCACTTGAGGCTTAAGCTGTTCCATCAACACAGTTCAGCCGCGCCTTGCTCAGGTTAGTTTTTTTTTTTTTGCACAACACATAACACAGTGACAGTTAACATGACAACACGTAACATGACACAAACTTAACACAGACATGACAATGTTCACCTATTCACAGATCTACTTCACCTTGGCTGGCTGTATTGAGCAGCATAGGTACACAATTCCTATTACTAGGCACTGACATAATAGTTTCAACATTCATCAGCTGAGGGATCTTGCAAATATTGTAAGAAAAAGGACCATGATTCTTCATAAGCTTTCAAGTTGTTTTTCAGGGATGCAGTGAGCTTTTCTAAGTTTGAGTGATTGGTTAAAATAGTAAGCCATTGATTTACAGAGATTTTATCTCTGTTTTTCCAATTTATTAAAATATATTTTTTTGCTATGGTGAGAGCAATTAAAATAAAGGGCTTAGCTGCCTTATTGACCTCTAGGTTAGATAAGTCCCCAAGGAGTACGATAATGGGGCATACCGGGATGTCAGAGTTCATTATGTTGGATAATATTTTGGTCACTTCTGCCCAGAAAGTTTTTATATATATACAGCCCCAGAGAGCATGGAAATAATCATCAATCTGATTTGGACAATGTGGACATCAAAGTGAAACACCAAAGTGTTTCTGGAAGACCATCCGACACCTCAGAAGGGGGAAACGGGGAAACATCCAAGCTGTGTACAGTAAGGGTGGGACTCTGTTGACCTCGACTGAGGAGGTAGTCGAACGTTGGAAGGAACACTTTGAGGAACTCCTGAATCCGACTAACACGTCCTCTATGATGGAGGCAGAGCTCGAGGTTGATGGTGTTTCGTCGTCAATTTCCCTGGTGGAAGTCACTGAGGTAGTTAAACATCTCCGCAGTGGCAAAGCCCCAGGGATTGATGAGATCCAGCCAGAAATGCTAAAAGCTCTTGGTGTTGAGGGGCTGTCTTGGTTGACACGCCTATTCAACATTGCGTGGGAGTCTGGTACAGTGCCAAAGGAGTGGCAAACCGGGGTGGTGGTTCCCCTGTTTAAAAAGGGGGACCAGAGAGTGTGTGCCAATTACCGGGGTATCACACTTCTCAGCCTCCCTGGGAAAGTCTACTCTAAGGTGCTGGAAAGGAGGGTTCGGCCGATTGTCGAACCTCAGATTGAAGAGGAACAATGCGGTTTCCGCCCTGGACGTGGAACTGTGGATCAGCTCTTCACTCTTGCAAGGATCCTGGAGGGGGCCTGGGAGTATGTAACTTTGGTAACACATGCAAATCCTCAAGATTTTCCGCCATTTTGAATTTTGTTACAAACAGTAAATTGCCTAAGGATTTTTTGACTCCTCTGGCACATATCATCTATGGCCCATTATTTTCAATCTGACATAAGGATTAGTCTGTACAATAAAGTTTAAAGCACCCATGAGCCATTGAGTTCTAAAATGGGTGTGGTTTAAAACACGCAAATAGTTAATTGCTCATATCAACATGAAGTTGGACTCCTATGATGTTGACCCCAATACAAAAGTTGTTCAGAATCAAATTCTGAACAAGATAAAGTCAACATATTTTCAAATGGGGTGTGGCATCGAAATGGGCGTGGCCTGTTACTAAAATCGCCACAGTTCAAAGACGCAATGTTTGATTTGAGCGGGACTGACTTGGCCTGGCCGTTGGGGACCAAAGTTCCAACTGCTCAAATAAAATTAAGTCGATTGGCAAAACAACATGGCCGCCAGAGGAGGGTAAATCACTCTGCGGAGACCGTAATAGTTATGAATATGAAATTCATAGGACACGTGTAGACTGGTGCCTGTAGCTCACATACCAAAATTCGTGTTTGTCATGTTTGTAGCGCCCCCTACAGGATATTTAAAAAGCAGCCCCTGCGCCACGTTTCACCAATATGTATGAAACTCGGTAGGCACGTTCAACGTGCCAATACCTACAGAAAAGCCTCTTGGACCCATGCCCCAAAACCCACCGGAAGTCGGCTACTTTCATTTTTTCATTTTCACTCTCGGCAGCAATTTTCACTTTTTCGCCTTGTATTTGAACGAACTCCTCCTAGGGAATTTATCGGATCTGCTTAAAAATTGGTCAGGACAGTCAAAAAATGGTGCTCAACCAACGCCGTGTTATTTGTGACGGTACGTTGAAGGGCGTGTCCTTGGCGTGCCGTCAAAGTTGGCCATTTTGAATTCCATGGTCTTGTATTTGCTTTTTTCGCCTTGTATTTGAACAAACTCCTCCTAGGGAATTTATCGGATCTGCTTCACAATTGGTCAGTACAGTCAAAAAATGGTGCTGAACCAACGCCGTGCTATTTGTGACGGTACGTTGAAGGGCGTGTCCGTGGCATGCTGTCAAATTTGGCCGTTTTGAATTCGGTGGTCTCATTTTCACTTTTTCGCCTTGTAATTGAACGAACTCCTCCTAGGGAATTTATCGGATCTGCTTAAAAATGTTTCTGTACAGTCTAAAAATGGTGCTGAACCAACGCCGTGCTATTATTATGCTACATAGAAGGGTGTGTCCGTGGCGTGCCGTCAAAGTTGGCCATTTTGGGTATTTTTCGCCTTGCATTTGAACAAACTCCCTCTCCTAGGGAATTCATCTGCTTCACAATTGGTCAGCGCACATGTTACGAGGGCACGTGACGCGGCCGCAAGCCGGGTGCGAGGTCCCGTTCATCACTGCGTGCAGTTTTAATTGTTCTTTTATTTGTTTGTTACTCTGACCGTTCTGTTTAATATTGTGGAAAGGATGTTAGTGAATGATTCAGAGCATGATGCATTTTAAATGGCATCACTTTTGGTCATTTTTCTTAAAACAATTGTAGCTGAAAATGAACATAGCCAAATTACAACCAATAGCTTCAGTCATTGAGGGCAAAAATAGGCCCAATGATAGGCCCAGATTTTTTAATTTAGTTTTACAAATCAAGAGTAGGCCTGATTTGACTAATTGGCTTTGCATCCTTTCCTTCTGCCTTTGTAGTCCAAGACATGCTGCCCACCAGCTTTCAAAGTACAATGCTGCCACTGGTGGCAATTGTATTCACATAATTATCCCTCCCTGCTATTTTGTAGTTCACCAAAACACCCTGAAACAACTTGAGTCTCACATACTTATGCCACCATACGCCACTAACAGTGCAAACAGGTCAATGGCAACCAAGCGCACAGTCCTTCCTTCCTCACTTTAAAAACCACCAGCTGCCACTGCTACACACAGACCTCACCCACTACACACAGACCCCACCCACTACACACAGACCCCACCCACTACACACAGACCCACCCACCCTGAAGACAAAGGGCTGCAGCACGTTGCCCTGCCCGGAGGTGGAAAGCAGCAGCACGGCCGTCTCGGGGCAGTACTGGTACCAGTTCACACTGAGGCTCTGGCTCTTTACAAGCTTCACAGTGCGCTTGTCTGGGAACACCTGCAGGGGGCAGGGGGAGGGAGGGAGAGAGGGAGATAATATGGTGGATAATGCTAGGTTAATCACGATAACAAGGATGTTACTGATATATGTACTACATGTACAGTATGTGAGCCCTAGAGACTGGCGACAGAGACTTGGCAGTACGGTATGTTGTTCACAGTACGTAGCCTACAGTGAAATGTTGTGTAGTGTATGGCTTCCACATGGTCATAATAAATGTACTATATCTACTCAAATACATTCAGTGAGCTAGGCCATTGACGGATACTATACACACACACACAGGTAAGTTGGTTCTGATGTGTGTACTCTGTGTCAGTGTTAATTTTGTCACCTATTTTTAATTTAGTCTTAGTCTTGTGCCAAATGTCCTTGTTAGTTTTAGTCATTCACATCTCTTTTTGGTTGGTTTTAGTCGACTAGTCTCGTCATTTTAGTCTAGTTTTAGTCAAAAGAGAACTCAAGGTATCTTAGTCAAGTTTTAGTCAAAACATTTTTGTCTTTTTTTAAATAACGATTATTTCTGATAACCATTTCAGTCAAATAGGCCTAGTGATTCACACATCTCAAATATTGGTTAAATGTCATAATTACCTGACAAAATACACTTGTTGAATGAATTTTGATGAATCCAACTTTGTGTCTGTTTTTCTGATTTAAGAGACACATTCACAAATGATGAACTTGTTCTTAACTACAAGCCGTGCATCGCACACATTCCACATGCGTCACACACGTGAAACACAGCACGCTCACGTGCAGTGACTACTAGGCTATATGGGACAATGCAATGCAAGTGAGCAATGGAGGACGTTAAGAAGAAATTGGCATCGGGAGAGTTTAAAACAATTGAAAATCAAGGAAAGTCTACTGTGTGGAAGTATTATGAAGTTATGATTGTGCTCGCAGTTATTGCGCGCTTGTTGCGCTGATCGGTTGACAATTCCAAAATGCCTTGCATTCGTTTAATAAAGGCGTGCATTCATGGTACAAACGTAAACGTGTCATTACTAAAGAAAAAATTTACTTTAACTGTCGGGCTCGGACATATATATCTTGATGCCTGTCGGGCTCAGGTCGGGCTCTGTTAAGCCCAACACACACCACCCGCACACCGCTGCGCTTCGCCGGCGGTGTGTTTACTTCTGTCGGACGCGGGCCGGGCTCGGACAGAAAAATGTGGCCCGTTCCGTGCTCTAGCTGGCAGCAACAGCACGAACACATTCGGAATATTTTGAAGGCGTAACAGCTGAATATTCTATCTCATGATGAAAAAGTAGAGACGATTGTAGACGGAAATGGAGAGAGATTTTATCTTAGTTTTTATTTTATGCAAAACATTTTAGTCTTGTCTTTTGTCGTCAATAAGAATGCATGTTAATTTAGTCTTAGTCAGTGTTTTTGGACATTGGTGCAGTCTCGTCATCGTCTCGTCTTAGCCATGGAAAAAAAGGTTGTTGACGAACATATTTAGTCTCGTCTCGTCTGACGAAATTAACACTGCTCTGTGTTAATGGTGGTTCTGAGAGGCTCTTCATGTGGTGATATCTGGTACAGCTCAATGCCCTGGTCTAAAGGCTCATCATGTGGTGTTACCTGGTACAGCTCAATGTCCTGGTCTAGAGGCTCTTCATGAGGTGTTACCTGGTACAGCTCAATGCCCTGGTCTAAAGGCTCATCATGTGGTGTTACCTGGTACAGCTCAATGTCCTGGTCTAGAGGCTCTTCATGAGGTGTTACCTGGTACAGCTCAATGTCCTAGTCTAGAGGCTCTTCATGTGGTGTTACCTGGTACAGCTCAATGCCCTGGTCTGTGATGAAGACGATCTCGTTCCAGTTGGTCCAACAGAAGCCCAGAACACTGGCGTTCTTCATCTACCGGTACAACAACAACACATGAAAGATGAAAGAAATCTAAATGTGCTTTGAAAAACAAGTATGTGAGAGATATTTATAAATACTAGGCCATGACATTTCATTTACTCTAAATCCAAAGTGTCCAACGGAAGTGAACAATATCTTAAAAATCAAAAGGGCCCATGTCAGAAACAGACACTTTACGAAACACTATATATTATAATAACAGCTTAAAACAAAGGAAAAGGTGATATAAATAAGGAAAGGTTTGATCACAAACAATAAGAATGAGGTTCCTTCAGTACCTTGCATTCCTGAGAGAATTCAGTGTGTGGATATTCTGGGATGAAGTTGATGAAGTCCTACACAGGGAAATCAGCGATCAATGACTTTAAACTAAGCGGCTATCAGGGAGTTGGGCAGCTCCATAGACACATCTTGACTTTGCAAAACATATTCATACAATAATGTTTAATTTCTTACACTTTTTGTCTTTATGAATGTGCAGCCTGGTTTCATTTGCAGTTGTTCAAACGCATGTGTATTAAAAGCCATATACTTGACAAAATACAATATTTCAACAAGAAAAATATTTTCTAGTCGAATGAAAGCAGAGCTTTAGCAACAATGAGAAGGGATCACACATCAACAAATCAACACATTTAACTTCCAATGCTGACAGTGTCTGAGCAACGCTCTGCCCTTGGTGCTGGACAAAAAAGTATGAATCTTAAAGGAGCAGTTCAGAATTTTGGACATTGGACCCATTTCCAAGTGAGCCAGTGTGTTATTTATCATTGGAGACCGTTTCAACATGTTTCATTCAGTCCTTCTAAGGGGTATTTAATCAAGGTCGCTAACGAAGGCGGCGCTTAGTTGATTAAGCCCAGTTAGAACTAGCTCCAACTTCCACTTGAGGCTAAAGCCATTCCATCAAAGCAGTTCAGCCGCGCCTTGTTCAGGTTAGTTCGAGCCAGGCTAACGTTATCGTTATCTCATTATCACGAGATATGGAACCAGCCCAGAACCGTGAATGTCGAAACATGGATTTGTAATCAGGGAGATAGTCTCGAGGTAACGTGTCAAGGGTGACCAGATGTCCCGCTTTGTGCGGGATAGTCACGCATTTCCATTACTTTTTACACGTCCCGTGTAAATAAATGCCAGATTATAAAACACGCATTTCAAAAATCGAGTCTGACAGCAAATAACAATGCTCAATTTGCGGGACGTGTAAAAAGTAGGGCTGTCAACCGATTAAAAAAAATGAATCAAATTAATTACAGGCTCTGTGATTAATTAATCTAAATTAATCGCATGCTTACATTTTGCAGAGAAAGTATTACAAAATAATTTAATTCAGATAAATTATGGCAGATGAGTGATTCAATGAATAATAGACATAATAGACTTTAAAGTTCAATGTCTCTTTTATTTAAAACATGTCTTTCATTAACATACGGTGCATAATTAATTATCAAATTAAAGCTGTTAACAGTGTTTAAGGTGCCATGCCTGAGCCAACCGCCACGCCACGGACACGCCCTTCAACGTACAGTCACAAATAGCAAGGCGTTCATTCAGCAACATTATTCAAGTGTACTGTCCAGTTTTGAAGCAGATCTGATGAATTCCCTAGGAGTTTGTTTGTTCAAATACAAGACCACGGAATTCGAAATGGCCAACTTTGATGGCACGCCAAGGACACGCCCTTCAACATACAGTCACAAATTTGTTTTGGGTTTTGGGGCATGGATCCAAGACGCTTTTCTGTAGATCTTGGCACGTTATACGTGCCTACCGAGTTTCATACATTTTGAATTTGATTATGAACAACTTTTGTATTGGAGTCAACATCATAGGAGTCCAACTTGGTTCTTTGACGATTTTTAGCCTCCGGCGGCCATGTTGTTTTGTCAATCAACTTTGGGCCCCAACAGCCACTGTGTCGGTCCCGCTCAAATCAAACATTGCGTCTATGAACTGTGGCGATTTTAGTGACAGGTCACGCCCATTTCGATGCCACGCCCTATTTAAAAATTTGTTGACTATCTTGTTCAGAATTTGATTCTGAACAACTTTTGTATTGGGGTCAACATCATAGGAGTCCAACTTGATGTTGATATGGGCAATTAACTATTTCATCATTTTAAACCACGCCCCTTTTAGAAGTCAATGGCTCATGGGTGCTTTAATCTTTATTGTACAGACTAATCTTTATGTCAGATTGAGGATAATGGTCCATAGATGATATGGGCTAAATGATTTTTGTCAAAGTCAAAAAACCTGGGATCCTTAGGCAATTTACTGTTTTTAACTAAATTCAAAATGGCGGCAAATCTGGAAACCGGAAGTCATAGGTTCTTGAGGCGTATTTGTTCATCATGAGGATATGCATGTGTTAACAAAGTTTCATGAGTGTAGGTCAAACCGGTTAGGAGATATGCTTGTGCAAAGTTTGCATTTTTTGGACAGTTGGTGTAGCGCCACCTTTGGGCCAATCAGTGTAATATTTGCTGTCTGCTAATCTTGGGTCAACCTCTACAGGTCTAGTAAGTTTCATAAAAAGCATGCGAGCGGTTTAGGCTGTGTAATGCAAACGCGGCGAAATAAAAACATTGACATTACAATAGGTTGCCTCGCACCCTTAATTAGTTGCTTGGCACCTAATTAATCTCCATCTCACTCAAGATGCACTCAAGATGCAAAAAATATACAATACTTTGTTTTGACTCTAGAGGGCACTATAGAAGTGCGATTAATCTGCATTAATTTTTTTTAACACGTTATTTTTTCTGTGATTAATTAATTGAAATGAACGTGTTAATTTGAAGCCCTAGTAAAGAGTAATGGAAATGCATGACTGTCCCACACAAAGGGGACAACATCTGGTCACCCTAAATGTGTCGGACTTGCACCCGGTCATCCAGGGTTCAATCCCCACGCAATTAGTAATTTAGGAAGGATTACTGGAGAAATAAAATTACTTTTCATGCCATTTATTTACCATTTCTTTGAATATTCTAAATTGATTGGCCATAGTATTTATCTTAACAGAAGTGGTCTTGGCTGCCTGCCGAGAAACTCACCTGAATGGAATTTATGTGGCTGACTATTTCCCATGCAGCAGTGTCTTTGTCATTGTGACAAAGGCTTCACTATCAGTAACATTCATATTAACATTAAGTTTACCATGAGTTTCTGCAAGTTATATTTTGGTGCTAGGGAAATTGTAAGACATATTTATTATATAAAAAGTAAATTGTTAGGCCTACTTTCTCTGACAAAGGGAATTACAAAAATAAGCCAACGGCAAGAATTCTATGACATACTCAGGACGCAAACTCTGGTAGCACGTACCACAGGGCAAGTGCTAGACCACTCACCTAACTGCTGGTTCACTAATTTGATAGAATACATAGATTTGTATAAAAATATGTTGAGAATATCGACGATAACAATATAATAGCAATTCATTTGATTATTTTATTTGCATCATTTGTGATATTTGATATTACACTTGTTGCCGACAGATGGACTTCTCTGAAACACCGTTCAAGTAAGCCTGACAGTTAACCTGCTACCGACCAGGTTAGTTTGGTCGGATAAGTTGCCATGGTTACTTAGCGGAGATTCCCGTCACGTTAATGGAACGCAACTCTAGTTGAAAGTAGCGAGGCTAGGTGAAATAAGCCCGGCTTTGCCTTTAGCTTGGTTGATGGAATACCCCTCTAGTTGTAGAGATTGCTGGTGCTAGGCTAGTGCAAGCCGATGGGATCTGCTAGCCTGCAAATAAAAACAGTTTTACCCACTCCACAGTACACCCGAGGCAAACCAATTGTAACGCCAGACTATCTATGTAAATGTCTGTGTTGATAGAATAATGTTAGAAATAAAACTACCGGTACCCTTTCATCGCATTGCATTTAGTTTATAATCCCTGTAGTTGGAAGCAGGCTACGGCAGCGATAGGCTGATATTACCTGGAGTACGCTTCTCTGTTTACGTTCTGCGGTAATGAATTGGTTGCTACACCGGAAGCCAAAGTGAAATTCCGTCGCTACTGAGAAAGTAGTCCCTCAAAATGTAATGTGCTCATTGCGATACAAGGATAGTTTTATTTCTAACATTATTCTATCAACACAGACATTTACATCACATTAAACGTGTTGAAAACGGTCTCCAATGCTAAATAACACACTGGCTCACTTAGAAATAGTGCTTAGCGTCTTACACCATAGCAACATAACTTACTTACCACAGATTTGGAGGTTCTTTGAACGGCCAGTATTTTATTTCCAATGGAGAACTTAATGCACTTGACCTCCCCTTTGTCCTCCATTCTGTTGACGAGACCAGCACATACTGTGATTGCCATTTTGGCAAGAGAAAGTTAGCAACCAGCCTATTAACCAGACACATTGATACAGGGTTAGAAGGATGTAATCCATGCCCACGTTCCAATCATGATTGGAACACGGAAAGGTACCTGAAGGCGATGGAGTTCTTGTCATCGGGGCCTTTAACCACAACCCCGGTGGCACCACCAGAACGCACTGCAAACACCTGGAGACACAGTCACACAGGACCTACCGAGATTAGCGTTAAGCTAGGGTAGAGATCTAGAGAAACCAGCCAGAGGAGGCTAGATTTTGAAAGCATCTAACCGGAAAATCTCGACCCTTCCTCCAGGCCGCCATCCCAATTCTTCCTCCAGGTCACCAGTCAACCAAAACACACAACTAGCAGGGTAGCTTTGGCAAAAAGGTCAACCTAGCCTTCTGGAGGACTGTAGTCCTGCCCTGAGGGCACCAGGGGGCCTAGCCTTCTGGAGGACTGTAGTCCTGCTCCGAGGACACCAGGGGGCCGGGGAGGTGGAGACAGAGAGGGAAGACATAGAATCGGTTGATCAAACAGGCTTATTACAGCCTGTGACAGCCAGATACCTGCTTTTTTGTTACTTTTTTGTCTGAATTATTGAAGTTGAATGACTGAATTACTGAGTTATTGATTGTTGTCGGGATGTAAAGCAAAAATGCTTCCGAAATGAATTGCCTAGCTTAGCTTTAAAAACGTACAGTGCAATAACAAGTCATGCTGCGATCCATTTCTATGGTGCGCCCGCCCGTACGAGTCATAAGGTGTAATGCTGCTATCCATTTGGCCTTTTATGCTGGTACGCCGTCCTGCTCAACAAGAATGTGACGTAACGTCCTGGCTCTTCCCACCTTAAAAGTGTTCCAGTAGTCCTTTGTGTGTGACGAGTGGGAGAATAATGGACGCCTGGAGGTGGCAGCAGTAGTAGCAGGCTAGTCATTGTTGTTAGCAACATTAGGCTCTTTAGCAAACCAGCTCGAAAACAAAACTTTACATTGTATTGCATGCACAGCAAGACCGTGCAATGCATACATTGGTGACTGGATTAAAGCATAAATGTAATCTAGTGTGTAAGAGCAGTGTACATCGACATTAAAGACACCAATGTGGAACAAAGAGAAAGAAAATACATACATACATACAAACTTTATTAACTACGGGCGCAGCCATCTTCATTCGTTGAGCGTCACGGGGATCTATCGCTACTCGGTGTACTCATCACAATCGCCAGCGGGAGCTTGGTATCCCCAAAGAAAAGGAGGCGTGCCTCAATGCCACAATGCATCAATGCCGCAAGAAAGCTTGGAGATCCGACTGGGATGGTGGGCGTACCAAACAAATGGATAGCACCATTAATCTCCCAGTTTTCTTGCGGCATTTCACGGAGGAACGCCCCCTTTTGGTCTGTCCCACTCGGATTCTGAGTTCAGTGATGCTGCGATCCATTTGTATGGTACACCGGTACGTCCGACCTGCTCTAGCGAGAACATGATGTAATTTCCTGGCTTGCAGCACTTATAGCGTTCCAGTTTGTCGTTGGCTAGTCATTGCTAGCCACATTAGTCTCTTTAGCAAACCAACACGAAAACAAACAACACAACTTTACATTGTATTGCACGCACAGCAAGGGGGCGTGCCTCCGTGAAATGTGCGAGAGAAAGCTGGGAGATTTACACCTTACGACTCGTACGGGCGGGCGTACCATACAAACACGTTGGTCATTTTAATGTCGATTGAAATGCTCTTACACACTTGATTACATTGCTACTGTATTCCGGTCACCAATGCAGGCATTGCAGCAAGACCGTGTAACACAATGTAAAGTTGTGTTGTTTGTTTACGAGCTGGTTTGCTAAAGAGGCTAATGTAGCTAACAACAACAATGACTAGCCAATGAGAAACGGGAACGCTATAAGTGCTGCAAGCCAGGAGAGTACGTCGCATTCTCGTTAGAGCAGGTCGGACGTACCGGCGTACCATACAAATGGATCGCAGCTTATTAAATCTTGTCCACAGCCTAGGATCTGATCGATATATTCATCATGTCCAAAGTATCTGATCGATATATTAATCATGTCCACAGTATCTGACCGACCAGTACTAGCTCAGCGTTAGCCTACCTGCTTGTTTGCTTCGTCGAAGAAGACGTTGTTGACGCTGGACGCATGCTCGAACTGGACCGGGCTCTCGCACAGTTCCAGGTAATGCTCCTCACTCATCGTCCTCTTCAATGTGTTCGTCGTGCTGCTTCAGGACCGTTATAACATCTGTATTAAGAGGTAGTGGCTCACTGGTGCTCTAGTGCCAGACTGTCTTCCGGGTGCACGTCGGTGTCATGTGATGCAAATCACATGATCAATGGCCAGATGGCTGTTTCCCAGGCCCAATTCGGAAAGTCAAATCTCCCAACCTTTATGCCTCCTTTCCTTAACCTTTGTGTAAAACGTAATCTGGTCAAGGAGAGATGAAAATGTGCCTCCTTTCGAACATAGGAAAAGACAGCACTGTTTAAAATGAATTCGACTCCACTTTTCCTAACCGACGTCATTGCGCGACGGCGGGTATTGCTGACCTCTAGCGTCTCTAGCGTGAAACTACAATTTTCCGAAAATGGACTACAACAAGCGCTCTTTCGATACATGCGTTCTTAAAACCAAAGTTAATTTCCCCCAATTCCTTTTCCCCATGGGCGAGATAAACCAGACTAGGAGTCTTTACTTGTTGTGGAAGTACCAGAGAGTCGGAGAACCCGACGCAGTCTGTAAGATTCATAATATCAGAGAATACCCCCGTCAGTTCGGCCGCGGCGCATGAATGAATAAAGATCGTAGTTATTTTACAGCCTCGTTGATGAGAAACATTTAGAAAAACATGTACATTTAATTCAGCTTTGGGTTAAATCGAAGAGTAGTGTGTATTGAATGCATGTTGATGATGATACACTGGGGTAACTACATTGGCATGACACCTTGGCTTGGCTTGCTCCATTTTCTGTGCCAGCTTTTTAAATAAATCGCCGACCCGAAGTGAGTCGACTGAAAACGACTGTCTACTGAAAACATCTTTCTCTCACCGGAGCAGCCCCTCCCGCCGCCCGTCCGTATACGGCATTCCCCGCCGCATCGCAAGGAATGAATAAAGATAGTAAACACGTCGGGAGAAAGAACAGATGACAGATGTGCCCGAAGTTACTACTTTACTCCTCGTTGATGACCCACATTTAGAAAAAACATGTAGGCCTACTTAGAAACATTGTTTGAATCGAAATGAATTAATTTATTGCTGGTGAGTAAGCACATAATATACACCATAAGAAAATAAAATGCCAACTTAACATTTAACAAAGACTACTGGGGGCAGTTAATTTCAACATCAACATAAGTTTAGCCTCATTTTTTTTTCACACGTGAATTAGGATTCACCCAGTCGAAACTAGATGGAAAAAGTGTGTAGTTCAAAACGTGACGCAGCTTTTACTTCATCGCACGTACAGAGTTTGTTATGTACGATCATTCAAAAACCTCATGTTATTTCCCATAGACATTTGACCAAGGGAACCGGAGCCTCTGAGACTGGACTTATTCTTCAGAGATTCTTCAGAGGGCTATTGTATTTGTACAAAACGGGTCGAGCCACCCACAGAGGGAGAGGTGAACAAGACGCACAATTGTTCCTTGTCATACACACCCAGGTTGGGTGTGTCTATTCACCAAATACAACACATTTTCAATTCCCTCCTTTGAAATGCTATTTTGAGGAATAATGTTGCAACACTCGGTGATAAAAACCGCTCCTCCACCCCGTGGTTGCCTCTCTGGCCAGACACGAAGGCTGGCTTAGTGGTATCAGGGGCTGGCAGTGATTGCAGTTAAAGTGCTTTGTAATGAGAAAATTAATGCAGCAGAAGAACAAGTAGCAGATCTTAATAGATTCAGTAATAAGAGCATTGCACTAGTTCAATCTGCTGGAGACAATAAAGTATAGGCCACTGCCACTCATATTTTAACAGAAGGGCAAACACAGTAACGGTGAGTCGTTGCGACTAGTGACGCGCTACAAATGAATGGTGATGTAGTACGTCTAAGCAAAGCACGACCCTACAAGTGAGGTGGTACGAGGCCCCGAATCAGCAGAACCGGTTACCATACCTTACATTGCCGTACACCCGGCCAAGGTTGCCAGATTTGGCGGGAAATCTGGCCCAATCTGGCAACACTGCCACCACCACGTAAACGGGCTGGATTGGAATCCCCCTGCTACGCAACCACATGGATGAGTCACATGACCCGTGTCACGTGGTCCGACGCACACACGTGGATGAGTCACGTCACATGACCTGTGAGTCACGTGGTCCACAACACCCCTTTAAGCGTCAGTGTAGAATCTTCCTGGTATACTGACACTTCTGTCTGCAATTTAATGTCATAGCCACCATGTCTCCCCAGCCTATGATGTGCGGAGGAACCACCCCAGACAAGACCGCGACCCAGGAGGTCCAGGACCTCTGTGACACGGTGAGTGAGGAGGTGATGGTCGGACTCGGAGGATCGACTTTGAATATAAAATGTTCGGATGTCGTTGTCTAAATGTTATTATCTATTGAACAGGTTAAGGCGTCCGCTGAGGGAAAAGCGAACAAGTCTTATGATGTCTTCCTGGCCAAGTCATACAAAACCCAGGTGGTGGCTGGAACCAACTTCTTCATCAAGGTGGTCCCCTGGCCGTGAAACGCATTGTTCATGTATTTATGTCGTAAGGATCGATTGAATGTTCTTTTTAATTGGTAGCATTATCTGACACTAACTCTTTCTGAACCTGGTTCTTTCTCACGAAGGTCCATGTGGGAGGAGAGGACCACGTCCACCTCCGGGTCTTCAGGGAGCTGCCGTGCAACGGCGGGAACGTGAAGCTGTCCGCCATGCAGGAGTCCAAGTCCCACCAGGACCCCCTCGAGCATTTCTGATCCAACGCTACAAATATTGGGGGGGAAAGTGCCTATGATTTTTAAACATTTTTTTTTTAAACACGACTAGTGTTTATGATTGTTAAATATGTGTTGTCATGACTTGGTTAGAGCCTCAGTCAATGCAGTGGTATAGTACTCGCCATACACTCGCCATTCTAATAAAATAAACCAGTTTCCATAGGATAGCTGCTTTTTTCATTGAATAACTGAATGAAATGTGTACCACAGTGTTCCTTCACACCCTCGATCACAACGCCCTTTTAGAATATTTATTTTCCTCACACACTGAATATCACTTCCTGACTTCTGATGGTGGGAAAACGAATTTAACTACCAATGTATTTAATAATAATGACATCTGTCACAAGCTGCATCAAAGCACCCAGAAAGGATCACTTGGACTAAAGAATACAATATCAGATGTATGGTAATTGCTATAAGTAGATAAGAACATGTTATCATAAGCAAACCATGGTTTGTCCGCAATGGGGCACCAGCGCACATCCCGTCTTTATCCAACCCGGTATCACGCAATTTCGTGCTCATGCGTACGAACTATCTATCTATTGAATCGTGTCCCAGAGCACGATTGTCCGACTTTTTTCGTGCTACACAGAACGAAATGTAAACCAATGCATTCTGAATGGGATCGTTTCTCAGATTTTTTCGTGCTACACAGAACGAAATGTAAACCAATGCATTTTGAATGGCAGCGTTTTTCAGACGAGAGACTATGTGTGTGCAGACAGTACAGTGCACCTCTAGTTATATATAGGCTATGTTAATATTTCAGATTTTTTAAGCAGACCTCCTCAAAAACTGAAACGAACATGCTCCACAGAACGAAATGTAAACCAATGCATTTTGAATGGGAGCGTTTCTCAGACAATTAACGTGCTTCACAAAACGAAACGAGAGAGAGGGGGGGGGAAGAGAGTGAGGCTTCAGAAGGGGTGTGCGCAGATAGTACAATGCACCCTAGTTATGTTTATGCCAAAACTACAAATGCATCAAAGGGTAAATGTAGTGTATTAGGGATACAACTGATTTCCCTGCTTTTAAGAGCAGACCTCCTCAAAAACATTTCGCACATGGAGCCATTCTCCATTCATCAACTCATTACTTTAAAGTATCATCTGTAGCATTACTTTTTCCACTACAGTACACAATTGCATACTCGTTGGTTCACAGTACACATGCATAACGTCATAACGTAGGCTACATAACAAACGCCAAATAAACGTCCTGAAATGCAGTAGACCTATATAAGTAAACTTGGCTAATACTTGGCTGACGACTTCTGATGGCTAAAATAATATAGGAGCTAACGTTAGTTTGTTGACGTTAACGGTAACATTAACATTACCTGGCATGAGCATAGACATTCATACAAGGACTAAATTACAGAATTAGCCATTTTTATTTAAAACATTGTCTTACCTGCCATCGACGTGCGTGCATCATCTCGCTGTCTCTTCTTTTTTCTCTTATCCGCCCCCGATTCTTGATGCCTTTTCGAGGCCAAGTCCAAACACAGGTGTCTGCCAAACTTGAGAATGATCTAATCGAACATACCACTGGGATGTGGGGGAGGGGGGCACCAAGGGGAGAGACAGAGGGCCGCACAGGAGACGCATCTTTTTCTCGAGCAAATGTTACTTTTGTATTGCTATTAACACGTTTTACACATGTTCATTTTAAATATATCGCGTTATTATGATTATTATTATGATGATGATTTTTTACGAGACCGATTTTTTGGTGCCCCCCCCCCCAGACACTTGGTGCCTACGCTTGGTGCCCTACTATTGGTTTACATTTCGTTCTGTGTAGCACGAAAAAATCAGAGAAACGCTTCCATTCAGAATGCATTGGTTTACATTTCGTTCTGTGGAGCACGAAAAAAGTCAGACAATCGTGCTCTGGGACACGATTCAATAGATTAACGTTCTTGCGCATGAGCACGAAATCGTGTGATACCAGGTTGTCTTTATCCGTTCTTTATAAGATCCCATGGCATGCTACTTTATGGATGCTTATATATAGGTGTTAGTGGGCCCCTAATACAGTATTTGAAGATGTTCAAGAAATTCAGCCTTGGTACAGAATTACAGCCACTATGAGCCAGTCCCGCAATGAGCTGCTCTCCACAAACGTGCCGTTTTTAGAGGCGGTGTCAAGGTGGAGGTTGGGGGTGTGGCCCTGAGCAGCTTGCGGCCACGGTACCATGCGCTAGTGTTTACAGTGGAACACTGAACACTCCGGGTGCTCCGGCGGGAGTCCTGGAGCTCTATATCTAAATAATATCACATTATATTTAGATATCTATATAATATAATATATATATTATCATGGTCAAAAGCTGTTTGCGCCTCCGGATGATATTATGAATCTCAAACAACTGCGTCGGGTTCTCAGACGCCTCTGGTTCTTCGACTTCCACATCAATCAGTGCGTTTACATGACACTCAAGAAAGTCGACTTGGCTTAGTCCAACTATGATTGGATTACTAAGATGCATGTATACACCTTAGTCGAGCTATACTCGAATCGAATTGGGTTACTCATAGTCGAATTAAGACCCCTAATGCGATTCATAGTCGAGCTAAGGTACGAGCTACGGAGTCAAATTGGATTATGCATTGAATTGCATTCTGCGCATGCTCGAGATCTTTTCCTGGGGCCGTGAGCCGGAAGTAGAAGGAAACGATAGTCAGCTTGTTGTCGCCGTCAGAAAACGAGAAACGGCGATTTATTTAAAAAGGTGGCGCAGAAGATGGAGGAAGCCGGTGAATGTAGTTACCCCCTATAAAAATTGTGTCCCGACCGCGGGAGTGCGCATGGTATGCATTCATTAAAGGTGGAAGCACACACTATACGCTTCAATTTCACCCAAGACTGAATTAATCTCACCAAACGATAATTTCCCACTTTACCTTTAGCACATGATATTTACAACCCTTCTGACGGGACATTTATAACACATGGACACTGGCGATGAAGATGCAAAGAAACTCCAAACGTACTGCGATAAGTACACCGCATATCTCACACCAAAGTCTAACCCGATATATGCAAGATATTGCTTCCACGAGAAGATGTAAGGGCAAGGGGAGACTTTCGACCACTTCGTCACTGAACTAAAGCTGTTATTGAAAGATTGCGGATATCCAAACGGTGACGAGACTGCATCGTTTTCGCTACAAACTCACAGAAAGTGCAGGAGAAGTTGCATAGACACGGTGCAGAGCTAATGTTAGACAAAGCCATAGACATTGCGCGCTCTCACGAGCTAGCGTAAGCCCAACTCGAAGAGATGGTCAGAGGTAGAGACCTCAACAACAACGCTGTACACGCCATAGGCAGAAGACCCAAACACAAACGAACACACAAGTTCCGAACACAGACGGCCACACGCGATTTCCAAAGCCAGGCCGTGGGAGCCCGCCACAACACACAGGCAATGTGACCGATGCGGAGGCTCGCACATGACCAAAGATGGCGCCTGTCCAGCCAAAGGCAAGCAGTGCATGAAATGCAAAAGGCTGAACCACTTCAAAAGTCTGCAACCTCCATGTCAACCCGCACGCCGAGTACCGCTCGCTCTGCGAGATAGACTGAAACAGGAGCTCGACAAGATGGAAGAGAGCATGATCTGTGATCTGCAGAGTGACAGAGCCCACAGAATGGGTTAACATCCTCGTAGTCGTAGAGAAGCCCCAGACTGGTAAGCTGAGAGTCTGCCTGGACCCCAGAGAACTCAACAAGGCGATCCAAATGCCCCACTACCCCTTACCGACTTTAGAAGATGTCACCACTAAGCTTGCCGGAGCAAAATACTTCAGCGTCCTCAACGCCAGGTCAGGCTACTGGGCTATTAAACACACAGTCGTCCCTGCTGACAACATTCAACACTCCTTTCGGCAGATACAGGTTCCTGAGGCTGCTGTTCGGAATCAATTCAGCCCAAGACAAATTCCAAAAGCACGTTGACGAGACGTATGAAGGCTTCCCAGGCGTAGCCGCTATTGTCGATGACATACTCGTGTTCGGCAAGACAAAGCTTGAACACGACCACAATCTCAGGGCCATGCTGAGCCACACAAGAGAAAGAGGGGTAAGGCTGAATCCCGACAAATGCCAGATAGGTGTGTCAGTGGTCAGCTACTTCGGCCACACGCTCGAGTGAAGGCGTCAAGCCAGACCCAGCGAAGGTGAAGGCGATACGGGAAATGCAGCCACCCACAAGCAGAGGGGAGTTGGAAACCATCCTCGGGATGATCAACTACTTGGCCAGGTTCGCACCACGTCTCTCCAAGGTAAATACACCACTACGTCAACTATTAAAGCACCCTGTGCTTGCGTACTTTGACCCTCAGAAATAACTGAGGCTCCAAGTAGATGCTTCAAAATGTGGCTTTGGCGCTGTCGTGCTCCAGGACGAAAAACCCATTGCCTATGCTTCCAAGTCACTCAACAGCACTGAAGTGAACTACGCTCAGATAGAAAAGGAACTGTATGCAGTTTTATTCGGCTGTAAGCGTTTCCACGAGTATATGTACGGCCGGAGAGTGATCGTAGAGTCCGACCACAAACCTCTAGAAGCAATCCTCCGAAAACCGTTGGCTGCAGCAACACCGCGGCTACAGACGATGATACTAGGGCTCCAGAAGAACAACATCCACATCATCCACCGGCCAGGGAAGGACATTCCAGGGGCCGACACCCTGTCCAGGAAGTCCTTGAATACCAGGACAAGCCTAATGGAAAGCATGGAAGCACAGGTACACACACTCATCAGCACTGTTCCAGTGAGTGACAGCAAGCTATTGGAGATCAAAGACGCGACAGCACATGATGCACAACTCACTGCGCTTAAAGGAGCCACAAAGGCTGGATGCAGTGCAGCAGCATATGCCAGGAAAGACATAGTGCCAACCCCAACGAACGCCTGCTGTCACAACGTACCCTAGAGACCATGGCAAGTGGTAGGAACCGACCTTTTCACATGGAATACTCAAAACTTCATTGTCATTGTAGATTACTACAGTAGATACTTTGAAATGGAGCGACTTACAAGCTGCACCTCACCTGCAGTAATCACCAAACTCAAGTCAGCGTTTGCTCGTCATGACATCGCAGGGACAGTCATCAGCGACAACAGACCATGCTACAGCTCTGAGGAGTTCCGCCGCTTCGCAGACGCGTGGGATTTCACCCACACCACCACATGTCCGTGCTACCCACAGAGCAACGGCTTCGCCGAAAAGACTGTCCAGGCAGCGAAGCGCATCCTGGACAAGCAAAAGCTGAAAACTAAGACCCCTACCTCGCTCTGCTGGAGTACAGGAACACTCCAGTGGACAACTTCCAGTCACCTGCCCAGCTTCTGATGTGCCGACGACTACGCTCCATACTCCCAGCGACTGGCAGGCAACTGCAGCCACAGATAGTACCCCAAAAAGCCGTCTAAGACAGGCGAAAGGCATGCCAACACCGCCAACAAGCGTACTTTAACAGAGGCACCAAGCCACTGTCTTACCTACCTGTCGGCACACCCATCCGTTTCCATGAGGATGGATCCTGGAGGCTTGCAACGGTAACCCGCACACACACACACACACACAGGAGCTACCACATCCAGACAGGAGATGGATAGACTCTCCAACGCAAACGCTGGCACCTCAGCGAAAGCAGAGACACGCCAGCCACCAGTGACACACAACATGCAGACACATATACTCCAGATGTGTCACATGCTGGTCGCAGACCACCTGCGACCAGCAAACCAACAGCCCAGCTACACAACAAGGTTTGGCTGCACCTCCAGGCCAAGACAAGTTCTCGACTTGTAAAGGGTGTAGGCGGATCGCTGCCCTAAAAAAAAAAAAAAAAGGAATGTACCTGTTATGTTTGAAAAAAAAGTTACCTATTATCTTTGAAAAAAGAGAAAACAATAAGTTCACTTAAATACTACTTGTATGTGTGTTAAATACTACTTGAATGCAATGTTACTTGAATCCTACAAACCTTGCTTTATAACTTGAACACTATTGGATTGATTGCACTCATGTCATATGACACTTAACTGCAGTCTTACCTGTTTACATGCAGCAATGACACATCTAATGATCAAAGAATGTATTTTTCTGATTCCTTAAGCACTAAGTGCTATGTTCACCAAATTTCTCTTAGGTGTTTTTTAAACACAATTGTTGTGTTAATACATTTAATGTAATTTATCCTAAGTGCTTTAAGCAATGTGTTATGTTCACAAAATAATATTGTGTGTTGTAGCAGGCCCGTGGGTGTGGGGTTTCCACGCCACCAAGTCAACTAGAAAAAACCAACACACACACAGTTTAACGTTACGCTGTTTTATTTACCCACGTAAATAAAACAGTCAATCAATACTGCCAACAACAAACAATGCAAAACTCTCGTCACCTCGTTGTCTCCCTAGAACTCAACTTCTCCTCTCCTCCCCGCCTCGTTGATCACTTGAACTCTGCGTTGGGCTCATGTGTGGCCCCCTGGGCTGCCTCCACAGACCCATCCCCTGTCCCCGGGGGCCCCTTTGGGTACACAGGACAGACAGACTGGCAGACCATCAAGAGAGGCCATGTGGAGACTTTTGTGTTGGTACTAGTGGTTTTAGTTCCAATGCTCAACAGAAAGCAGACCGGGGGGGGGGGGGGGGGGTAGGTAACGGGTAGAGAGTACTGAATGTGGGGTAGCGGAAGAGGGGATATCTGTCCTCCTCGGACAGACCCGCTGTGGCTCTCTGGTCATCTCCCTCCTGGCCGTTATACACCACCCATTCGTTTGCTACGGAGGACTCTCGTCTTGAACAGCTCCAGCTGGTCGCTAGCCAGTGCGGCTCTCAAGCCCCTGAAGAAGGTGGTGTACTGGGCGGTGTTGTGGAGCATCAGCAGCACCCCCGCCAGCAGCTCATTGGTCACCAGCAGGTGGTGCAGATAGGCCCTCTGGTGGTTGGTGCAGCAGTAGCAGCCACAGCCCTCCACCAGCGGTCTGAAGTCCCCCCGGTACCTGGGAGGGGTTGAGACACAACACACAGGGTGGTCTTCTTTAGGCCAACACTCTGCAGTGGCTTTGAGGTAACCGTAATATTTAGTTATTTTTTTAACCCAGGACCTTTGAGCAGGGAGGGATTCACACCCTAAGCGCTAGACTACCGTAGTCTCAAAATCAGACCTTAATTACTGAACACAAGCTTGTCCGGCCCTAGGAAACTGTAAAAGGTTTGTAAAGGTTTTAAATCCAAACAGTCTAGCATAGGCAATGAGGAAAAAGACTCTGATAGCATCATCTACCACGCAAATTTGTTTCTTTCTGTAGAATATCTCTGTCACGAAACAGAAATCAAGGCGTCACTCCGCCCCACTCTGGTCTATCTTCCCCAGAAGTTCTGCTGTAACTTAGTAGGACTGCTGGAACTTCTGATCCAGCAGTCCTACTATGTTTCAGCAGAACTTAGTAGGACTGCTGGATCAGAGGTTATGCTGTAACACAGTAGGAATGCTGGATCAGAAGTTCTGATGTAACACAGTAGGACTGGTGGATCAAAGGTTCTGCTATAACACAGTAGGACTGCTGGATAAGAAGTTCTGATGTAACACAGTAGGACTGCTGGATCAGATGTTCTTATGTAACACAGTAGGACTGCTGGATCAGATGTTCTGCTATAACACAGTAGGACTGCTGGACCAGAGGTTCTGCTATAACACAGCAGGACTGCTGGACCAGAGGTTCTGCTATAACACAGTAGGACTGCTGGACCAGAGGTTCTGCTATAACACAGTAGGACTGCTGGACCAGAGGTTCTGATATAACACAGTAGGACTGCTGGACCAGAGGTTCTGCTATAACACAGCAGGACTGCTGGACCAGAGGTTCTGCTATAACACAGTAGGACTGCTGGACCAGAGGTTCTGCTATAACACAGTAGGACTGCTGGACCAGAGGTTCTGCTATAACACAGCAGGACTGCTGGACCAGAGGTTCTGCTATAACACAGTAGGACTGCTGGATCAGAATTTATGCTGTAACACAGTAGGACTGCTGGATCAGAATTTCTGCTGTAACACAGTAGGACTGCTGGATCAGAATTTCTGCTGTAACACAGTAGGACTGCTGGATCCCAGATTAAGACAACCCTAAAGAGAAGATTCACTACTGTGCGGTTTGAAGGTCATTCAAAAGGAGACTCGCTCTTAACAGAGAAACCAGACTGACTGAAGCCCCACGGTGGAGGTGAGTGGACATAGTGAGACTCACTTGGTGTCCTTCAGATCCATCTCGAAGGGCGTCATCGTCTCTGCTCCGTCTTCCAGCTCAGCATCGCCGCTCCGCTCGGGCTGCCATGTCTCATCCTGCTCCTCACCCAGCTCTAGCACTGAAACACACACACACACAATAATAGTTTGTTAATGTCTGCGCCTCGGTCCTTGGTATGCTCTACCTGTCTATTCTTCAGTGTGATAAGTTAGATATAATAATGAAATGTCACTGCTGTGAATGCTTCGTTGATGCATTGAATATAAATCATATACAAGACAAAAACCATTTAAAACTGTTGAAGATCATATTTCCCTTTCTTTTCTGCCATATTTACAGCAGTATCCCTTCAGTACATAAGTTATGATGCCTTCCCACTGCTGGGATAGGGAAGACTAGCGACAGCTAGGAGGACAGAATAATGCAAATGGATGACCACCTAAACAGATGTAGAGAGCTCTCCCCCCCCCAACAGGGGGAGGTTAGGACAGTGGATAATATTGACTCACACAACCTAACATATATATCAGAAACAATATCGTCTTATTAGCACATATATATAATAAGAAGACCAGTGACAGTTAGTGACTGATGTAGGATGTTACCAGCTGGCCATCTACAAGCCAGAGACATTAGAGAGGCTCACAAAGGGCCCGTCCGGCCCTCAGCCTCATAGTCAGAGTCAGGGGCCCTCAGAGTCAGGGGCCCTATGAACTGAGAGATCAGAGGATCAGAGGAAGAAGCCTGAACGAGGCCAGCTGAAGGAAGGAGGTTGGTCCGACCCAAAGGAGTTCCACGACAGCCATGCTGAGAAACACGACGTCCAGAGGGCTTCAGAACACGGATCAAGCAGGAAGCCACGTTGACAAAAAGTAAAGCGGGAAATAGCGCACCAGAGAGACGCGTTAATGAGTTATTACATGAAGGAAAAGGCGTCTGTGAGTAACTGGGGGTGAGTAACAACTCAAACCAGAGAGATAGGAGTACCATCATTTCTTGGCACTTGGAGGGGTGCGGGTTGATTTCCCATGCAGGGGACTTCAACTTGCGGAC
Source organism: Micromesistius poutassou (assembly GCF_964030765.1). Taxonomy (NCBI): domain Eukaryota; kingdom Metazoa; phylum Chordata; class Actinopteri; order Gadiformes; family Gadidae; genus Micromesistius; species Micromesistius poutassou. The sequence continues at coordinate 4,800,561 of NC_140281.1, forward strand.
CTCTCTGGAGGGACGCAGGATGATTTCCCATCCATTGGATTATTGTATGTTTGTATGTTATTGTACCGTTATTACCCAAATATATGACCATAATTGTTATAAGCTCGGATGACTCTTTATTCTACCCAGTTTGGTCAGTTTAGACAAATGTGATTGACATGGTTCCGGAATTCCCACCACAAACTTGGCATCAGAAGTGAGATCGCCGCTCTCCTCGAGGACCTCAGAGCGGACGCATTGACTGACTGATCAAGTAAGTAAGTAACGAGTAAGTAACGACGGTGGACCTGTTCGCATTGGGTGCCTCCGATTCGAAATAACAACGGTGGACCTGTTCGTAATTAACTTATATATTATATTTTATATATCTTATATTATATATATATTTGGAAAATTGGAATGTAATAGTTAGGCTATCAACCTTACTTGGTGCCCTACGCGCAGTGCGTGTTCTGTGTGTGCGGAGCGCCGGCACTGGCCGAGATTCACAAAGGCAGTATTCGTAATTCATTTATATATTTTGTAAATTGTAAGGTAATAATGTAATAATTACCAACCTTAATTGGGGGCCCTACGCGCTCTGCGTATGGGGAGCGGCGGCCCTCATCGGCAAGAAATCACTTCATATATTAAACGCAAAATAAACAAACTTTAACAGTGAAAAATCGAATTTATTCTGGTATTACTCCTGATGAATAAATGTAAATACTGTAATCAGAAATACTTCAATCAGGCTAGCATAACAATAATGTAGAACAGAACACCCGACATCAAAACGGCCAAATACACGAAAAATAAGTTAAGTTTCGTTAAGTTGTAAAACTGCAAAGTCAACTCAAAAGATGAACAAGCATAGGCCTACCTAAAACACAGGCGCTAGGCCACATGCAGGAACGAAAATGAACGAAAATAATCGCAATGGAATTATTTAGTAGCCGAACATTTTGAGAAAGCAGCTAGGTGCGGGCTTGTGGAACGGAGAGAGAGAAGAGAGCCAAAAGGCAGTCTCATCAACCCGAGTTTTTATTTAGGAACAACAGCATGTCCACATGTGCTGGGAGGAGACGAGTGCGGAGCCTATTGACTAAAACACCTGCAGCGGAAAAAACCCGCTCAGCAGGGACAGACGTGGCAGGGATGGAGAGGTAGGCCTACGCCTTCGCGACACGCGAGAGCTCGGGGTATCTGTTTTGATTCCTTTTCCACCACTCCAGAGGGGCTTGATCAGGGGGAATGCACTGGTCCTGTGAGTATCTCTCCAGCTCCGTATTTTGGTCCGGTGCATTCAAAAAGTATTCTTCCCCGAAAAAGTCTGCCATCGCTGTGCGGTCGGCGTCTGCCCTACGTTGTTGCTTGTCGGGTAGGGGCGCAGGCTGTGGTGGATGTGTGGATGGTGGTGATGATGGTGCTGTGCTAGCCTGAGCATTTTCTTCGAAATTTAAAAGAACAGCAATTCTGTCTTTGACGGCATCTTTCACCTGTCCGATGACAAGAGAAAGGGAAGATATATATATATAATTTTTTTATGTAGCCTATTTATATATAGGCCCATAGGCGATATATATATATTTTTTTTTTAAATATACAGGCCTATTGTTGATCACAAATAGCAGCCTTTGCTATAAGATAAAGCTTGTATGGTAATCTTGTGGCATTTAGACTTTAATCAAGTTATGCAAATCGTTTGATTTCTCCTACAGGAATAACATAGGCCCTATGCTAACCTAATATTGGGCCAAAATAGAAACACACAAACCTCTTCAGTAGTGAATCGCATGTGCTTGTGTCGCGGGTCCAGGTAAGAGGCAATGAGTGCTACCCTCTGCGCTGTCTCTGTGTCCTCAGGGGCCATGCGCTTTCTTAATGACTCCGACACTGTGCGCTTGAACTCTGTGACTTTGCGTGGCTCATCTGCAGATTGAAGCAGGTGCTTTGAGAGCAGTGTTGTGGTGACTGGATAAACCATGGAGATGGACACGTCTGATTCTCCGCAGAGCGCCGTTGTTGCCATCTTCAGTGATTTCAGCACCGGGATCAGCTCTTCCATAATGTGCCAGCTCTCATCTGTTGGCTCTAGTGTGCGTGCATCTGACAGTTTGGTGAACCTTCTGTCTGACAGCACTGCCGCAATGGCCCACCTCTGTTCATGGAGTCGTTCGAACATGTCACAGATCGAATTCCACCTGGTGCGGCAGTACTGTATCAGACGATGCTGAGGCAGATTCTGCTGTTCTTGCTTGGTTCTCAGGGCCTGACTTGACACAGTGCTGTGGTGGAAGTGGGATACGACTCTGCTGGCGGCTGCAACAACATGGCTTACGGCATTGACTTTGAACCCATCATTTATTGCCAGCTGTAATGTGTGGGCAAAGCACGAGCTTGAGTCCCACTCCAGTAGCTGTGGGTTGGCTAGTAAGATGTTACTTGCATTATTGTGAACACACGCAATTATTTTCCCCTCCAAGCCCCACTCTTTGACTGCTGTTCTCAGCCCCTCAGCTAGATTTTCTGCTGTGTGTCTCTCTGGCATCGACCGTGTTTGTAAGACAGCGCTCTTCATTTCCCAATTTTCATCAATGAAATGACACGTTATTGTAACGTACGATTCCACTGCGAGTGAGGTCCAGGCGTCCGTGGTAATAGCTCTGTCCGTTTTGGCTAACGCATTGCGAACAGACTCTGAGCATTCAGCATGCATCTTTTCGAGACGCGAGGTGATGGTTTTGCGACACGGAACCGTGTACTCTGGCTCTATGTATGCCATTAATTCTCGAAACCCCCTCCCCTCTACTGTACTAATAGGCAGCATATCTTTAGCCACCATGTTGGCAATTAGGGCAGAAGTTTTTTCGCTGCGGCTTCTGTCACACTTGCGAGCGTGAATAAATGTTGCCATGCTTGATTGGGTGGGTCCCTCATCTTCGTTTACCTTAGTTGGATGCAACTTGAGATGCGATAGCATCGTTGACGTGGAGCCATGGTAGGATAATTTAGTTCCACATATCACACACTGGACACGATTTTCTTCTATTTTCTTGAAGTGTGCCCAGGCGGAGCTTTTGCGGGACTTCGACATTGTTAGCCTCACAACAGAATAGGCCTACACTCTGTAAACGTAATTACACAATGCGCTGTTGAATGACGTTAGACTCTCTCCCCGTTCCACACTATTCCACACTTAAAAATAATTTAAAAAAATATTATTAAACTTAATTTAAGAATGCTTGATTCTGATTGGCTGGGAGGAGGGCATTAACCCGGCAGGTTGGCCGCTGACTGAGCACAGCGTCATCAAATAGTAGATCAATACGCGCAACGATGACCAGCATCAGAGCCTCGCTGAACCGTTATTTCTCAAGGTTCAATTTATATGCGGACAGTGAGTTTACCACCAGCAACAGGGTGTTCAAATCCATCATGAAAACCCATCGAAAGAATGGCCAAGACAAGGCGAAATGCCATCCCCACGTCACCGAGGCTGACCTGAAATTGCTGCGTGAATCCACAGCTCTCTCCCCGGATACCCCGTTGCCATGAATTTCCCTATGCCCTTCTCTATGTCTCATTTTACCATCAATGGGAATGTCCAGTTTATTACACATAAATCGCCTGAATCGCAATAATTTTGTTATACATTTATTGCAAATAAAAATGATTTGGAATAAGGAATGCATGTTTGATCGATCGTAACTAAAGCTGACTTGATACAATGTAGGAACTACGTTATTAAACTAGTGATCAGATGCAGCCTTGTGTGGTTGCTATGGAAACTAATAAATTACAGCTGAGCTAACGTTATTCACCGTAGTTCTAAAGGGGACTACTTTTTGAGGGAGATGAACTCAAACAGAGTATACATTTAATAAGCATGCAATACGAATAAGAAAAAGCAGAATTATTAAACTATTTGAATTGTTTTATTATGTTGGCAAGCAAGAAGTAGAATAAACGGGATAATCACCTCAAGGCAGGGCAATAAACAGTTTGATATGCCCGGCTTGTGGAAGGTTACCGTCCACGAGCCGGGCATATCAAACTGTTTATTGCCCTGCCTTGAGGTGATTATCCCTTACATAGCAGGGCTGCCAACTTTTGGGTTTTCGCTGGCGTGAGATTCTGTAGAATCTTGTAATGCATACGTTACAGCAGGGTCCGCGGGACGGACGGATGGACGGACGCGTGTTTTGTTTTTTTTGAAAAAATGTTAACGGTCCAAATGTTAAAAATCGGTTTTGACCCTCGGGAACGAATAATCGAATAATCGAATATTCATCCCTAATAGAGATAAAGCGGATAAAAATAATGAAGCTTGGGTAAAATGCATACGATTTCGTAAAAACAGAGTTTTTACAGGTATGGTAAGTCATATGCACTAGGGGTGTAACAAAAACCGATTTGAATCGGAAAATCGATTTTGATTTAAAAGATGCAAATCTTCAGAATCTAACTGAATCTAGTCGAATCATTTTAAAAATTGATCGTTCCTGAATCGTATCATACCCCATGTATCGAGATACGCATTGAATCGTATTTTATTGGAGAGATGCACACCCCTAACAAATACACTTCTTCTCTAGTCTTTGATAAATCTTTTTGAAGGAAATGCCACATTTACAAGTTAATTCATTTTGTGAAATGATTGTCTACTTTCAACAAGAAATCCATTGCATCATACCCTCTCGAATTGAGCCGTGCCACATCGAATCGAAATCCTTCTGAATCGAACTGAATCAAATCGTTCCATTTAAAAAATTGATCGTTCCTGAATCGTATCGTACCCCATGTATCGAGATACGCATCGAATCGTCTTTTATTGGAGAGATGCACACCCCTAATATGCACATTAAGGTGGTATGCACAGGAATAAGCAGGGCTTAAATTTCATTTTTCAAAATGGGGGGGAATTCCTCCCTTAAGAGCTCCACATAGGGGGGATATTTTTAAGTTTGGGGGGGATACTTGCGAGTTGAAGTAGCCAATTAGCTTAAGAAAGCGAAGTATGCGGAAATGGCTGGAGAGGCAGCACAGCGAGGCTGGAGTACACGACTAAGGCCTATTGAAATCGGTGCACGGGGATTCGTGGCTAGATCTGCTACTAGCTTGCTCTCTGAACTGGGCATTTGTGGACTAAGTCTGAGGCAGGCGGTTAGAAATGTCCTTGGCAGCAGAACGAGCAAGTGAATGGCTGTGGGTAAGGAGAAAACATACTTCCTGGGGTACAGCTAAGGTAAGCCAGCTGACTAAAGTGCTAACGTGTTTGTTTGAACAGGGTTAGGGGTAGGGCTAGGGGTACGATGCAGTAAAGAGTATTTAGATGCATTAAATATGGCAATGTGGTGGCAGCATAGAGGGGTTGACTCCAGGACGCTGGTTTCATTGTTAAGCCCTCAGGAGGTGTCGTGGGCCTAACTTAACGAAACATCGGTGAAAGAGGGTGCCCACTTGATAACCCCAATGAAATGCTGCATACTGCATACTGCTGTACATAATGCTGTTAGTTGGGCCATTTGTCTCGTGTTTTTCACCTTTGGTTGGTAGCTTAGTGGCCAGTGTGCTTATAAGGTTGGTTTGGGCAGGGTCTTTTGAATATGTGTTTTCCTTGGATTTTGGCACAAGGGATTATAACATCTGATCCTGTATACTAATAAAATACTGAAGCTAGCTTAGGCTAGTGACTGCTGTGAATAGGGCAGCTGGCAGCTAGGGAAAGACCTTGTGACAGCATGGAAAGACGGCTGACAGGAGTAAATAGACCCCGCCGGGGGCAGTAGCAGTAGCCCATTGTGGCAGTAGCCCAGGCTTTATTAAGCTATGGGTTACACCTTACCAAGCTACTAAACGACATAATGGAAAAATACCCCTAGAGTCAGCGAGAGCAGGGGCGGAAGATGACTCACCTGTGATGGACACGGTTACTGACCCTGGAACGAATTCCACTATGAGTAAGGAAAGCATGTTGGCGGAAGCCATTAGTTCAAATTTAACTGAGAAGAAGCTGCAGGTGTGTGTGTGTGGCTGGCAGAAGGTTACTACTCTGGGGGGCCTAAGGGCCTGAAGGGCCATCAAGGGAAAATGAAGTGCTTGGTAGAGGGAACACAGGGAACCCGCATTGATAGCTACTTCTTAAGAAGTGCATTGAGTCAGTCGGTTGAAGTTCAGCGACAGGAAGTAATCCACAGTTTGCAGGACATCAGCACCCCTGATGTGGAGGTAGATTCAAGCACTGAGGCAGAAAGTGAGGCCAGCCAACCAAAGAGGGAGAAGATGAGTGGTCATAGGCCTAGGGTCATCTGGCCAGGCGCAGCAGAAGGTAGGACATGCAAAGATGTTAATAGTGATCTGGTTAGCATTCTGGGTCGGCTTAAAGGGACGGCTGAAAACAAATTAGAGAAAATGGGGGACATTATCTACAGCTATGGTAAAGTAAGATTTGGTATTTTTGAGAAAAGGACGAAACGGCAACATGAGGTAGTCAAATCTAGGCGCCAGCAAGAGATAGATAAACTCGTCCAGGAGAGGAGGCAGCTTAAGAAGCAGTGGAGAAAAGCTACAGACGAGAAGGAAGGTATTGATTGTCTACAGGCAGATGTGAGGGAGCGGTTGGCAGTGCTAATAAGAGCAGAAAGTAGTAGGAAAAATAGGAAGAAGAAATCACGAGCTAGAGTAGCATTTTATGAAGACCCATTTAAATTTGTTAAGTCATTATTTGATAGGCAGAAGAGAATCCCGCGCTGAAATTGTAGAGGTACGTTTAAGCCAGCGGTCCATTTTTGCATTTAGCCTACTGAAAGATCATAGCGATGGAAATAATTGAACAGCACATGGGTCATGTACAACTTTTGAGAGAATGGGTTCTGTGTGACTGCACGTGCGTGTGTGTGTGTTTGTCGCCAGATCAAAGATTGTACAAAGGACAAGCACCACCGAAATCGGAAGATGGTTTGTCAAGTCACTATTAGATGCTAAATCAGTCACGTTCTTATAAATTTATCAGACAACCAGGTGAAATTTGTGCGGGATTGTCCCGCATTATGCTGGCCTGAATATGCTCAATACCCGCACTGAAATTTAAGCCCTGGAATAAGTCATATGCACATAGGTGGTATGCAAAGGTAGCAGACAGGTACAGCAAGATGTATCAAAGTGTAACCTATATCATATACAAACAATAATTAGAACTAGAAAATGCATTTCTTGCAGAAAATGCGGTGAGTGCTGTAGTGAAATGTGAGGTTGAAAATATGTTTTAATAAAGACATAGTTTAAGACGTAAAGAAATGTTAAATGGCTTGAATCAAATGAAGGGATTTGAATAAAAGTTCAAAAGTCTAAATGGAGTAAACAATGTAAACATGCACACCATTTAAGAAAATGTAAATGGTTGGAAAAAATAAAGTGACAGCTGAATGAAAAGCACAAAGCATTGCTAAAAATGCAGAAATGTAAAAATTGTAAAAGTGAATTGAACTGAAGAATGTGTCTTGTTTTAAATAAATTTACCGTAATTTCTGGGCTATAAGGCGCACCTGAATATAAGCCGCAGCAGCTAAATTGAATGATGTGTACATATATAAGCAGCACTGGACTATAAGCTGCAGGTGTTTTAATGTTTAATTACCATATGTAAGGGTTCGTGCACAGAGGGGATTGTCGGGAAAGAGGTGGCTGTTTGTGGAAGCTCCCATTTATTAACATTTCAACAAACAAGTTGCATATTTGCATAACGTATTCAAGTGTTACCATTTAGTGCAATAGTGGTAATAGAATTGTAGTAATATAACTAATAGTAGTAATAGAACATAACCTACTGTGTAAACTGTACTGTAACACATAGCGTTTCAGACACACAAACCTTTAAACTTTCAAACTTAAATGGTGCGCTCCCAGTGCACATTATAGCCTACAGTAGTACCATAACAAAAACAAACAAAGCTTACAGCGCTTGACGAGGCAATATCAATGGCTAAATTAAATGTGGGTTTTTTTAAGTGCAAAATAAAGTGCCCGTATAAAATATACGGTTATCAGCCTACCAGAAAAATCATTAATCCTCATCTTCAACGTACAAGGTGCGGTACACGGCTGTAACCAGAAAAGTCAAGTCATTAATCCTCATCTTCGTCTTCTTCCTGCGTACTAAAAGCACCAAAGTCCTCATCTTCAGTGTCGGAAACGAACAGGCTCAGGGTGGCTTTGTCAGCCACTCTCCTCTCTCCTTCGTTGTCGCTCTCAAAACCAACGAACTCCTCTTCGTCACTGTCGGAATCTAACAGCCTCTGAAGGGCCTCAGCTGTGGCAGCGTCCTCCTCTTCATCACGCAGCAGTACAGCCTTTCGGAACCCGTTGGTGATCGTGGATGTTTTGACACTCCTCCACGCTGTCAGGATCCACTCGCAAACTTGAGCGAAAGTTGCTTTTCGCATGCGACCAGTTTTGGTGAATGATTTATCGCCGCTAGTCATCCATGCCTCCCACTGAACGCGTAGTGCCACGTTGAACGCACGATTGAAACTGATGTCGAGTGGCTGCAGATGCTTCGTTGTGCCCCCAGGAATCACAGCTGGAATTGAGTTTGTGCTCTTGATGGCTGCTTTCACAGAATCTGTTATATGGGCCCTCATGCTGTCCAAAACGAGCAAAGCTTTTTTTTGGCGAAAGAATCCTCCAGGGCGCTTGACGTAGCACTCATTCAGCCACTCCTTCATTACGCTTTCCATCATCCACCCTTTCTTGTTGACTTTAAAGGAGATGCCGTTAGGGATCTTTTCTTTTGGCATTGTAATCCGCTTAAAAATCACCATTGGCGGAAGCTTTAATCCAGATGCTGTGCAGCCAAGAACACAAGTGAAATTCGTTCTCTCATGGCCAGTGGTTCTCAACGTGATGGAAGATTCACCTTTCTTGTTAACAGTCCTAGTGAGAGGCAGGTCAAACGTCAAAGGCACTTCATCCATATTTATGATCTGGTCCGGTCCGATGGAATATTCCTCTATCTTTCTTTGTGTGAATTCGCCGAAGTTTGTTATTTTTTCCTGGTAGTCGGGAGGGAGTTGTTGACACACAGTCGTCCGCGCCCTCATAGACAGTCCCTTTCGTCTCATAAATCTGAAACACCAGGATGGTCCACCTCTAAAATTTTCAATTTTCATTTTGGTGGTGACTGTTTTGACCTTCAGTCGGATCTGCACGGTGGAAACACCTCGGCCGTCTGCTCTCTGTGTGTTCACCCAATCTTCAAGAAAGTCTTCAAGTTCGGGCCATCTGCTTTTATTACCTCTGAAAGCTTTTTTTGACTTTTTGCATTGAGACAGTTCTTCCCGCTGGCGTCTCCAACGTCTCACCATTGACTCATTGATGCCAAGGGAACGTGCAGCAGCTCTATTTCCTTCTTTTACTGCCAGATTGACTGCCTTTAACTTAAAAGCTGCATCATATGCAATTCTACGTTTGTTTTCCATAATGAGGGTTTGCGCATGAAAACTTCCTTTGCACAAACTGTCTCGCTCTCGTAATGGCTGCGGGAAGTGGGGGTGCTGGGGGTGCTGCAGCACCCCCAGCAGCGAGAGATTTAAAAAAAATGTATTAAAAATATTTTGCACAATTTATAAATTCCTTATGAATATTTTGGGAAGTGGGGGTGCTGGGGGTGCTGCAGCACCCCCAGCAGCGAGAGATTTAAAAAAAATGTATTAAAAATATTTTGCACAATTTATAAATTCCTTATGAATATTTTGGGAAATTCTTTTGACACACGTAGGCTATTACGTGTATTTTGGATTTTAATTTAATTATTTTGAGGCCTAATCAACACAGGGTCACGGAATTTACGTTGTCAACGTCAGGGAGGCTATTGGTCGCCGAGTAAAGAGGTTTCCCGCTCGTTCCATGTAAATTGACTTAGTCTATAAATCTAAAAACAGAAACGAAGAGGAAATATGGCACAGAAACGCATTTCTGATTTTTCCCATGTGGGATCATGCCCACACAGACATTCTGAACTCCCTGGACATTCGTCCCCTCATGAGAAACTTTATCTACACGACCCCAGAGCGCACCTCGACATTTGGACACCTGTAACCAGGGCACCCTGCCTGCAGCTCAAATGAAGAGCATGGTGCGCACTTTCATATCAATTCATGCAGTTTAACGTCACTCTATAGTATTTTTGCAAGGTGGTGGGGATGGAGATGGAGTGTTATTTTGTGCGTGTGTTCTTTGCGTAATGGATGTGGCGAACTGTTCAATAACGTGCTTAAATAGTCAGCGATTATTTCCTTGTGGTGTGCGTAAAAGGATTTTGGAGCTAATCGAGTCGCGTGTGACATAAACGTAGATGGTGCAGTGACTCAGGTTCATGCCAGCTGACCACATCTATTGCATTGTTATAGCATTATTGTGAAGTTTAATTAATAGCCCATATATTCATCTGAGAACTGATGATGTCTGTGTGTTACAGACCCTGGCTGTGTGCACTGAAGTGTATATGACAATAAAGTAGTGCATCTCAATCTATTTATATATTTTTTAAATGTATTTTAAATAGGCCTAAAAAAAATTCACAGCACCCCCTGTTCAAAATTACTTCCAGCGGCCCTGTCGTAATGTCTGTCTGTCTTGCTCTCATTCTGTCTCTCGTACCACTCTCGGTTCCACTTTTATTTTTGCGAGCTACCTGTCTCACTCTTTTCCGACCTCCAGCTTTTCCTGCTGGAGCCCACCCATAGAGCCCATAGAGTTAAAGGTGGTGGACTGTAACCTGTAAAATCCATAGATTTAGGAGGTCCCCTAGTGGCCGTTAGCTGTAAAAATTCATAGATTAGCCGCACCGTTATATAAGCCGCAGGGTCGAAAAATGGGAAAAAAGGCGCGGCTTATAGTCCGAAAATTACGGTAATATAAATCCATAAATATATTAATTTAAAATATATTTGCAATTTTCATCAAAAATGCAGTTGGATGTTGTTACATTTATAGACAAACTGTTAAACTTGAATTTACAAGACGCTTTTCATTTGTGAACTTGTTTGCATTTGTGTGTCAACTGGTCTGTATTTATATGTGGATTTTTGAGACTCTCCTGACGTGGCTGGATTCACAAATGCATTTTTTTCAACAAGGAACACTCTGTAGCCAATCAGATGCCTCCCTCGTTTTCAGCCAATCACATGACTGCAGTCCCTCAAGGCCAATTTCCACCAGAACCGTCACAGAACCGTCACAGAAGCGTCACGGCAGCGAAGTGGCTGTGTTCCGTACTGCAATCCCCACTGGAAGCGGTCCGGACATGTTACAGCTGAGACGTCACAGGACAGGACACAGTGTTTTTCCACCTCGATGATCAACGATTCATCATCCATATTTCAGCTGTTGACTTCTGACTGAACTAGTAACGTTAATGTATCAATTGGCGGGAGGAGCTCCTCCGGGAGTCCGCATACGACAACAATCCCTTTCTCCTCCTGTCGCTGTTTAGAGTCGAAGCCAAAGTTCCTTTCCCCCAATTCCTTCTCCTCCATGGCCGAGATAACCCTCACTACGAGTCTTCACTTGTTGTGGAAGTACCAGAGAGTCAGAGACTCGACGCAGTCTTTATTCATCATATCAGAGAATATCCCCGTCAGTTCGGCCGGCTGGATTGGCTGAAAACGAGAGAGGCATCTGATTGGCTACAGAGAGTTCCTTGTTGAAAAAAATGCATGTTCACAAATGAAAAGCGTCTTGTAAATTCAAGCTTAACAGTTTGTATATAAATGTAACATCCAAATACATTTGATGAAAATTGCAAATATATTTTAAATTAATATATTTATGGATTTATATTACATTTATACATACCAATATCCATTTGTGTGTGCATTGAAATGTATTTGTGAGAAGAGTCATTTATATATAAACCACAAAATACATTTGTGAATCCTTCTCTGTGCATTCATTATTAATGAGACTGAACTGACCCCATACCTGGAAGCTGAAATCGAAATCTGACTGACGCTGAATTACATTACCTGAAGAAGCAAAGTACTGAAATACATTGTTACAAAAGCTGGAAGCTAAACTGTAATACTGTCAAAGCTGGAAGGTAGTAGTAGTAGTAGTAGTAACGATAGGCCTCATGAAAGGTGTGGTATTGATTGATGTTTGTAGAAAGAATTATAATGATCCTGTCAGTTTTTTGTTTTTTTTAAACCAGCCGAAATTGTATGTACTCGCCTAATGCAAATTTTTCAGGCTAACGTTATTAAAAGTAGTCCAATTGGGCGGGAAACTGCTCAATCTGGCGACACTGCTTGCACGTCCTCGCGCTCTAACGTCAGCGTAAATCAATGAGACCAACTGAAAACAAGCCGACATGGAACTTAAACTGTGATTTTGAAAAAAGTATAAAAGGTAATCGAAATTCTGTTTTCAGATTATTGAAGATACAAGTGTGTTGATTTGTTAAACCTTTGAACGAAGGTTAACGATAAAATATTGTCCAAGTTACGAAGTTTCAGAGAATGGGCGGACGGCTCTGCCGTCCTCCCATTGACTTCCATTGTTTAAAATAGTATTTTAAAAGTAGAATATTTTAAAAAGTATAAAATATTTAAAAAATCTGAAAAGAACTGCGTGATTCCAAGCTAATCTGAACATTTTTAAATTGGAATGGAGTCTCTAGGTGAAAAATTGAGGAAGGAAATAGGTCCCAAATTTTGTGAGAAATAACTGTGAGAATAATAAAGAAGAAAGAAGAAAACTTAAGAAGTTGAGCGCTGCATGCAGCACTCACCTAATAAAAGAAGATCAGGTCATCTGACCTAAATAGTTAGGGTAAGGGAAGAAAAAAAAAAAATTGTGATTATGGGTAACAGTCAGAGCAGAAGTGAGTTGCCCAATATTGAAAATGCAAATTGTATTTTTATGGGGAAAAGATATGGTGAAACGGCAAAAAGGTTGATTGCCGAATGGGAAGAAATGGGTTGGCCAAAGCCTAAGTGTTGCACAATTGGAGATATTAAAAGAGAAAATGATAGAGAAGCAAGAGAAAACTAAAAACAAAAGAATAAAAAATAGGTATAAGGGAGATTGGGAAATGTTTGTATCATGGAAGGAAGAGGCAGACAGAAAAAGGTCATATGGGGAGGTATGGAAGCATATATGTAGTAAATTCAAATGGAAATGCAATTTGCAATTCAATAAGTCATTACATTATGCAATTGACAATTCATTATGCAATTTAATAATGTAATTTGTAAATACGTTATTCAAAGTGTATTTTAATATGCAAAGTGACAATGAAATCCTCAATAAAATTTGCAAAAGTTATAACAATAAAAATAGAATAAGATTTTGTCAAATTTTTTGAGTTCCTTTATTCAAATTGAAAAGCTATAGTGTCCCCGTGATTGCAATGCACTTCGCCACGCTCCGTGTGTTGCAAAATTCAAATGACATTTCAATCCGCAAAACACTTTGCAAATCGTTTTGCAAAACGTATCAGCCAATCACATCTGGGCGGGAACTACGTCACTGCTCCTCTAAAGCTGTAGCGACCTCCCGCAGCAGCTGCCAGACCGTCTTTTCCGCCATTTTCAGTTATAATTACGTAAACTCAGTCAAACCATAGACCTATTAAGAGTCAAATCTGGCACAATGCTAGGCATAGAAAATAAATTGCAACGTGCGTGGATGATCAGCTGGTCTGACGAGCAAGTGACGTAGTGACGTTTGCAAAATGATTTTCAAAGTGTTTTGCGGATTGAAATGTCATTTGAATTTTGCAACACACGGAGCGTGACGAAGTGCATTGCAATCACGGGGACGCTATAGCTTTTCAATTTGAATAAAGGAACTCAAAAAATTTGACAAAATGTTATTCTATTTTTATTGTTATAACTTCTGCAAATTTTATTGAGGATTTCATTGTCACTTTGCATATTAAAATACACTTTGAATAACGTATTTACAAATTACATTATTCAATTGCATAATGAATTGTCAATTGCATAATGTAATGACTTATTGAATTGCAAATTGCAAATTGCATTTCCATTTGAATTGCAAATTGCAAATTGCATTGCCATTTGAATTTTACTACATATATGCTTCCATAGGGGAGGGCTGGGGTGAAAAATAACCCATCTGCATCTAGTTTTGTTAAGGTAGATCCGGACCTGGACAACGCTCCTCCTCCTCCTCCTGCTGTCCAGCCCCAACCAGCGCCCCAACCAGTACCCCAACCAGTGCCTCAACCAGCGCCTCAACCAGCGCCCCAACCAGCAGCTTAACCAGCGACTCAACCAGTGCAAATACCCCACATCACAGCTCCCCTATACCCGACTTTAACACCACCCGAATACACATCTGGAACCGAGACAAAGAAGAAAAAGCGATTGTGAGGAGCCCAGTGACTCAGTCTGCCACCCAGGCGACATATGACCTCTCTGACAACGGGAGCAGTGGTGACGATACCGATGCTGAAGGGATGTTGTGCCCTCTGGTGGAGGTGGCAGGTCAAGTCGCACTGATGATGGTATTTCGTCATTGGAGCCATAAGGACATGAAGGAGGTGATTGCAACTAGAGCTGTCCCAAACGATTATTTTTCAAACGATTAATCTAACGATTTTTTTTTCAGTTATCGATTATTTCACATTACTTGATCAATAAACCAATAAGGCGTAGCCTACAATCATAGAACATGACAGAAGTTCTCTTTTCACCGGAGTATAAAAGACGTCTCTATTGAACGGAGAAAATAACTAGACAACTCAACACTTCAAGATGGGGGGGAATTCCCCCCTTAAGAGCTCCACATAGGGGGGGTTTTTATAGTTTGGGGGGGATACTACTTGCAAGCTTAATTAGTCTTACATATACTTACTTCCTTATACAAATGTCCTTGTGTGCCATTATTTTAACTGTCGTGTACTGTACTCTGTCTTCTGCTTTATCTTTGCTCAGTTGAAAAATTAAGAAAAGAAGAAATCAAACACTTTACACGTTACTTTTTCAAAGAATTTTCAAAGAATCAGTGTTGGCATGCAGGGCCGGTTCTACACTGAGGCGAGACCCCCTCCGAGCGCGCCCCCGTAGATTACGGGCTGGCGCAAACGTTGACGGGGGGTGGGGGGGTGGGGGGGGGCGATCAGGATTGTTGA
Organism: Micromesistius poutassou; assembly: GCF_964030765.1. Taxonomy (NCBI): domain Eukaryota; kingdom Metazoa; phylum Chordata; class Actinopteri; order Gadiformes; family Gadidae; genus Micromesistius; species Micromesistius poutassou. Next base: position 4,815,700 of record NC_140281.1, read on the forward strand.
CGGGGGGGGTGTGCGATCGGGATTGAATGAGGGGGGATTGAAAATTTAAATTGTAGAGGTACGTTTAAGCCAGCGGTCCATTTTTGCATTAGTCTACTGAACGCTGATAGCGAAGGAAATAATTGCCAAGAACAGCACATGGGTCGTGTAAAACTTTTGAGCAAGCGCGAAGGGGTTCTGTGTGCACGTATGTGTGTGTGTGTGTGTGTGTGTGTCAAAGCTTGTACGAAGGACAGATGCGCCACTGAAATCGGGAGATGGTTTGTCAAGTGAAGTCAATAGACCCAAATTCACACCGTTGTGTTCTTATAAATTTATCAGACAACAAAGTGAAATTTGTGCGGGATTGTCCCGCATTATGCTGGCCCGAGTTGCGGAATTTGAAAAAAATATGCACAATACCCGCACTGAAATTTAAGCCCTGAGTCTAACGTAACGTTTAGAGAGTAGGATTTTTGGTTTACTACTGCAACTGCTTGATAAATGAACATTCCAGGGTGGGGAAGGGGGTAAATCAATATTTCATTAATACACAGGATCAGATGTTATAATCCCTTGTGCCAAAATCCAAGGAAAACACATATTCAGAGGCCCCTGTCCAAACCAACCTTACAAGCACGCTGGCTACCAAACTACCAACCAAAGGTGAAAAACACGAGACAACTAGCCCAACTGACAGCAGTAAATACAGCAGTAAGCAGAATATCATTGGGGTTATCAAGTGGGCACCCTCTTCTACAGGTGTTTCGTTAAGTTAGGCCCACTTAATATAGAGATAAGTTAAAAAAAAAAAAGTACAATGTACCTATCCTATCCTATGGCTATCACAACCTAAAAACAGCAATGCCACCTTCAACAGACCCAGGCTCCATTTAAGTGCAAGCTCCAGGTAGTGACAATGCCCCTAAGTTAAAAAAAAGGTACAATGTACCTATCCTATCCTATGGCTATCACAGCTTAAAAACAGCAATGCCACCTTCAACAGACCCAGGCTCCGTTTAAGTGCAAGCTCCAGGTAGTGACAATGCCCCCCTGACCAAACCAACCTTATAAGCACGCTGGCTACTAAGCTACCAACCAAAGGTGACAAACACGAGACAACTAGCCCAACTAACAGCATTAAATACAGCAGTATGCAGTAAGCAGAATATCATTGGGGTTATCAAGTGGGCACCCTCTTTCACAGATGTTTCGTTAAGTTAGGCCCACGACACCTCCTGAAGGCTTAACAATGAAACCAGCGTCCTGGATTCACCCCCCTCAATGCTGCCACCACATTGCCACATTTAATGCATCTAAACACTCTTTCCTGCATCATACCCTTAGCCCTACCGCTAACCCTGACCAAACAAACACGTTAGCACAATAGCACACGTTAGCACAGCTGGCTTACCTTAGCTTGCACCCCAGGAAGTATGTTTTCTCCTTACCCACAGCCATTCACTTGCTCGTTCTGCTGCCACGGACATGTTACTAACCGCCTGCCTCAGACTTCGTCCACAAATACCCAGTTCAGTCAGCAAGCTAATAGCAGATCTAGCCACGAACCCCCGCGCACCGATTTCAATAGGCCTTAGTCACATACTCCAGCCTCGCTGTGCTGCCTCTCCAGCCATCTCAGCATACTTCGCTTTCTTAAGCTCATTGGCTACTTCAACTCTGTCTTCCCAAGGAACTGTATGTTCAATCAAATAAACAATCTTCTGGTCTTAACCGAGTGCTAACGATGTGTGGAGGCACAACAACCTGCTGAATAAGATCTGCCTTCAATTCCCAGGCTCCTCCATTACTTAGCTGCCCGACTCTATGCCTGCCTCTAAATGGTCTAGCCTTTTCCCCCTGACGCACAAAGTTAATTTTCCTACCCTCTTTACTAGCGGCTGCTGAATTAGCTTCTCTCCGTTTATCATCAACAGCCTCTGCCAAACATTTCAATATCTGGTTATGACGCCACGTATACCGCCCCTGGGAGAGACTTACCTTGCACCCTGATAGGATATGGTGGAGGCTGCACACATGGGAACATAGTGTGCATGTCTCATCCTCACCAAACCACTGATTTAAGTTCAGGGGAGATGGGAGAACATCATAAGTGGCACCTATCATAAATCTGATCCTGCTAGCCTCCATGCTCCATAGATCTCTCCACTTTATCTTCTTCTTCTCCACTTCCTCCCAATTCACCCACTGCCCTTGTTTAGCCTGCGACACTGCCTTAGTACATCTTACAATCTCCTCCTGTCTATGTATTTCCTCCACTACCATTTTCCTCCTTTCTCCTGCAGAAGCCTTACCCCATGAGGGTTTACCTACGTCCCTCCCTAAGCCCCCCCGCCCATGCTGAACATGGCCATAATAATCCCTATGCCTAAGTGTCGATTGAGCTTGCTGGACCGCTTGTTTTGGTTTCCATTTCCTCCCTGCTTTAACTGTGGGTGCAACCCTCCTCACCACTAGGTCCTTGGACTGAGTAAGAGTCATTTCCAGTCTAACCTTAGCACATTTAAATTCTTCTGTCAGATTAGATATGGGCAACTCTACAATGCCCTTCCCATACAAGGCTACGCTGCTTAGGCAGCGTGGGACTCCGAGCCACTTTCTGACAAAGGAGTTGATCATTTTTTTCCATCCTTTCTACCTTTGACAGAGGAACTTCATACACTGTCGATGGCCACATTAGCCGGGGCAATAGACCAAACTGCAGACACCACAACTTAAGCTTACCTGGCAGCCCTGACTTGTCTATCTTTGCAATACCTTGTCTAGTTTCCTGTCTCAATCCTTCAACCTGTGCCTTATCACTAAGGCTTGCATCATACCACCTTCCCAGACTCTTCACTGGCTTCTCCAGAACTGTAGGCATCACCTCTTCATTTATAGCAAACTTCTTATCTACTACCTTCCCTTTAACGATTGAGAGACTCCTAGACTTACTTGGCTTCACCTTCATTCTAGCCCATTGCAGATTGCTATTTAACTTATCCAGCAACCTGCTGGTGCACGGAGCGGTTGACGTCATGGTTGTCATGTCGTCCATAAAAGCCCTAATTGGGGGGAGGCGTGGCCCTCCCTGCAACTTCTCCCTACCCACTACCCACTTAGAGGCCCTGATAATGACCTCCATCGCCATTGTGAAGGCGAGTGGGGAGATTGTACATCCCACCATAATTCCTATCTCGAGCTGTTGGCACCCTGTGGTGTACTCTGCTGTATTAAAACAAAGTTGAATATCCAGAAAATAAGCTTTAACTAGGGTTTTAATGCTACCTGGGATTCTAAAGTAATCAAAGGCCTCCCATAACAGACTATGTGGTACTGACCCGAAGGCATTAGCCAAATCCAAAAATACAACATGCAGGTCTCTCCTCTCGTGCTTTGCTAACTGAATTTGGTGCCAAATCATACTGGTATGCTCTAAGCATCCGGAGCAACCAGGGATTCCAGCTTTCTGAACCGTGGTATCAATTAGTCTATTCTTTTCAAGATAACTTGTCAATCTCCGAGCCACAACACTGAAGAAGACCTTCCCTTCAACATTCAGTAGACTAATTGGTCTAAACTGATTAATCTCAACTGAGTCCCTCTCTTTGGGAATAAATATTCCCCCATCCCTACGCCACACCTTGGGAATACTCTGCTTTTTCCAAACTATTCTCATTAGCTTCCATAGGAATCTTAAAACATCCGGCGTCCTCTTATATAATCGGTAGGGCACTCCATTGGGTCCTGGGGCTGAAGAGGCCTTTGCACGTTTTATTACTTTTTGTACCTCTTTCCACCTTGGTGGACTATCGTCACACTACTTAATTAAGACTACTTAATTCACCAATAGGTGGGATATCTGTGGGAAGCATCTCTCTGAACCTCTCCCTATCTTTGTGCACTCCCTCCAAGTACTCCTCAAGCTTCTGCTTAGGTTCCATAAGACTACCACTCTTCTGCCTATCAAATAATGACTTAACAAATTTAAATGGATCTTTATAAAATGCTACGGAGAGTGCGGAGGTCAAAGGTTCTCAGAAAAACTCCTCGTTCTTATACAGGAGATAAAACCTACTCAGGGTGAACTCTGCCGCCTTCTCACCATCCATTTAGGCACCAATATTGGACGGGTGAGCCAAGCCATGCCAGCTGCAACAGACAATCGCCGTCTGGTGGAGGTCGACTACGGCCACATCAACAACGCACCTTACAATGCTATGGCGACAGCATTGGTCCAGGCGCTGACCAGAACATATCCAGTCAACGTAAACCTCGCCAAGATTCACGGCATCAGGCAATTTGAAGATCAGAACATTTATACATATCGAAGTCATATCACAGATGTGTATAACGAGAACTGTGGTATTGAACGGCCTGCCGACGGCAACGCTGACTGCGAACCATAGGAAGCCCACCTGAAGAGCTACTTCTTGGACGGCCTGTTCGGAACGACGGCTGATGACATCAAGGATGACCTGGTTGGCTGGAAGCACGTGCAATTGATGAAAATTGTTCAGCATGCAGATCACATCCAGGACAAAACAAGGAGACAGTCCAGCAGGACCAACGGAACCAGAGCCATGGCCCTCCATCATGCCAGCATGACCATGATGAGGAGGCCTGAACAAAGCCAAGGAAAAGGCCGGGGCAGAGGGGAGTTCCGGAGACAAAATGGTTTCCGAAATGACCAAGGACAAGGAAGGGGCGGTGGAAGGGACACTTCAGAGGACAGTCCATGTTATAATTGTGGGAGGGATGAACATTGGGCAAAATACTGTCCTAAGCCCGACAAAAAGTGGGAATATAATCACAAAAACCACGCATATTATACAAGCCATAAGCTATTTAGAAAATAAATATTTACCATCAGAAACATATGCCTATTTAGATTTGACACCATGGCGAACACTTCCCACCATAGAGCAAAACATAGAGGGACACAGAGTAGAATTCTTGGTAGATTCAGGAGCAACAAATTTGGTGATGATGAAAAAAACTTCATCGGCGGGTATAATGGTTAAAGAACCATTTACCATCCCTTTGACGTGTGTCGACAGATGGCACCCGATTAAAGCTTTCGTTCCTGCTATCAGAATGTGCTCCCCTCAATTTATTAGGATGAGATCTGATGTGTAAACTAGGACTGTGTATGGAATCCACACCGGACGGTGTGATAGTTTCCAAAAGTATATCTGAAAGCTACTGTATGGTAAAATGCAATCATGCAGATTTCCCCCTCTACATCTACCAGTAAGAGTTAGTACCTACAGCCTTAGGAGAATTAAATCAACAGTTAGTAAATATGGCCAGCATCAGAGCTAACCCAGGGTTGCAGCAAATGGAGCCACAACATTTACATTGTACTGCACACACATTGACAGGGCAAGACATAGAATATGGGCAAAGGTGGTTAGAAAGAGAAGAAAAGCAGAGACAGGTAGAAAAGTTGAAGATTAAAGAAATATACTGGACAGGACCCAAATGTGCAGCAGTGGTGGAATTCATTGAGAAATTTATTTTTAAATCAAACTCAGAAAGCATGAACACAAAGTATTCAAAGCCTTTAGTTTCCAATTTTGAGGGACCTTCCCCATTTGATGTACCCTACTCATTTCCACATGTGTCCCTAGCCAAAGGGCAAAATGATCAGTGGACGGATTTGGGTCCCTGGGTGAAAGCATGCAGTAAGGCAACGGCGACGCCCACTGGGAGGGGGGACATCTATCAGAATTACGTGCATGGGGAAAAGGTATTCAAACAGACATTCTGCGGACATGTTGTGCAAAAAACAATATCTTTGCAGGGAAACAAAAGGTTGGATTCACATACAGCTGCACAAATGATGACGTCATCAGAAATAATTTCGTAATTAGACGCATTACCTACTGCACTCTGGGCCCAGGAAAAGTATGATGTAGGTCTAATAAAGAACATGCAACCAATAGAAGTAGTACCAAAGTCAACAGACATTCAGACCATCAGTATCCAATCAAGAGAGGCAGATTATACCAGTGTTTGAGTCACTTCTCCAGGCAGGAGTTATAGTGGAATGTAATAACACTCCTGTCAGAACACCAATTTTTCCAGTTAAAATGGTCAGGGCACTGGGAGAGCCAGTGGAATGGAGATTTTTGCAGGACCTGAAAGCAGTGAACGCCGCAGTGCATCCACGGGCGCCGGTGGTACCTAATCCATAGACCATCCTCTCACAAATTCCTGGTAATACCAAGTATTTTTTAGGGGTTGACCTATCAAATGTATTCTTTAGCGTACCGGTACACCCAGACAGTCAGTTCTGGTTCGCTTTCACATTTGAAGGAAAGTCTCCAACAATCTACAATGCAGCACTACAATCAGACCTAAAAGATTTACTACCACAAGGTAGTATAGTGTTGCAATATGTGGATGATCTGTTATGTTCTCCCTCTGAGCAGGCATGTAAAGCAGACACAGTGGCTCTACTACATCACCTGTATGACAAAGGACACACAGCCAGTCGTAAGAAGCTCCAGTGGTGCAAAGCAGAGGTCACCTTCCTGGGTCATGCTCTGACCCCGGGAAAGAAGAAACTCACCTCAACACGTGTAACCGCTATTCAGAATATACCTAAACCAGTAACTGTGAAACATATATTGAGTTTCCTAGGTATGACATCATACTGTCGCCAATTTATATGAGACTACACTGCACACTGGAGAGCCTGTTGAGCACAATCGCACACGGCCTGGTCTGACCTCCAACAGCCCTATAAAGTGTGTACTAACCCCTGCTACATTGCTCCCCATACCAGGTGGAGAGCCACATGATTGCTGTGCTATTGTATCATCTACTGTTTGTTCCCCAAGGATTGACCTGAGAGACCAACCAATTCCGAATGTAGACGAAGAACTCTTTGTAGATGGCTCCGCCTCCCGGGGCAGGGACAGGGATTTGTGTTGGCTATGCTGTAGTAATGTTACATCAAACCATAGAGTGGTAGACAACCGACAAACTATTCAGCTCAGGTGGCGGAACTAGTAGCATTAACACAGGCGAAAAGTGTTTTGCAGACAGCAGGTGTGCTTTTGGGGTGGTACATGATTTCGGTACATTATGGAAACAGTTTCATCAAATTGGCAGGTAAACACATAACACATTTCGAACTGGTTGCGGATTTGTTAGATGCTATCTTGCTCCCAGCACAGATAGCGGTTGTCAAAAGCGATGCACATACCGGTCATACAGACGATGTGTCAAAAGGCAATGCCTTAGCTGATGCGAAGTTCGCTGCAGGGAAACATTCCCCTGCCACGACCGCAGCTGCATTACAAAAAGATGCGCCATATGACCAGGGCAGTTGTTAGGAATTCTGGGCCCCCTGAAAGAATATCGGTGTGGGCCCCTCTACCCCATTCATTGCCACCTTAAATGTTCTTGTTTTTCAGTGTTCTTGACGGTGCCTGGTGTAATACACCCAATTTGTTTCCTTTTTTACATTTAACGACTTAACAAGTCAGAGTATTATTATGTAAATTATGTAATATTAATTGTCTTATTCTCATTTCCCTGATTTACAACACGTTATTACACCTCTGATTGCAAATACATTTTAACCATTAACCACTCAACAAATAGGTGTGGGTATTTTATTGTATTTAACAATCAAGCACTGATATGCAAAAAACAAAGTGTCCTGGCTCAAGATAGTCCACAGGTAAATATGTAGCATTTAACTTAAATGTGCAAGTGAAACAAAAAGCACATAGAATATGTTGTTGTAAAACAAATATCAAAAACAACAAGCCTCATCTAATCTCAATTAAAGTTTAAATTGGATTGTTTGTTCACTGTAAGTCTCATCGCTCACTCACTTCCGATGAGGGAGAGAACCATGGGAAGACCCAGGCACGTGCACACATAGGGCCCTAGGGGTGCTTGAGCCCCTGCCCTTTTTGCCTCATATTAAAAAGTGCCCTCTGAGTGTTCTTCAACAATCGCGCCCGCAAAAGTGCTCATCCGCGATCTATTAATATTAATATTCGAATATATTCGAATATGTATTATTATAAAACGGGTGGTTTAAATCAAGCGATCTGATTGGTTCCTAACTGTTGTATAATGGGCATATACATAACTGCTATGACGTCCAATCAGTTTGAAGAGTTCCGTATCACGGCGCGCCTAACTTTAACTGTTCATTTATTTATAAAAGCAATAGCATAGTTCACTGAAGCCTAAAAATATGTTGCTTGACGGAGAGGGTGGAAATGTTGTAAAGCATTAGGCACACGGTGAGTGAACTCGATAGTAGGCTAAATTGCCGGCGAAGGGTTTGAATTATCTTTTCATCTTTAAGGGGGTCTCTCTCTCATAAAAAAAGTTGGTGCACCGCGCACATAGCCTTACCATGCACAAAAGCGCTGGTATTCGTAACCTCTTCTTTAAGTTCTACCTTAACATTTTGCGTGTTTCCCGAAACGTTCTTTGCTACGAATCTCTTTCATACGTCGTTCATTGGTAAGATTGGTCTGAAGCGCTCGTAGAACCTTCTTAGCTCTACCGTAGTGATGTTTCAGCTCCTGCAGTCTCCACCACTGTACAGTAACCTTTAGAAATCCCCGTTGCGCATGTTCATTCCAAGTTCGCATCCTTAGCCAATTGAGGCCAAATGAAACGGCATGTTTGAATTAAGGATATTGTCTCGGCTGTTCTTTATTTTGGGCCGTGGGTACAGCAGGCAAGGTCAGCTCGACTCGCTGCCAATAATTTCAAAAACTCGCAACTTAAAAAAATTATTTTATTTATTTTACAATTCAAAAATGAACAAAACTGTCTTCTAAATTAAGGACATGATACTGGGAAACGAATAAACCATTATAAGCAACAAGTGAACTTAATAAGCGATCTAAATACTTTTTGCAACCACAGCATTGTTCCCTTGACATTTAGTTTTCACCTTAAATATGCAACAGATGTAATTAAGGCAACCTGGTCTCACAGGAATCCATGAAACAAAAAATAATGCCCATAAAAGATTAGAATATTAAGGGCTGCCTAATATTCGTTTGAATATTATATTTTTAAATTAATATTCGAATTTCGAATAACGAAGTTCGGAGTCAAAGCCCTAGTCCATACACAGGTAAACAGTGACGGCGTTTGTTATCTCGTTACACCGCTGCCTTTTTTTGTCGTAAGCTTTGGAAAATGCCTGCAGAAGCGATGTCTGAGATGCAGAGACAGTCTCATACAGTGTGGAATGAGAGCTTGTGAAAGGAAGCATGCGCGTGCTGCGCGGCTGCGTGCTTGCTGCGCGGCTGCGTGCTTGCTGCGCGGCTGCGTGCTTGCTGCGCGGCTGCGTGCTTGCGCAATAGCAGACTGCCTGAGATGGCAGTATCGCTGTCAAATCTGTCCCTGGGAAAAGTAATGTTGCGCCGAATTGAAAAATAACTATGTTTCGTTAGTATTTTCCCATATATACCATATTTTCAGTAGTTACGTGTAACTTTACTTTTTACATGAACAAGTAGTTACCTAACGAGTTACACACAACACTGTCTACCAGTCACACCGGTGTCACAGTATCATCAAAATCCATACCGTAGCGCAAATTCACACCGGTGTACTTTCTATACCGTTTATACCGTACACCCCTAGCTCAGAGCCAGCACAACTTAAACGTAGAAGGACCTCAGCAAGACGCGCTTGTCACTGCCCCGGCAAATTTGAAAGCCTACACTGCACTTTCGTTCACAATGCATGACCATACAGTAGAAGAAGAAATCCTCGTCACCAAAAAGCGCAAAAGGTTATTAAAAAGGCAATGTCACCGGTGAATTCGACAAATGAGGGTTAACATTGCGGTAGCTTTTCCCAGGTTCAAAGAGCTAAAGAAGGATTACGATTTTCAAAGGGACGCTGAAGTTGCCTGCTTTCTTCTCGACAGGTAAGTCAATGTTACGGTCTAAATTACAAGCTTTTCTCATTGCTTGGTTGTGCAATTCATTACATAGGCAGCATAACAATATAACACATACAGTTAAAAGCCTAAACAGCCTCGTTGGTGAATAGCAGCATAGGCTATGTTTGATTGAATAAGGGTTGCATTTCATGCCTACTACCTCCCACCGACTCATCTCACTGCCTCTTTGTCCCCCCCCCTCCTTTTTCCTCTCCCTACTGTTGAATCACCTCATAATGATGATCTCTGACAATGCACGCTGTCAAAAAATAAACAAATAAAGAATGTTTCACTGCTAATTAATTACTACTAATTAATAAATTAATTCTTACATAGTTCCTGCGTTTTAGAGCAATATAAGCACTAGTAAAAGATGTGTGTTTGTTGTGTGTCAAGTTGTTAACTGATGCTATACTACAACATAGTAATGTTACCAATAAAAAATAATATAAACATGGCGACATAATTCACTATCTTGCTCGAGGAGTAATTACTCATACATGCTCACACTAATGATTCAATGAAGTTTGAAATAACGTACCTCATCACCCGAAAGAAAACTTGATGAGGTACTATTGGATGACATGTTGTCATAGCTTCTTGGCACATACCGCCTACCATAGTTGCAACCAGGTTGCAACGTCCATTTTAAAAAGCAAGCACTATTCGTTTGACTGCAATATACAATTGTACCACTCGATTGGAGTGATTCCAACACCATGTCCCTTTAAAGCTATAAGCTGCACCGTCTGCAAAATCTCTAAAATAAATGAGAATAAAACCCGGATAACAACACAGGGGCAGGCAGGGTGAGGCATTGATGTGAAGACACCACACAGCCCTGGCTGTAGTTCCTATGGCTTAACCAGCAAGAGAATCAAGCTAGCAAACCATCTTTTCCTGCCTTCCACATGGAAACTCTAAGCAGAATTTCACTAGCATACCATCTCTCCCTGCCTTCAAGATGGAAACTCAAAGCCCTGACCGCTCATTCATTGGCAGAGCTACATCAAAGACATTTTTGATGGAGGATTCTGTTCTAACAAGATGTATGATTGTAGCATTGGTTCTTTAAACATGAGATAGAATGATCTTTATGTTGTTGTGTTTGTACTGCAGCGTGTGCTGGCAGAAGCGGTATCTGAGGGGAATGTGAATCTCAGACCATGCCCTAAGTCGTTAGGCTCTCATGTTCCTCTAAGCTATCGCTCAGCATTCACATCATTTGCGTATAGATATTACACACTGCAACTATGCAACTTTCTACAATGACAATAATAGGAAATGGAAGGATCAGGCCTCAATCCTCTGGTGTGTGTTGTAAGCCTTTATCTTTAGCGAGTTGAGATGACTATCCCCCTCATGACATGAAGGAAATAGGATAATCCATTGTGGATTCCTCCACATCACAGTGGCATTGCAGCCTTCAGCTTCCAAGGAGACGTTGCGAACGTTTCTCATATATCCGTCACACAACTAGGTGGACACACCCACCTGTGATGTCATAAGGGGCAGATTTCCAAAACAGCTTATGACACCACACCTGGTGGCATGTCATGGGACCTTTAAACACGGTTTGAAGTTTGATGGTGAATAATTCAGTTGTTCATTTGACCCGATTGGGTACTGAAAATCATGTAATTCAAACAAAGAAAACGTCCCATAATATTCTAATGTTACAGTTTGTACCACTGGCTCACAGGTGAGCTGCACAAGAAGCATGTTTGTGCCCTGATGTTTAACGACAGTATAGCCTCAAAAGCAGGGTGAGGAGACACTGCTGCACACCTGGGGGGGGCGTGATACCTGCTCTCTCGGGGCCCGGGGAGAGGTCCAGGTCAAAGGTCAAAGCGCAGCCCCGCTCCGTCACCTGGAAGGGGAAGAAGCTCTCAAACAGGTCCACCCCGGCCTCCACACACGCCACCACCTCGTCGGGCCTGCCGACACCCTGGAGCAGCCTAAGAACCAACACACACACACACACACACACACACACACACACACACACACACACACACACACACACACACACACACACACACACACACACACACACACACACACACACACACACACACACACACACACACACACTTCATAAAAGCTAAAAAGTCATTGGTATGCAGAGATATTCTGGCATCTATCAAAGCAGAAATCAAATTTGAAATCAATCAAACAGGAGCAAGGAGAATCAATCCATCACAGCCACACACACACACACACACATCCATCAGCTCAAAGCAGGTCTACTTCAGAGACCAGACCATGTCGTCTCCCATGAGAGGTTTGGTTCTCTCTCCTTTGTGCCCGGGTTTGATCAGACCAAACTCAACATTTGATAATGTCTTCATTACGGTGGACACCCACTGCCCTCTGTCTCTCTTGCCACACGTTCCGGTGACGTCTGATGGTGAATACCAGTGGGAGCTCTTGGGCTGTATGCCCCCAGCCACCCAGCGGCTCCCCCAGCCCAGTTCCCCACCTAGTTCAGCCCCGCACCTCCAGCCAAGCTGCCCCATCCCAGCTCCCCCATCCCAGCTCCTCCAGCCTAGCTCCTCCAACACACCTCCCCCATCCCTCTCTCACTTCACGGGGAAGGAGGAAGCAGGAGGAGGCCAAGTGGGAGGTGTTCCCTGGTGGAAGGCCATTGAAAGGACATGCTTCCTGAGGGGGAGAGATGCCTATGGAAGAGGAGACTCTTCCTCCTGCGCCCCAGCCACTATCCTGGAGAGATGAACGCAACCGTCACATGGAGGCCGAGAGAACATAGAGCATAATAAGAGACGGGACAGATGAGGGGAGGGGAGGCCTTCAGGAGGCAGGAGTATTGGATGACAGCTGACTGTCAGCCCCCCCCCCCCCCCCCCGGCCGCCTCATACCTCCGGATCTGGACGAAATTCGTCCCTCCGTACTAAACGTTGTCTCCGGGACTACCCTTCATACCTCCGTCCGGTTTCAGCGTTGTTATGGATGTTATGCAACCTCTAGAGGGCAGTGACTGTCATAAAATGACCGGCATCGACAATCGCAAACATGTTATCTGTAGAGGAGATGATTTTGCTCTGTGTCATCCGGCACAAAGTGTACGCTGCGGTAGCATGTGGCACCCCTCACCAGCCTGCAGACTCTCTGCTCAAAATTTAAATTAAAAAAAGTTATATATCAGATATTATAGGTCTACTATTCTCTCTCTCTATTTTTGCGAATGGTTGGACTTCTGCCTCTACTGCCGCCTCGATCTCCGGTGGTATTGCTCCGGTTCATCCGGAGCACTCCGGATTCGTAAGCTCAGAGGCGACGGACCCACTAACGGACGAAACAACCTCCGGGACTGGACGAAAGCGTCCGTATCCGTATTTACCGTAGGGTGTGAATGGGCCTTTAAGCCCATTCACACTGAAGTGCACGCTGAAGTCCTCCACCTGATGCCAGTGCTCAAGGTTCTTCAGGAAATCATTTATCGTTACACGATATGCCACGGGAAGTCAAGGTCAGGACATTGATTTCTAGATATGGAGTAGACAGGAGATAGGAGGTATAGAGACAGGAGTTGTAAAAGTTTATAAGCAGTATATCACTTTCATTGAATAAATAATTTTCATTGAATGAATATGAATGATGGTATTGCTTGGAAAGGGGACTTAGAAGAGGACATGGCGGAGACTAGAGAGAGGGGCAGGTTGTCAACGTCTGGAGGGACAGCTGATTGGCAGACCAGGACTTGGTGATGTTAAATTATCCAATAAGGTCACACAGATAGACATTACACATGTTTGGGTCAAGGTGGACATGGAATTGAATTAGCACGAGGGGCTTTATGTGGGAAAAGGGCAGTGTTGCGGCTTCCAAACACAAACCTTTTAGCCGCTGAGAGTATATGAGGTTTGGGTCCTCAGGTACGTAGATTTGTGACGCGCTATAGTAGATTATGATAAAGATACGCTGAGATCCAAATATGCTTAGGTGCATTTATTGTAACAAAACAGCACAGAGCCATCACAGCGCAGCAAGGATGGGTAAACGTGAAAATGAGACTGGCGGATTAAACAGGAAAAAAGGGTGATAAATGAATGAATGAGTAGCGGTAGCGGTCAACAAAAATTACGGCTACTCCCAACCCTGACTCTCTCTCTCTCTCTCATCTGCGTCACCGGTGAGTGCCCACCTTTACGCACACACACTTCCGCACCGTGCACACGCCCACTCCCAGGTGAACCACGCCCTCTGCAACACACACACACTCTAACACACCGTGCTGCTCATCTTCAGCCTGTATGTCTCTTACACACCAGCCCCTAATTATTAGGTCTCACATAATAATTCACACTTCAAAACACAATAGGAGACATAATAAATCATCATATCAATTTCAACGATAATGCAAAAATGTCTAATAAATTGCTCAAGTCCATGAAAAGTCATTACAACGAATATTCCTTCTTCTGGTCGTCATGACCGATTAGTGCAAAGTCCATCTGACGTCCGAAAACACAAAGTCCATATAGAGGTCAGCAACGTCCTCATGCTGCCTCCTCCTTCTCCAGCAACAAACACACCTTGGATATGGGTCTGTCCAAGCAACTGGTTCTTGTCTTAATCCGAATTTGACGCACAAATCCCTTGCGATCTGGAAAAGTTTGCAAGACACGTCCCATAATCCAAGAATTACGAGGTGCAGTACTGTCCATTAGCAAAACTAGATCTCCTGCGACAAGGTTTCTCTGGACCCCAGTCCATCTCTGTCGTTCCTGTAACAGAGGCAGGTACTCCTTTGTCCAGCGCTTCCAGAACAGATCAGATATGTACTGGACTTGTCTCCATCTTCTCTGTGCGTACAGGTCTGCTGCTTGGAACTCTCCAGGTGGTAATGAAGGCTGGTTTTTAAGCAGTAACAGATGGTTCGGCGTCAGTGCTTCCAGGTCGTTAGGATCTGTGGAGGCCTTGGTGATGGGCCTGCTGTTAATAATGGCTTCCACTTCGCAAAGAACTGTGTGGAGTCCCTCCTCATCCAAGCGTTGTACTTTGAGAGTGGAGTTCAGGACTTTCCTCACCGATCTAATAAGCCTTTCCCACACTCCTCCATGATGTGATCCAGCAGGGGGGTTGAACGTCCACTTAATGCCCTTTTGAAGTAACACATCATGTACCTGTGCCTGGTTCCACTGCGCAATCGTTGTTTTTAGCTCACGTTCTGCACCCACAAAATTTGTCCCATTATCAGAGCGCAGCTCGCGGACCTGTCCTCTTCTGGCTATAAAACGCCTTAGTGCATTTATGAAGGAGTCAGTGTCCAGAGAAGGTGCCACCTCGATGTGAATAGCTCTCAATACAAGACAGGTAAATAGGACACCATACCTCTTCACTGTACTCCTCCTGCTCCTCACTTCGATGGGTCCAAAATAATCAACCCCTACACATGTGAATGGAGGTTCATCAGGCTTGAGTCGGTCTGTGGGCAAGTCTGCCATCTGCTGGCAAACTGGAGTGGCATTAAGTCTTCTGCAGATGGTGCACTTGGACAGAACTCTCTTAATGGCAGTACTTGCTCCTGTCATCCAGTATTTCTCCCTGAGCTTGGACAACATGTGGTTGCGGCCGCTGTGTCCTACCTCTTGATGTATATTTCTCAGCAGCAGGGTAGAAATATGAAGGTCTTTTGCCAGAATGATAGGATGCTTAGACTCCAAAGGCAGTGCTGCTTTGCTAAGCCGTCCTCCCACACGCAAGACTCCATCCTCCAGCCTTGGACACAATTTGTGCAGGTGACTATTTTTCTTGACATTTTGTCCCTTTTCCAGACACGAGAGCTCCTCAAAAAACTTTCTCTTCTGGCAAAACTGAATTATGGCCAGCTCAGCCTTGTCAATGTCCTCCAATGTAGGAGCTCCCAGAACAGCTGCACCTTTAAATGTGCACCTTTCCTGCTCCATCATTCTCTGTTGCTGCATGCTCTCTTCACTCTGATTGGCTATTAGCCTTTTTCTCTTCCTGATACAGGACGACAACCATTCCTTGTATTTCAGCCACCACGCCACAGCTTTCTTTAATCGGATCCACGAGGAATAATGATGGATCAGGTGAGTAGTGGGATCCTCTTCAGCTTGTACAGCATTGACAACAGCAGTTTTCTTCACCTCTGGATCGTCCTGGGGGAGATGACTCACAGGCTCAGGGTTCACAGGCCATTCTGTTTCAGGTTGGCAAAGAAACGGAGGTCCTGTTAACCAGAGTCTGTCCTTCAGAAATGCCTCCACTTTGAGCCCTCTGGATGCTGCGTCTGCTGGATTTGAAGCTGTATCCACGTACCTCCACTGAGCGGGGTGAGATGATTTCAGGATCTCCGAAACACGATTGGCAACAAACACCTTAAATCTGGAGCTTTCGTTGTTAATGTATTTCAGCACAGAAGCACTATCAGTCCAAAACACAGATTCCTGAAGACTCATGTGTAGTTCTTTCTTCCACAGGACATCCATGCGACTGGCCATTGTTGCAGCAATCAGTTCCATTCTTGGAATTGTAACTGTCTTCAGTGGAGCAACACGAGCCTTTCCCATAATGAAAGCACTGTGCATTTGGAGGTGCTCATCCTGTAACAGCAGGTAAGTGACTGTACCATAGCCTTCCTCAGAAGCATCGCAGAAATGGTGTAGTTGCGCAGTAATAACATCTCCAAACTCCAGAGGTTTTAGACATCTGGGCAACTCAAAGTTGTCCAGTAGGTGGAGCCCTTGCACCCACTTAAACCACTCTTTGGAGACAGTCTCTGGTATGGGATCATCCCAACCAACTCCTCTTCTGCACAAATCCCTCAAGATCCTTTTTGCTGTCAGAACAAGGGGACTTAACATGCCCAGAGGGTCATAAATGGAGCTTACGGTAGAAAGGATGCCTCTGCGGTTGAGTGGTCTGTCCTTCCATACAATTTTGAATTTAAAGGTGTCTGACTTGATACACCACTCTACACCCAGCACTCTTTCAATGGGCACAAACTCCCGGTCCAGGTCCAACTGCTCCATGCCTTTAGCTCTGCGGGGCTCTGGGATGGTCTTGAGCACTTCAGATCTGTTACTGTGCCACTTGGTCAAACAGAATCCCCCTTTAGCGCACAGAGACATGAGCTCATGACAGAGGATCAGTGCCTCCTCCTCTGTTGCAACTGCCACCAAACAATCGTCCACATAAAAGCAGTGCTGCAGCTTGTCCACTGTCTCCTCCTTATGCTCATGTCCAAAATCCTCTGCACATTTCCTGAGGGAAAAGTTGGCGCAGCTAGGGGAGGATGTAGCTCCGAAAAGATGTACCTTCATCCTGTATTCACATGGTGCTTGGTTCAAGTCTCCTTGTGACCACCAGAGGAATCGCAGCAGATCAGCATCATCTGGGGGCACTTGCACCTGGTGAAACATAGCTTCTATGTCAGCCATGATGACCACAGGTTCCCTCCTGAACCTGGTCACAACTCCAATCAGTGAGCTGGTTAGATCGGGCCCTTGCAACAGCTCTTCATTCAGAGATTGTCCTTTGTAACTGGCACCACAATCAAAAACAACTCTGAGCTTTCCCTTTGTCGGGTGGTAGACACCATGGTGCGGTATGTACCAGACCCTGCCATCACTTCTTTCCAGCTCTGCATCAGGAACCTTTTCAGCATAACCTTTACCAAGTAGATCGTTAATAAAGGTGTTATACTCCCTGTAAAACACTGGATCCCTCTGGAGCCTCCTCTTCAGATGGTTTTGACGCTGTTCCACCACTTTCCTGTTATTTGGCATGCTGACGTTTGGATTTTTCAAAGGCAGGGCGACCTGGTAGTGACCATTGACATGTTTGGCTGACTTTGTGACCATGTCCATGAACCTCAGGTCTTCCCTGGACAGACCCACTTGTTCCTCCACAGCAGATTCTGGAAAGTCCATCTTAAATTGCTGTTGCCACAGTTCATCCAAATTTACAATGGACACACGGTTCACAGTTACTGGCTGCTCACAGTAATTGGCCTCTCCACCGTTTCCTGTCAGTGGTCCATTTACCGTCCAGCCCAGCGCCGTCCTTATAGCGTAGGGTCCATTGTGCTCACTGCGGATAACTTCCAGCGGTTCCATGGCTCGTGGAACATTCGTTCCAATCAGCAACTCAATTCCAGCCTCAATCTGTGGTAAGGAGATGTGTTTTAAATATGGCCACCTTGTCAGATCCTTATTTGTGGGTATGTTTGCTTTGTGGACTGGCATTGACAACTGAGTATACGCTTTTGGCAACTCAATGAAGCTGTCATCTTCAAGTGCTGCCACCTCCAGCTCTGGCACAATGTAGCTACTGACCACCTTCTCCTGCCCCATGGTCCTGAGAAGAATGTTGGCTCTCTTCCCAGACAAATTGAGCTTCTGCTTCAGACTCTCAGTACAGAACACCGCAGTACTTCCCTGGTCCAAAAAGGCGTATGTGAGAATGATTTTATTGCCCTTCTTCGCCTTCACTTGGATCGGCACGATAGGAAGCTTGCAATCCATCTCACCAGCCCCTGTAAGCCCACTGGAAACCAAGGTGTCGTCCACTGTAACCTGGATGCTTCTCTCAGCTGGTTCTGCCGTTGCCACACTATCCTTATGGAGCACAGTTGGATGTCTTAGGCCACACTTCGAGCAGGAAATCTTCCTTTGGCAATTTTTGCTTATGTGTCCTATACACAGGCAGCGAAAACAAGCACCATTTTCCTTCAGGAAGTCAATTTTCTCTTTGTGTGCCATTTTTTCCAACCGCGCACACACATCCAATGTGTGTCCTCCGGTGCAGCAGGGACAGATCTTCTTGGCTGGTGGTTTTATGTATGTAGCTTTCACAGGTTGAGCTGTTCTCTCCACACGATTCACTGTGGTAGCGAAGCTGGTTCCTCTGATGCTGGAGCGAGGGGGAGGTTTGTGTTTCATTTGTTTAGTTGTTATAACAGTGTCCTGAATGTTTCCAAACACAGGGTCTGTCAAGATTTTTACCTGTTTTTCAACAAAGTTGGCAATATCCACAAACCTTGCTCTCCTATTGTACCTTTCCTGCAGGTCACATGCGTCGCACCTCCAGCGGTCTCGGAGTTTGTACGGCAGTTTTTTAATGATTTCCACCATGTTTGTGGGTGTGTCCAGATCACTTAAATACTGCACATCCTCCAAAGCGTTGCAGCATCCACGCAGAAAGAGGCCGTACTCCTGGAGGGCTTTCACATCTTCTGTTTTAATAGTGGGCCATGACAAAGCTCTCTCCATGTATGCTGCTGCCACCTTTTGCTCATTGCCATAGTGCTCTTTCAATAGAGCCTTCGCCTTCACATATCCTCTGCTCGACTCAATGTGCTGACAGCTCCTCACTAGTCCCTTTGCATGCCCTTTGGTGTATTGTTCAAGGAAGTAGAGTCTGTCACAGTTGTTACTGGTGTTTCGCTCAACTCCATTTTCAAATGCTTTAATAAACGAATGGTATTTGAGTGGGTTACCATCGAAAATGGGAATTTCCCTTTTTGGGAGTGCTGAGAGGCATTGTTGTTGCATCAAGAGTGTTGAAATTTCATTTTGTTTTCTCATTATGTCCAGCACACTGTCATTTTGTGATGCATCAGTTTGTGTAACATTGGTCACAGGATCTTCAGGAGTGGTTAGATAACGTTGGAGCAGGTAAGAAGGACCTGGGAGATGTTTTATGTCAGGTAAGTGAGTGACTTTAGGCTTCACAACTGTCTGTGTGGTTTCAATTGGGTTGGATTTTAGTTTAACTGGCAGTGATGGGACAAATTCCATAACATTGATGTTAAGTTGTTGTTTTGAGCATGTCTTTTCATAGTATGAGTTCATCCCATCTGAAACCTTTGACTTTGATTTACTGCCAACACTGCTTTGTGATTTTATAACACTTAGTTTTGCCATTTCCTCAGCGATTTCATTCTCCAGTAAAAGCTGTTCTCTTCTTTTGCGTAGCTTTAACTCCTCTTCATCCAATGCATGTTTTTCCTTTAATGCCTTTTGTTTTGTTGCCAAAATTGCAAGATTTGTTTCCGTTTTTAAGCGAGCAGATGAGCGTGAAGCCAAGGATGAGGAATGATGTGAGCGTGATTTCTTGGTTGCATTTGAGATGCTGTCACAGGGCTGTAGTTCATCCTGAGGATCTTGTCCAGTGGAAACAGGTACTGGAGGGTCAGCAACAGACAAATCCTTACTTTTTTCGACAGGAATTTGTTCTGCATAATTTATTTCCTTTGTTGGTTGCTCAGAAGTATTTGTCTGTAGTGGTAATTCATTTGAGTTTTCATGCGGATTTTCCTTTATCCATTTTTCCACTTGTTCCTTGAATGCATCACTGTAATCCATAATGCTAGAAAACCACTCTTTTTGTTTTTTATGTTCATCATCAGGAAGAAGTTGCAATACTTCGTTGTGCAGGTCAGTGGCCTTTTTACACAGTGCATTCAAGTTATTCAGTTGTGAGGGGATTTCAGTTACATTTTCTTTTGATTTCATGTGCGCTTTTATTTGCGGAATAAGCTCTTTGATTTTATTAACGGCACTTTTGCGCTCATGCTGCAACCGTTCGATTTTATTTTCCATTGCTTTGGCCGTCAGTTTGATTTCCCTCTTTTCACGTTCCATGTTTGAACATTCAGCATCAGCGTTTATTTGACTCATTTTCGTTAGATTGTATTTTTGTATGAAGCAACACAATCACATTTCATTCAAGAGCGTATTCAAATCCATCCATAGACATTGCATTTCAATTCATTGACAGAGCGGATTCGATCCAAGCATTTCAACAAGCAGTAGGTCTTTAGACAACATCAGCCGCCACATGCCACAAAGTCCCGACATCACAATCCATTAAAGCACGGAGAATATGCGCCACCATCAATGCGCCAATGCAACCAGCGTATCCATTTAATACATTGTCCTCATTTGACTCAATGCATTCCAATCGAAGCGGATTCCTTAATCCACAAACATTAACAGGTTCAGGCCTACCTGTTCCCAGGTAAATGTTTGGCGTGGTGTGGCACTTAGCTGTGGCTCCTTCGTTCTCGGGCTAGTCGGTGCGGGACGACTTGGTTCTTTGATGCGGCTTGATGATTTTCATTAAACGCCTGTTTTTTGTTGACAAATGTTGCGGCTTCCAAACACAAACCTTTTAGCCGCTGAGAGTATATGAGGTTTGGGTCCTCAGGTACGTAGATTTGTGACGCGCTATAGTAGATTATGATAAAGATACGCTGAGATCCAAATATGCTTAGGTGCATTTATTGTAACAAAACAGCACAGAGCCATCACAGCGCAGCAAGGATGGGTAAACGTGAAAATGAGACTGGCGGATTAAACAGGAAAAAAGGGTGATAAATGAATGAATGAGTAGCGGTAGCGGTCAACAAAAATTACGGCTACTCCCAACCCTGACTCTCTCTCTCTCTCTCATCTGCGTCACCGGTGAGTGCCCACCTTTACGCACACACACTTCCGCACCGTGCACACGCCCACTCCCAGGTGAACCACGCCCTCTGCAACACACACACACTCTAACACACCGTGCTGCTCATCTTCAGCCTGTATGTCTCTTACAGGCAGTGTGTGTGTGTGTGTGTGTGTGTGTGTGTGTGTGTGTGTGTGTGTGTGTGTGTGTGTGTGTGTGTGTGTGTGTGTGTGTGTGTATATACTGCCTGCTGTAGCTCTCTGCCACTCAGTATATACTCGTACTACTAAATATTAACAGAAAGAAATCTAATGAGAAAAAAAAGGAGAAAAAGTATCGAAAGCACCGTTTTTTTTCAATGAAGATAACATTAAATTAATCAGAAATACAGTCGCGACATTGTTAATGTGGTAAATGACTATTCTCGCTGGAAACTGCAGATTTTTAATGGAATATCTACATATTTGTACACTGTCAATCGACCATCACTCTTATGGTTCTTATGGTTCAATTGTTTAGCTAATCGTGTTGAAAGGCTAATGATGATTAGAAAACCCTTGTGCAATTATTAGCACAGCTGAAAACTGTTAAATAAAAGTTCATGGAAAACATGAAATTGTCTGGGTGACCCCAAACTTTTGAACGGTAGTGTATACGCTAGGGGTGTAACAATACACAAAAGTCACGATTTGGTACGTACCTTGGTTTTTAAGTCACATCAGGGTTAAAATTGTATTTTTATCAGAAAAATATTTTTGATTTGATGATGTCTGATTTTGATGTATCAAACAAATGCCTTAAACACATGAAAAGACATCCAATACAATTGAGGATAAAAACACAATAAAGTCTAGGACTTATTTCCATTGTGGTCCTCAACACAAAACATCAGGACAAGATAAGACGCTCACAGAGTGTGTGATAATCAATAAAAAAAAATTCTTAAAAAAATAATAAAATAAAAATTCAGTACGCACCGAAATGAAACGTGCATCAAACCGTTAGACCCGTACCGAATACGCATATCGTTACACCCCTAGTGTACACATACACACAGGCTGGCTGTCTCCAAACCCCTACTACACTGTGGACCCTGCACCCTTGGAGTAGGGAGGTGGAGCGGGGGGCCGACCTGGGCTTGTCTTCTGGCAGCTCCCCGGCCACGGCGCTGATGAGCTGGGTCCTCAGCGAGCCGTCCATGGAGCCCGTCTGAAAGCCGTCCAGGCAGAAGCCGCCCACAGGCCGCTTGGCCGTCTCCCTGGCCGACCGGACCCTCTCCTCCAGGCTGTCCCCTCCCTCCACCACCCCCAGCACCTCCGACCCCTGCAGCTCCTGGAGCACACACACACACACACACACACACACACACACACACACACACACACACACACACACACACACACACACACACACACACACACACACACACACACACACACACACACACACACACACACCAGAGAGGGGTTGGGCAGGGAGACGCAGTGAAGGGGGAAGATTTCCAAAGAATATGGCTGTGTCCCAATTCAGGGGCCGCATCCTTCGAAGGACGCATTTGAAGACCGCTTACATCACAGTGGCGTGTCAAGTGCTGTCCCATTTCGAAGGTTCCTTCAAATGCGGCCGAGATATGCAGCCTTCTTTTCCCAGATTTTTTTTTTTGTTTTCCTTCGAAGGATGCAGCCCCTGAATTGGGACATGACCTATGACTCTTTTTTACATTATCGTCATTTTATTCAACGTCATTTTATGTATGCCAAAAAAAAAATGGATCAGCCAAATCTTACAGAACAAAAGTTTTGGAGTAATCTTCCCCATCATCTTGAAAACCAAGTTGGGCTCCAAAAGTAATTTCACATGATAACAAAGTCTTTCCGACCATCTTCAATCCCTTCAGTCAGTCAACAACTTAACAAAACACTTAATCCTTAACGTTAAGTAGTGTGATGATGACTGCAGTGTGATGATGACTGCAGTGTGATGACGACTGCAGTGTGGGTGTGGCTGCAGGGTGTCTCAACGTACCGCCGTCTGTTGGTGGAGGAGCAGACACTCGTCGAGATGGGCCAGAGTCCGGTCCACTGATTTGCGGAGCCTCTTCCTGGAGGTGACGTCCCCCTGCCAGGTCTCCCCATCGGCCATGCTCTGGTACAGGTCTGGCCTCAGCGCCTTCT
Organism: Micromesistius poutassou; assembly: GCF_964030765.1. Lineage (NCBI taxonomy): Eukaryota > Metazoa > Chordata > Actinopteri > Gadiformes > Gadidae > Micromesistius > Micromesistius poutassou. Next base: position 4,839,236 of record NC_140281.1, read on the forward strand.
GCAGGGCCATGAACCGGCCCACCGTCAGCTCTATCCGCCCCCCGCTGCCCCACACCGACACCGTCTGGACCACAGGGAGTAGGATCAGCCTGCTAGAGAGGCTAGCAACATACTCATGGACCCTGAGCCACCCTAGATAGGCTGCTAGAAACATACTCATGGACCCTAACCCACCCTAGAGAGGCTGCTAGCAACATACTCATGGACCCAGACCTACCCTAGAGAGGCTGCTAGCAACATACTCATGGACCCTGACCAACACTACAACAGAGGGCTGATTATGGTCCCACGTTCACGCAACGCGGTTACAGACCCCTTACATCCTTGCGGACCCTCCTTGCGTCCACCGCAAGGGTCTGACGTGCGCCTCCCAAAAATTGTAACCTTCTGTTGAGGCGACACAGCCGCAAGCGCTGTGATTGGTTGGCTCACTAAAACCTGACGCAGAACCATAAAGGTTCACGACTGCGTCGAAGCGTCTGCATAGTCATTGCGTTGTGTGAACGTGGGACCATAATCAGCCCTTAGGTTGCTAGCAACATACTCCCGAGTTAAACTCTCCCAATATGCGGAATGACTTGGATAAACATGAACCATAGCGTTATTCTTGAGGAGCCACCCTGACCTTGTTGGTGACGTGGCCCGCAGGTCTCGGGGTCAAGGGGTCATGGAGGGAGCAGTACAGCACTGTGTCATGAAGACCTGCACCCAAAGAACAGAACAACACAACAGAACACCAGTTGGACCAATTGGAAGTGTTTTAACAGGAAGGTTGGTGAAGACAGTATTTTGTAGGCCTTCAGTGAGGTCAGCCATAGGTCGAGGTTAGAGCGAACAGGAACAATGGTGAGGACAGTATTTTGTAGGCCTACAGTGAGGTCAGTAATAGGTTACCTTGCCAAAGATTGTTTGGTTCGCTAAGATACAATGTAAACTCTTAACTGGTTCTTGTAGACAAAATAAATGTTTCAGTGCTTTGGGAATTGAATTGCCTAGTTTCCTTTACACAAGCTGCACGGGTAAATTGCATGAGCGATGCACTACAAGCAATTCTATAGGTGGAGGGTATTAACATATGTGCATTGGGTAGAAGATCAAGAGGTGACAAGATGAAAACCACCACAACAAGGGAAAATACCGTGGGCCCTGTAAACCAATCAGAAGCCTCCTGTCTCTGCCCGCCTTGGGACACACAATGTTATTATCCCATGCGGGGGGAGTTAGCTGTAGTATAATAATAATAATAATACTGCATAACTAAAAAGGTCATCAGGGAAACACATTGTGCCTGGACCTCCACAGGACTTCATTAGCCTGAGCCTCACAGGGAAAACAAAGCACTCAATTATCTACATCAGATGTAAAATATGACGATTTACATCTTCTCTATTGTAGCAAGGGAAATACTACGACAATGGATTGTGCGCTACTTCCGTGGTCAGGTTACTAAACTATTATTATACTGTAGATACAACCAACAATGCAAGCTGCATGCATGATGATGTGCATCCTTTTTCACACAAGACTCAAGCATCACTTATACAATGCTGCAAGGATGAAATAATTGAAGGCACATGCAATGAAGCCTGCATTTACCATACCTGCAAACTTCTTGAATCCATCCTTATATTCCTCCAACACTTCCTGGTGCTCCGCTCTTAAAGTTAAAAACCAACATTAATATAAGTGGGGAGGACAAGGCTTGTAATATAAAGGAGATGTGGACATGTGTAGCATAGGCATAGATTTCGGGGGGGACGCAGGGGACGTGTCCCCCCCAATATTTAGAAAAGGTAGAATTGTCCCCCTCAAAAAAATCTATATATTTTTTTAAAAGGTTGAAAAAAGAGGTAATGAAATACATTTTGGCGGGCTCAAAACATTTATATATCCTTCTGACCTGTAAATACGTTTCCCAATAATTTCAGACAAAGTGGACCATACCATCTTAACCCTGCCGCACAGTCACACGCACATTCGCAGTAGTGATGGATTTCATGATTTGTTTGCTTGAATCAGTTCGCGTCGGTCAGTTCGCCAAGAAGAATCGTTCGAATCGTTCGTTTGTTCGTTCAGTCGTGTTTACGGTAATGGTGAATCGGTTCTCAGCTGAGTCGTTCAGACTCAGCTCCTCCCTCGTTCTCATTCAAACGAATCACGAATGCACATTCTCAGCTGAGTCGGTCAGACTCAGCTCCTCCCTCGTTCTCATTCTCAAACGAATCATGGGCGTGCAATGGTGCAAACGATCATCAATCAACACAACAATACAACATTAACTAAGTTCCTTTCACCACTAACTGTGCGTTCACACCAAACACGACGGGGCGACATGACTCCATACAAAGTCAACGTAGAGACGCAAATCGGGCGAAATCTGACGGCATGAAAGCCCTGTCACGGGCGAGCGCATTCACGTGGATTTGCAGTGTGACACTTTCGCTGGAGTTTAAATATTTTAACTTTGCCGCGACATTCGCGTGATGACAGCCAATCAGCGTTCAACCGGCAGGGCCAACCGTTCCCTGCAGTCCGCAGTGAACCGCAGAATGGAGGAGAAAGTGATTGTTGCCGTTTGCAACTCCCGGAGCTCTAAATATAATATTATATGATATTATATATTATATAATATATAAATATCTATATAATATAATATATAACGGCCAAAAGTTGTGTGCGCCTCCGGATTATATTATTAACCCATAAACGATGGGCATTCCGACGTCTCTCCCTCCACAACAGGTAAAGACATGCAATGACGGTGATCTCGGCCATGGTTGAGAATGAATAGGCATGAAGCACCGTTGGCGGACAAAATATGTCGCCTGACATAACTGCACAGCAAAGGATTATGATTATGATTTGTGACTTTGGCGACAGCGCGAAAAATGTATTAGTGTGAACGCACAGTAACACATTCAGCAAACGAACAGCGACTAGCGAGTCAGCACGTCAGCCAGGGGAGTTGAGTCTCGGAGAACGAACGAGACAAACTGAAACGGGGAATCAGGTCGGTTCGTTCTTGTTAAAGAGTCCATTCGAACTGATTCGTTCGCGAACGACCCATCACTAGTTTATACAGTCTATGGTTGCGGACGCAGACAGTGACAAGAGCAACAGGTTAGTGTTTGCATTAGTGTCCAATTAACTGTATAGAGGTGACACCACAAAGTATACAAGTTAATGCCAGACGAGGTGTCCAATTATCAGCAATGAATGGACGACGGAGGCGAGAACTGTCACTAAGTAAATTTCCTATACATAGTAAATAAATTTCCGCCATAAATTAATTCAGAAAATTTTTTGAATAAAAATTCACCAGAATGCAGGAAATGAAGTGTTTGACGCTCAAAATTCTCTGGGGGGGAACCCCCAGGCCCCCCGCTGAAAATTTGCTGAAAATGTTGAATCCAAACCTACGCCCTTGGTGTGTAGTATAGGCTATCTGGAGGGATGTAACTCACACTGTGGATAGGGAGAGCTGTGTGACGGAGGGGAGAGGGCTCAGGGTATGCAGGGTGTCCTGGGTCAGGTGGGGTACAGTGCCACAGCGGGTGTACAGTAAGCAGCCGGGCACCTCCAGTGAGCTGGTGGTCGCCCTGCCGATCTCCCTCAGGACACCGAGGCGGTATCCTCCTTGAACCACACGACTCAGCTCCAGTTTCATCTTTCATACAGCAATACGCTCTAATACCTACAACTGCAAAAACATACGTCTTATAACTTATTCATAACTAAGCACGCCTCCCCATATGCGATAGGGACGTTAGCGACCTAGCTAACAAGCTCACGTGTTCTTCACTCATCGATACTGTGATCTTGAAATACATTTTTTGTGCAAGACAGTGGCCATGGTTTAAATTGACACTAAACGTTTTCATTGGGAGCAGTTTAATAACAGCTTACCGTAGCTTGACAGAAGCACTCCCTACTTCCATACACAGAGAACTACAACACGGACCTGGAACAAGACTACACGTCGCGGTTAAATTACGTCATTGTTTCAGTTGCCCTTCGTAGTCTACAGATCCAAACGTCGAAATGTTTTTTTAATCAGGGGAAAAAACTGAATATCATTTTGGTGTTTGATTATTTTGATTAGTTATTTCAATGGACGTTCAGCAGTTTAGGTAGCGGAGCGAGGTTAACAAATGTTACCATGGTAACGATAAAACGAGCCAACAAACCTGCGTCTACCGTTAGGTTATACTGGGACCTGTAGTTCTTCTGTCCGTCGTTGGTATAACTTTGAACACGGAGAAATTATAATAAACTACAATACCCACTTACTCCATTCACAGTGCGTACGCAGTATATCGTGTATCACAGGTTTAGTTGTAGGAGGTTGAACTAAGTAGATCTGATGTATTAATTGTGATGATCGAAAGAAGATATAGGGAATCAGGAATAGGGTTAGATACAGTCAGGTTTATGAAAATAATGACATTTCAAAGAAACAATCATCTTTTAAACTGGAGAAGACACAGCAAACGAAAAACACCTGGCACAAAGGTACGTTTTGAAAACATAACTTACAAACATTGAATGTTAGCGGTAAAGAATAAAAAAAAATGGCTCTTAATTGCTGTTATGAAAAACTAATTAAATATTTAAAAAATACTTGACCAGTTTTGCTACTAACCTTGACTATTCCTTCTCATATATTTACTATGAAACAAATGGCGGCATCCAATATTCTATATGTAATACATCCAATATTCTATGTATGTAATACATCTCTACATTTTCTGACTTTTCGTTATTAACGTTACATCCCTGCTGAATGAGGAATCACAATGAAGTGACCTGAATAAAGAATAAGCTCAGAGTGTAGGCCCCAGGTACTTTTTGCCTTTATTCAAGTTAAACTGTATATTATTATTATTTTCTTTATGTGTGGATATTTTAAGGGCTTTTTGTGCCTATGTGGACCCGGGCAGTGAAGAGAGACAGGAAAGGAAGGGAAGGACATGTAGCATAGGCAGGAATCAAACCTGGGAACCTACAGGGCATATCGCCCACACAGTGAGCACACTAGCATGTTAAGCCACCCTACTCATTTATTTAACCCTCTCATAGATGCAGCTGAAGACGGACGATATTGATGAATGGATGAAGGTGAGAGCTCCCCTTCACGTTCACATGATTTTGTGTTTGAGTGCAGCCTGTCCTGGTTTTATTGGTAGAGAATATATTTCCCAATGCTTGACGGTGATATCTGTCCACCTCCTCAGCGAGTGGAGATGGCTTCTGAGTTTGCGGTGTCAGGGGTGTTCTCCAGCAGGAGATTGACCTCTGGAGCTAAAAGCCGAGCGTTGGCTCTGCAAAGCGCCGAGCAGTTACAGGATCACAACGACGCTTACAGCAAAGGTAGGTCCATGGGAAGAATATAAATCACAATGTTGTAAAAGATATGAGGAACATGGAGGTCAAAGGTCAGACCAGACCAGGCCATTCCTTTGTGGAGTTTGGATGTTCTCCCGTCGTCTCCTGGGGTAACGGCTTCCTTCTACCTCTGAAGACGTGCTAGTATGGTAACTTAGCATGTTGGAGGACTGAGCATGTGGGATACCTGGCATGCTAGAGTTCTTTGTACAGTATATTAAGGTCCTTGGTGTGCTAGAGTTCTTTGTATATTAAGGTCCTTGGTGTGCTAGAGTTATTTGTATATCAAGGTACTTGGTGTGCTAGAGTTCTTTGTATATTAAGGTCCTTGGTGTGCTAGAGTTCTTTGTATATTAAGGTCCTTGGTGTGCTAGAGTTCTTTGTATATTAAGGTACTTTGGCATGCTAGAGTTCTTTTTACATTAAGGTACTTGGCATACTAGAGTTCTTTGTACATTTAGGTACTTGGCGTGCTATAGTTCTTTGTACATAAAGGTACTTGGCGTGCTAGAGTTCTTTGTATATTAAGGTACTTGGTGTGCCCCGGTACATGCCATCAAGCTAGGGTAACCCAGCAGCACATAGACTATCAGGCTGTTACGTGTCGTGTGTTGTATATCCATCTGAATGCATCTTGCAGCTCAGGCCCTTCTCAGTGATTGGATGAGCAGTAAGTTACAACTGGAGCTTGAAATGGACAAGGAAGACGACCCGGCCACGTCCGCTGTTCCCACAGTGGTGCTGCCTGCATTCATGGACTACAGCAGCTTTGACGGTACGCATTAACCCACCATTCCATCACAGGCACTATTCTGTTCATCTCACCCAGAGTGGTATCAAGACCAGAGAGTAGAGAGAAAGGTCCCATTCATTACCTTGATTAATAATATATAATAATACTTCCTAGTCAGAGAGACTAACTACATAAGGAACATTAATCAATAAATTCTGGACCTAAAGGTTTCCTGACCACTACTCTGAAGTGTTGTAAGTTTACCACCCCACAGTCCCAAAGTTGAATCTTCTCCGTTGTTTTGAATCCACCTCTAAATACGCACATACCCAGAGCTGTACAACCACTTGGCTGAGGAGGAGGAGGAGGAGGAGGGCGAGGCAGTCAGCAGCCTCCTCCAGGAGTTGATGGACAGAGAGCTTCTGGACCCTAGGACAGCCCAGGATCTGCTGCTGGACTTGGATCAAGCCAGGAGGAAGACCAGGGATCCCAGCATTACCATGGAAGCGTGCCACAAACAGGCATGTGACCACGCCCATTCAAAAGGCTGTTTAGTTTTGCCAGAAGTCTTGCCTTGGTGTTATTTTGAGTTGGAGTTCCGGCTGATTTCATGACCTTAGGTACAGCGACCAATCAGACAAAGCCAGAGCTGTTTTGACCAATGGATGCAGTTCCAGCCTGTTGTAAACAGTAATGAGGTAATCTAGCAAACAACAACAAATTTGGAGAATGAGGCTGCTGTATGGCTACACACTCCTAAAGTAGCAATCTCAAAGATTTATGTTTCGTTCTCTTTGGCAACACCTTTGCCAATAAGCAGCCATTTTTGCCCGAGATACAGACACATTCATCATGCAAATGCAAGGACTCATCATTTGGTCACAGGCTTTAACACCGTTGTGTTCAATCGATCTTCAAGATCGGCACTTTAACTAACTAACTAAGCCCAGGCTCTCTCTCCGAGCCTCTCTCTCCCAGGCTCTCTCTCCAAGCCTATCTCTGAGCCTCTCTCTTCCAGGCTCTCTCTTCCAGGCTCTCTCTCCCAGGCTCTCTCTCAGGCTCTCTCTCCCAGGCTCTCTCTCCTAGGCACTCTCCCAGGCACTCTCTCCCAGGCTCTCTCTCCAAGCCTCTCTCTCCCAGGCTCTCTCTCCCAGGCACTCTCCCAGGCACTCTCGCCCAGGCTCTCTCTCCAAGCCTCTCTCTCCCAGGCTCTCTCTCATGCTGATTGCCCGTGATTGCGGTGGCTAGGTGCGGGAGACCCGGGCGCGGTGGAATGTGGAGCGCGAGTGGCTGTGGCATGCACAGGAGGCGAGGCGGGCGGCCCTGGAGGAGGCGCGGCGGAGGGAGCACGAGGCAGAGGCCCGGTGGCGGGAGGAGGCGTGGCACAGTAAGGCCCTGGTGCAGAAGGAGATGGGGAGGCTGCGCTGGCAGATGGAGGAGCAGAAGGCCCTGGAGCAGCGGGGGAGGCAGAAGTACGTCTTTACCAGGGGCAGACACGATCCTCAACAGATCAAAGCTGCCCTGGAGGTGGGGGGGGCTTTTTACTGCTCCACTAAATGAAGAGCTCTCTCTTGTGTATTAGTCTGTTATGAAACCAGGGTCAGGTTAAGTTTTGCTTGATAATACGAAGAAATAAGATTTGCCAACATTTAATGAAATTGCCATTGAAATTCCCCAAAAGGCCCCTAAGCTGGGGGCAAAGAAAAGCTGACATCGAGAGAATGTCACACTTCGTGAGAGCATCCCATCACGCAGATCACACTCTGACCACATGAGCACCGCAGCCCAATCAAGTTCAAACACTGTAGTGGCCAGGAAAGTATACAAGTCTACGCAACAATCAGATCAGTTTTGATCCACAATACAACGTAGGGAGATCTGCACAAAAGGCTTTTCTCAGATTTAGAAAATGTTTTTCCTTTCATTTCAATCCAATTGGGCATGCGTGAAGAGAGTGAGATCATTAAACTGACTGGCTGGAGATTGAAGGAACAACATAAAGATAGAGGCCATGTTTGGAAATTAATTGCTGTCAAGCCGAGGCAAGACACATTCACTGGGAAACACAAACGGAATATCAGGCTAGACTCCCACGGCTGGACCGCTTCATCCTCACATCCCATCACAGGCTTTAATGAACATCATCAATCCCCTATGTGGCTCCATCCATCACACAGGGCTGTTTCCCTGCGCTGTGCAGGGATGATGTAACCACGTCTTCCCTCACTGCCGGGGGCGCTCCCCACTGTGAGGAACACTCAAATCAAACCGCTTACAGCAGGCTACGAGTCCTATGTAGACGCAGGGATGTGTGGAACTCACAAGGTCAAACGATGAAGGAGATCTGTGTTTCTAACATCTATGTGTTTCCCAGGGAAAGGGAGAAGCTAGACAGGCAGAAGACAGCCGGGCTCCCCCCCAGGGTGGGGTCCTCCTCCACCAACCGCCCCCACGCAGAGCAGAGCCAGGCCAGGCTCCATATCCTCAACCTCCAGGTAAGAACTTAAAGAGCCAGTGAGCCACAGCTTCAGATTAATTCAACACAAAAAATGTGTTTTGGGCTGAGAGTTTTAAGAAAGAGGGTGCCGCGTTATCCCCATGTTTACGACCCACGTAAACTTTGATACTTTTTAGTACCGTCGTTGTGTAACTGTTATGAGCTTTATAATAAGCAATGTTGTATATGAAATGCACCATACACCATAGCGTTATATTGTAGGTGTCCGGGAAGCCTAACCCTCACTCGGACTACATATACAGTACAGCAGGCGAGGTCAGCTCGACTCGCTTCCAATAATTTCAAACTCGCAACTTCAAAAAATTATTGTATTTATTTTTACAATTCAAAAATGATCTTCAACTGTAGCCTCGCTGAACTCCCTGCATCCTCGCTGTCTTTATTCCTTTTTTCCAGATTCATATGGCGGTCTTATGATGGTAAACTAGCTCATTGTCAGGTGTTTAACAGCGACACGCACTCTGAGACAGTAAAGAAAGACATGTCTTGTAGCTGCTACGCGCGTTTGATGTGCTCTCGCCGTTCTCCTGCACAAAAATGTGAGCGTGCCAAGCAGTAGGCCAAGTTGGTCTTAATGTTAAGGGGGAAAAGCAAGTTCAAGTTCAACATCGATTTGCAGTGACTACTTGGCTGAAGGGTTTTATATGGCTGTTCATTACATAATTAGCCCATTTGAAACTTGTGCGGCCTATATATGGGTGCGGCTTATGCACAATTCTGTTTTTTTATATACATAAATGAAAGGCTTGCGGTTTATCCACGATGCGGCCTATATGCGGGAAATTACGGTAATAAAGGATCTTTGCTGACAGTATCCACCTCTCTCCACCTCTCCAAGTCTTTTCCACCGACCGCAAACCCGAATCCTCCCGATGACAATTAATTATGTCCCCGGGACGACGGGACGTCGTTAGTTTTAATCCCTGCCACACACACCGTCATACTATATTTGTCCAGAAAGCCCAACATTCTCTTGGACGTTGCAGTCAACTTCTGCAGAGGCGGAGCTCCACACACACCGCTGCCCAGACAGAGCTCAACACAGACCGCCAAAACAGAGCTCCACACACACCGCCCAGACAGAGCTCCACACATCCACACACACCACCCAGACAGAGCTCCACACCACACACATTGCCCAGACAGAGCTCCACACACACACTCAGACAGAGCTCCACACACCCCACCAAGACAGAGCTCCACACCACACCGCCCAGAGAGAGCTCCACATGTCCACACACACTGCCCAGACAGAGCTCCACAAACACCGCTCAGACAGAGCTCCACACACACTCAGACAGAGCTCCACACACCCCACCAAGACAGAGCTCCACACCACACCGCCCAGAGAGAGCTCCACATGTCCACACACACTGCCCAGACAGAGCTCCACAAACACCGCTCAGACAGAGCTCCACACACACTCAGACAGAGCTCCACAAACACCGCTCAGACAGAGCTCCACACATCCACACACTGCGCCGTCGGTGCCCCTTGGTCGTGACGTCAGACTACCTCGGGAAAAGGTCTGACGTCAAGAAGGGAATGCAACCTGCGTTCAGCAGAGTGGAACCTTCAGTCTTTTGCGGAGAATGGTGAGAACATAGGATTTTACCCCTTTTTCCTCTAAATTGGGCACTTATTTAAGTGAAGGTGATAAAATGGCAAAGATTACTATGTTGACGATCATATAAGACCAATGACCACGTTTAAAAACAAAAAAAATGGGTTTTGGGTTCACTGCCTCTTTAAAGACCCTCCATATACTTTTTCCAATTACTGTGTGTGCGTGTGCATGCGTGCATGTGGATGTGTTTGTGTGTGTGCAGTCTTGTTTCAGGTATTTACCTGTGTGTTGTTCTACTTGTGATGTGTGTGTGTGTTGATGTGTGTGTGTGTGTGTGTGTGTGTAACATGTGCATGTGTTGATGTGTGTGTGTGTGTGTGTGTGTGTGTGTGTGTGTGTGTGTGTGTGTGTGTGTGTGTGTGTGTGTGTGTAACCTGCCCGTGGCGTGTGGGGTAACGCTGGTCTGGTCAGTGTCTGCAGAGGCCATTCTCCAGGTGGTTCTCGGTGGTGCTGGAGCGCAGGCTGCAGCTGGGCAGGGCAGCGGCGCTCTGCAACTGGAGGCGGAGCCTGAGGGCATGGCGAGCTTGGCGCACGCTCGTGTGGGCCACCCGGGAGCACCGGGAGAGAGAGGCGACAGAGGAGGAGCTGCGGACTGAGCACAGGTACGGAGCAGCAGGAGGAGGAGTAGTAGTAGTAGTAGTGGTAGTGGTAGTGGTAGTAGTAGTGGCAGTAGTACTAGTCTCTTGATGGGGGAACAGTCATGCTTGCTATCTTCTAAAATAACTAATATAAGTGGTGTGCAGATCGAAATAGTATAATAATAATATCGGAATAGTTGAAATTCATTACCAATTACGTATTTATCTAATAATATTGTCGTTATCTTTTAATATGGCTATTAACCATACATCCAATATATAATATCCATATAACTTTATCTAATTGAACATTCAATATTATATAAATACCACCATATATATACAAATACATACATACATATAAACATATACACTATGTTAAACACCTCCTTTATCCCTGTACCTCCTGAAAATCATTTCTTTATATTTATATATTTTAAACTGGTTTATGTTCAGACATTGCTTCATCTCCTCACTCAAACTGTATCCTTGCACCACAGATGGAAATACAAAACATTTTCCTGGTTGTACGGACGCTCAGCACTTTAAAATTAAATGTTCCCCTTAAATTATAACCAGTAGGTAGGGTTATAGTTTGGTTAAGGGGTTATGGTTAGGTTTACGATGGAGCTGGACCTAGAGGTGGAGCTGGACTAGGTAAGCTCCACCCATTGGCTCTGCAGGGAGCAGCCTCTCCTAGTATAGGAGTATACTGTGAAAGGTCCTGTTGGACACCTCTGTACAACTGGCCAGCCTCGTTATGTTAGAAAACAGCCTAGCAGATGAAATTATCTGCCAATGGGACCATATTGATTTATCTACGATCGATGGGTTAGGGGATCCAAGCTGGTATGTCAATGGTTGCTCCATATCATTGCTCATACCAAGGTCCTGTAGTGAGGTAAACAATCACCGTTGATGCGATCCATCCCCTCTAAGTGCTCTGGTCATGTAGATATGTGATGGTACACCTCCAGACGCGAGCAGCTCGCCATGGGGGGGGACCGGAGGCGGTTGCTACGGCGATGTTTCAGCACATGGCAGCTGTGGTGGCGGTTGGAGAAGGGACAGCGAGAGCTCCTGGCTCAGCAGGAGCAGACCCGGAGCAAGATGGCTGCCCTCATCAGCCACGCGTCCACAGGCAGACTGAGGGGCCCAGAGGGCCTAGGCCTGGGGCCGCCGGGGCCCACCGGGGAGGGGACCCACCGGGGAGGGGGCACTGTCAGACCGGTAAGGTAGCCCAGCCTGCTGACGCACCACTTCCTGGTTATTCACCTTCCATGGCTTTGGTCCACTGCACTTCTGCTGAGTTGAATACAACATGAGACAAGGGCCCAGGTGTTACTACTGTGTTCTCACTGGAGTGGTTCAAATAATTTAATTTATTTTATTTTATTTTACGTTTATTTGACAGGGACAATGCACAATATATAATTCGGCCAGATTTTAGCCACAAGGCTAATTTACATCTGTTGTCCCTGGACAGGAGTTGATGTTATAAATCAAATTAAAAGACAACATGTAATGAGTTGGGACAATGACCCAAACACACATGACACAATGAGTTGGGACAATGACCCAAACACACATCACAGTGATACGGAGTAATAAAATTGAGTAATGAAAAAACATGAAATAAGATGAGAATAAACACAGACAAGAATCAATGACTAGAAATGTTCACAACGTTGGTTTGCTTTCAACTTAAGGCCTAATTTAAAGGTGGTGAGTGTGGCGCTTTGTCTAATACTATCAGGGATGCTATTCCACAACCCTGATGTTTTCACTGAGAAAGCGGTTTGGCCAAAGGTAGAATGCCTAAACACACTTGTGCAATCCCCCCTAGATGATGCTCTTGTGGTCCTTATGTCACTTGTGGGTCTACGCAGTCTCACAAATTGTTTAAGTGGTGCAAGATTATTAATAATTTTGAAAAATAAACAGGTATTTGAAAAGAAAAGAAAATTGTCCAAAGTAAATAAACCATACTTCTGTATGATAGTACAGTGATGGTAACTGTGCAATATTTTGTCCAGAATTTTCAGTGCTTGTTTATACACTTTATACATTAATGACATGGTGGTTGCATTTGCTTGAGACCAGGTGGTCAAGCAATATGAGATGTGTGTTAAAATCATAGAATGAAAATAAAGTATAGCTGCCTCTGTAGTCATCTGATTTCTAATCATCTTAAAATTTAAGAGATTCCTTTTAACTCTTCCATTGACTTTTTAAATGTTTTTTAAAAGTCAATTTCCTAGCGATATCGGCCCAACAAGCGCGCACAAGCATGCGCGCACACACACACATGTTTATTAAAATTTAATACAAATTTGTCTCTCTCTCTCTCTCTCTCTCTCTCTCTCTCTCTCTCTCTCTCTCTCTCTCTCTCTCTCTCCCCCCCCCCCCCCCCCCCCCTCTGGTCGTCATGGCTTCTCTGCATGTGAGCTGCGGCAGGCTCAGCGGAGGAGGAGAGGAGTGGGGGGGGGAGCAGACCAGGGTCCCCAGTCCGAGCCCCGGCACGCCGCCCAGCAGCACACCATCGCCCTGCAGAAGGAGCTCCTCCGGGAGCAACAGGAGCAGATCATGCTGCTGCAGAGAGAACGCGGCCTGCTGGAGGCCCGGGGAGCAGCAGCCTCCATGGCCGGCCTGCTGGAGGCCCGGGGAGCAGCGGCCTCCAAGGCCAGCCTGCTGGAGGCCCGGGGAGCAGCGGCCTCCAAAGCCGGCCTGCTGGAGGCCCGGGGAGCAGCGGCCTCTAAGGCCGGCCTGCTGGAGGCCCGGGGAGCAGCGGCCTCCAAGGCCGGGGGAGCAATGGCCCCGCCCTCCAGCCACGGAGCTCCAGAGCAGAGGTGGGCCCCCGGCGCTGCAGGCCACTCCTGGGGGTCAGGGGTCATCTATGTGTGGATGGAGAGACAAACCCTTGAATGTCTTGGCAAACGATGGCCTCTGCTCTCCCTGGTTGAAGGGTAGTGATGGCGCTGTGCTGGGAAACATCTTCTCAAGGTGGTCTGGTCTTTGATGGCTGGTGTCTGTAGTCCCCTGCGGGCCGTGGGGGGGACCTTCGTTTAGGGTAGCATTCTTTAGTCAGACAATGTGTTGCTCTTCATGGGATGAGCCCTACGAGAGAACCATGGACTGAGATGTATGATTGAGAACATCATGACGGTCTGATGCTCAGTGTGAAGGAGGATGAGGATGAGGGCTGACAGACGTCCATGTTTGGATTCATATCTGTAACCGATAGAGATGAGGAGAGAGGAGAGTGGAGAGGGGAAAGTCAGTAGCGCTACTTATGCTCCCTGTGCGTGTTTTAGCAAACACAAACAAGCAGAAATATTACAATGGAAAGATATGTCTTGCACAAAGCAAAACTATTTTGTAAATAATAACAAACCATAATACTTAAAAATATATTTATTTTCATTATTGTTATCCATATATATTTTCTATTGAAATCAGTCTGTGAAATATACAAATAATACAAATACCCTCCTAGCCCCTGAAGTACCCTGGCGTACCAGCAGGGGAAGGTGGAAACACTGAGATCAGGTTTGACTGCTCACTAGTACACTGTGATAGTTGATCATGTAGATAGCTGAGTTAGTTGCTCATGTAGATGGCTGTGATGGTTGATATTGTAGTGCACTGTGATAGTTGATCATGTAGATGGCTGTGATGGTTGATAATGTAGTGCACTGTGATAGTTGATCATGTAGATGGCTGTGATGGTTGATAATGTAGTGCACTGTGGTAGTTGATCATGTAGATGGCTGTGATGCAGGAGCAGGAAGGCATACGTAGTGTTGGCTTTGATAATTTATTTTCATTTGATCTAACCAGTAGTCCTGCCTCCACCTACCAATACATATTTCCATAGAGGCACAGCCACTAAACAATTATCCTGAGGAATATCCCCCTCTCCTTCTAACAGAAGTAGTGGAATTGTGCGTTCACACCAAACGCCACATCGGTCGCCTGGTCACGGTGTCGCCTGAGTTTGGTCGTGCGACCTGTCACTAATCCGTCGCTGTAGTGATTTGTGCAAGTTTTATCACGCAAATTTAGTTGCGTGTGTATGAGGAAGTTGAGTTGTTGTGGAAGTATCAGAGACTATTCATAATATCATCCGGAGGCGCACACAGCTTTTGGCCATGATATTATATATTATATTATTATTATATTAGATATTTATATTATATTATATTATATATAGAGCTCCAGGAGGCACAAACGGCAACAATCACTTTCTCCTCCATGCTGCGGTTCATTCCGGACTGCAGGGAACTGAGGGAAAGGAACGGTTGGCTGGTTGAATGCTGATTGGCTGTTATGTTACGTCACTCAGGGAGTGAACGCTGATTGGCTGTCATCGCACAACTGCCGCGGCAAAGTTCAAATATTTCAAGTCGAGCGACGTGTCGCGCTACGAAATCCTTGTGAACGCGCCCGCCCGTACCTGGGCGTTCAGGCCGTGCCACATGTGTTTTTCTAGCGACAAGTCGCCTGATATGCGTCTCCACATTGACTTTGTATGTAGTCGCGTTGCCCCGTCACTTTTGGTGTGAATGTACAGTTACCGCTGGCGCCATCTTAGATCCAAACCCTTAGCAAGCGTATGGAACCAAGATGGCCGCCAGGAGAATGCAATCTAACCTAAGAAGCCTAAGCCGTTTCTCAATTTGCGTTCTCGTGTGTTCTCGTGTACTTGCGTTCTCGATAAACGTCAGTGGTAGCCCAAGCACTGTTCCAATTCCAAGTACGTGAGAACTGTCGTAAAACCCGGAAGTGTTCTCGATGCGTTCTCGATGAGGCCGTTCTACCAAGGATGCATCGGAGTCGTGACTCGTGTGGACTTGGGACCATTAAATATCCCAGAATGCATTATTGAGTCCGCTGCTGTTCCAATTGCAGGTACGTACTCGCGTTCTCGGAAGTCTGTACTTGAAAGTCCGGACTTGCCAAGTACGTACTTCCAAGTCCGCGAGAACGTAGTCCACGTACTTGGTATTGAGAAACGGCTCTAGTCTCCTCCTACCTGTAACCGTGTGATCATGTGTTGTCCCAGGGCCCAGGGCCGGACCGGAGTCCAGAATAGTGGGGGCCGCACCCTCGCCAGGAAGGCAGCCAATCCACAGCAGCCTTTCCCTAACCCTGTTGTCATGGGTCAGTCCGTCATGCCTTAAGCACCCTCATGCATACTCACTAACTCACTCTTGGTCTCCGAGAGATGAAACACACTTGGACCAAACCTTACTGTGTTCCTGCACACACCTGCAGACCATACAGATGGACCAAACACAGCACAGACACATTCATATAGATACAGGGACACACACACACACACACACACACACACAGAAAGACACACTGTGGCAACCCGGTTCACAAGAGACAGAGTTCTCACGGCAAATACCACGCAGAGGTTCCAAATAAAGTCGTAGTCAGCGTTTAGTCACAGGTAAGGCAATGAAAAGGGAATACATAAACTGTCCTATGGCCTCCGAGAGACACGAGTAAAAGAATGTATCAACGGCCTTCTCCTGGGTCGTCGTTCCTGCTTCTCCCTGGGTTGAGTTCTCGGTCTCCTTTAAAGATGTCCGCCCGGTCGTTTCCTCCCTCCGGCCAGGTGTTCCCCATCGGGTTGATTGCGTTGAGTGACGATGTGCTCTCTGCCGCCGGCTAGTGGATGGCGGCGGTACACGCCGTCCACCACTAGCCCACGGTTCCCCCTGGTGGGGAGCGGGTTGCCACAACACACACACACACAAAGACGAACATGTCTATAAGCATACACCCTGGTCCCCCAGCACCCTCAGTGGGTGGCGGAGCTCCTTTGCCAACGACCATAATGGCGGGAGAATATAGTAATTCCAGGGCTGTGCATCAGATGCGTGGAGCCGTAACCTTTGGCAGTCGCAAAGGAAGTTCCCAGACAATGGAGGTATCCCGCTGCCTTCTTTACATGGGGAACCTATGGACGCACACACACAAACACACACACAATGTCGTGGCAATTTCCTTTTACAGATATTGCGTAATGTTTACCCAAGACACATTGCCTGTGTTCTCATCAAGCAGAAGAGTGCATAAGAGGATGTCTTCTCCCTTGTGACCGTTTTACCCAAGTACGAAGGTTAACATTTTGATTGACTCTGAGGGAGGCAGGCCGGTTACCCATAGAAAAGGGTTTACATTTAGATGCCACTGAGGAAGGTGGGACAGCTGACCAGAGCACAAAGGTTAACATTTTGAGGACATCACTCACTCCAACGGTGAGGTGGCTGAACCAAGCACAAAGGTCAATACATAGACAACACTGAGGAAAAGGGGGGTGGCAAGAAAATACACGGAATGGAAAACAAAGCCTATATGACTAAAAGGTAACAACATATGTATTTTTCCATCACAACACACACACACACACAGTCAGACGAGAAACACAACCTCATATCTCACCTCCCCTGAAGAATGTGATGCTCAGCTCTCCCATCCTGCTCCTCCTCTGCTCTTTCTCTTTCTCTTCCTCTTCTTACTCTTCCCCCTCCTCTTCCTCTTCCTCCACAGCGATGGAGGAGCGCGCCCGGCTGCGCTTGGAGCGGAAGAGGGAGGTGGAGGAGCTGAGGAGAAAGAAGGAGGAGGAGAAGCTGGTGAGATGGTGTGGGGGAGAAGAGAGGAGGTGGGGGAGGAAAGGAGGGGGTGGGACAGAGGGGGGGCAGCAGGTGTCTGGACAGCAAAACCGGGGGTTATAAGGGAATGTGTCTATACGGCCCAGACCATTGTGCTCACAGAAATAGCGCTCCTGTATTAGGTCCATTAAGTAAAGGAGGTGGTGGTGGAGGTGGGGCTGGTGGTTGTGGTGGTGATGGTGGAGGGCATTGTGAGATTGCTTTCTAGTGAGTGAGTGTGTGTGTGTTGAGGTGTGTGGGTTTTCTTTTGCCTTTCACTTTTCGAATGAGACAAACTATTTTACCCTCAGGCCCAGATGAAAGCAGCGGAGGAGGAGAGGGGGAGGCAGGAGCAGGAAGAGAGACGGGAGGAGGAGAGGAGGAGGAGGGAGGAGAGGAGGCTGCAGCATGAGGTGGGGATGGAGGCGCTCCACACACACTCACAGAGGGAACCAAAGGCTTGAATACTGAGTGTGAGAGTGTCTGTGGTGCATGGTGTGTGTGGTGGTTGTATGTGTGGTGTGTGTGTGTGTGTGTGTGTTTCCCTGTATCTATATGAATGTGTCTGTGCTGTGTTTGGTCCATCTGTATGGTCTGCAGGTGTGTGCATGAATACAGTATGTACTGGATGTATGTTTGAAGTCCAAGTGTGTTAATCTCTCAGAGAGTGACAACAGTGTGTGTGTGTGTGTGTGTGTGTGTGTGTGTGTGTGTGTGTGTGTGTGTGTGTGTGTGTGTGTGTGTGTGTCCAGAGGGAGGAGCAGCAGCAGCAGTGTGTGAGGAGACAGAAGGCGCTGCAGATGACTGCCCGACACCATCACCACAGAAGCCTGTTATTCCGGCACGGACTGGCACCGTGGCAATGCCTCCTCCGCCTGAAGCGGGGCAATGAGCAGGTAGACCCGCTGTCAACAAGAGGGGCCTTTTGTTCTTAAATCCATACCTATCTTCAGATGCAGCGTACAAAACACACATTATTAACCATGTCTCCACAAGCAGACCACACACACACACACAAAGGCATATACACACACACACACACACACACACACACACACACACACGTGCACAAGCACAAACACACAGACACAATCACGCCCAGACACACGCACACGCATACACGCTCACATACACACACTGTGTATGTGGCAGCACTGGTAGCAGCACTCCCACACGCCTTTAAATGGAGGTATTGGAGGCTGGAGACGGAGCCTCACACAGACACTCACACACAGACACACACATACACATGGATTCCACACACACACATGGATTCCACACACATATGCTCACTCAGAGCGTGGCTGCTTGGTTGCTCCTCCACCCCTGAACATCACTGAATCAATATGAGGTGAGAGCTGTTCTTCTGAAGCAGTTGTGACCGGTCATGGGTGAGAGGCTGCAGAGTGCCCAACATGATCTCAGCCATGCAGAAATCCAGAAGAACAGCACATTAAGTGAGGTGGTGCTTTTATACAAAACCTAATAAAAGTGTAACAGTGATAAGGGAATCCAGCTCAGGATTGGTTGTTTAATTAACCATTTATTTGACTCTGCCAACACACTAGTTCCACAACTGGACGTGGACTGGACGGTTGGCAAGCAACACATAAACATTTTCCGGCACGTGTGCTTGCTTCTTAGTGTATCTCTCGTCACGTTACCAAAATCAAAATAAAGACACACATCTTTTTTTAACAAGGTTTACACTTTCTCTAGGGTGCACCCCAATACACCCCACTTAGCACCCCAACACATGCCACCTAGCACCCCAATACGCCAAACTTAGCACCCCAATACGCCCCACTGTGCACCCCAATACGCTCCACCTAGCAAGCCAATACGCCCCACTTAGCACCCCAATACGCCCCACTGTGCACCCCAATACGCCCCACGTAGCACCCCAATACGCCCCACGTAGCACCCCAATACGCCCAACTGTGCACCCCCATATGCCCCACTGTGCACTCCAACACGCCCCACTGTGCACCCCAATACGCCCCACTTAGCACCCCAATACGCCCCACGTAGCACCCCAATACGCCCCACTGTGCACCCCAACACGCCCCACTGTGCACCCCAATACGCCCCACGTAGCACCCCAATACGCCCAACTGTGCACCCCAACACACCCCACTGTGCACCCCAACACGCCCCACGTAGTGTGGTAGATAAACCGCATTTAACACTATAACTTAAATAAGAGGGTTCGAGGAGACCGGAGCAAGAATGACAAAAGACTTTTACTCGCGAACAAGTAAGAGCAAAGCCGAGTTGGTTTGACAAAGAACTCGAGAGCTGGTCACGGGCTGCTCCTTATGTATCCCTTTCTGTCCATCAAGAATGTTTGTCCCATCTGGATCTCCTGCACATACATGTCTGAGTTTTTTAAGGAGTGGGTCAGCAACAGTTTATGGCATCAAGTGGAGTGTCCAGTTGTTCTTTTGCCCCTAGGCTAACCTCAGTTCACCTGGTTCTTGACCTCTATGTCAGTGAGTCGCCACAATCAAGCCAATCACCAGACTTTCTGGCACCACTCTAGGCCACTGTTAGAGAGGAGTGGTGACATGTCTTCTTTAAGCTTTTCTCCACCATTGTTATATTTATATAGCATATAGGCCCAATAAAATGTATATGTTAACATAATGATGTAAGGTACATTTTCTTCCATATATCCCCCCTTTGGGACTTCCCTAGTCCCAATGACATAGAACAGTAGTACTTCTTTTCTTCTCTAAACTAACTAATGTTTCCCTTTCTATCAATTAATCTATAGTACATTCTGTCAGCCACTAGACAAGAAGTCAGCATCACATTTGGTTATCAGAAAAAAGCTATCCTTAGTCAGGACTCGCAACCTGTAAGGTTTTTCAGGGTTCTCAACCTGTTTTTAGGTAAAAAAGATTACCAAATGTGCTACATCATTCAAGTATAGTGATACCTGCAATTTGTACATACAATTTATAAAACCTGTATAAACATAAGAATACAATGTTCAACCCTCAGTCCATTCAGCGTACAATTATATCAAAAATGTATACGTAAAAGTAAGAATAATAATCACAACTAACGTAAATATGTGTGATACAAGATTGAATATCTTCAGCATGCATTGTGAATTAATACAGAGTAAGAACAGTAACATAAGAACAAAATCAGTAACATAAGAATACATTTGAAATTTAAATCCCCTTCAGGCTTGTGCGGTTCTGAATGGTTCAGGTGATCTTAAACAATACTATGCATTGACAAACATAACCCTCATTGGTTGTTCTCAAGTAATAAAACCATTATCATTCAAATAGACCAGGTATATTGATTCTAGATATAAGTGCCGAACGCCTTCAATGACAGGTGGTTTTACTCGCAGTAGTTTCCGGTTGATATCGTGTCTCTAATCCCTCTATTTGGAAATCTGTTCCTATTGGCAGTGTCACTTAGCCTATTGCTCTTGATAGAGTTATGTCCATTTCTCAACATCTTTTCATAATTTGGTTCAGAGGATTTCCTTCCCATTTATCTTCAAAATATACGTTTTAATTATGTAAACTCAATCCTAAGTATAATAAACATTGCATTGAACATACAATGTGCTTACGGGGAGCAGCACCTTCTGTTCGTGTTTTATTTGAATTTACCTGTTTGTTATTGAATTGCTGTTTCCACTCGTCTCTGCACAATTCCCAGTTGTATTTAGTATTTATTATGTACAAAGCATTCTGATAATTTCTACTACATAAATAACAGTTATCTGCCTCTATCTGTTTCCCGGTGTATTCTACCCATTTATACCAACTATTATCTTTTGCTTGTTTGAACAACTGGTCTGTTGTTTGCATCCTTACCCTAATGCTTCCAGAGGCGTCAGGTTTATACTGTTTTAGGGATCTTGTTGTTGGGGAGCGCCTAATATTTTCAAAGTTCTTACTATCCTCAGAATTGATTGCCTGTTCTACAAGGGTCTCTTCAAGAAACATGGGTTTCAATGTTAAGATTTCAGCTGCAATAGTTTCAGACGCAAATGCCGATATTGTGATCTTATTTATCATAATTTCGGAATTGACCATTGATATTGCAGTTGCCAGTGTTTCTAAGTTATTCTCTGCTAGCATTGTTGTTGTCTGTTTTGTCTTACTCTGAAAGGTAGCTGCTGTACCATTTGTTCCTAGTGTGGTTATTGGCTCATCCATGATTGTTGTTCCTTCTCTGATGGAAGTTACATTAGTGATTGAAGATTGTGCAATTTCCTCGATATTAGAAGTTTCATTAATCTCACCTGCATCTAGAGTCAAATTTAATCTAATAGCGGCTACTAGTGGATCTTTCCCAATATCTCTAACTGGAGCTTGATCTGTCTTATCGGTGGTTATAGTTGTATTTACTTTGTCATTAGCTGGGGTTTTTTCTGACTCGCTTTGTTCAGGTGCAACGATCTTACCCTGTTGGCTTTTGGTTATACAAGGGGCTTCTGCAATTAGTGTCAAATTGATTGTCATTGCTGACTCTATTTTAGGAAACAAATATTTTTCCATCGTTAGTTTATACTCGCCACTGTCGTAGTCCCATGGTTTTTGTGATTCTACTGTCAAACACCAGTACATTGGTTCTTTCTGAATTTTCACTTCACATTGATTTTTCCCCAAAGCTAATCGACCATGCTTCTGGTGGAAAGCAACTGCGCATAGCATTACGTTACCTATCATGACAGAAAAAGTAATTTGTTCATTAACCTGGTTCAATCTTTGCGGTGGTACCTGAGCATGAAAGACTATTCTCTCTGTCCCCTTAACTATTCCTGAATGTCTCTGGGCTGGACTTTCCTGTGTTTCTGTCACATTTCCTTCAGTACCACCCGCTGATTCTTGGTTGTTCCAGGTCTGTCCAGTTTCTGTAGTTTCATTCTTCCTCTGGATCTGTCCTTGCACCAGTGGAATCTGGCACAACCTGTAAAGGATCAGCAGCAGGCACACCATCTTCAGCATCGTTGTGTGGCTGTTGCTCCTGGCTCGGCTGGGTCTGGTCCTGGGGTAGTTGGTCAGCTCCGGGCGTGTCTGGCTCCTCCTCACGCTCTTCCCTCGTCCTTGGTTGAGCAGCTCTGGTGCAGTGGTTGAGGTGGTACCATGTGACACTTCCTTCCACCTGGATGGCTGTTGGTGTTGCGTTGGTGACTTTGTATGGTCCTTCTCTCCTGGGCTGGTTCCACTTTCTTCGGAACACCCTCAGGTACACCTGGTCACCTGGCTCCACCCCTCTTGGTGGTTCCTCCTCTGGCTCTGGAACTATGTGTTTCTCTTGGTGGAATATAAACTCATGTACAGCAGTTAGTTGTCAAACATATTGTTCTTAATCCTATTTCTAATTGCTCTAACGGAGGTCCCTTATGGGGCCCTCGAATGATAGGTGAAGGCATGGGTCGACCCGTAAGCATTTCATGCGGGGTTAGATGTGTCGTTCTGTTAGCTTGCATGCGATAACTCATTAGTGCTAGTGGTAGTGCATCAATCTAATTCAATTTAGTGCTTGCACAGATTTTGTTAATTTTTGTCTTGAGCGTCCCATTCACTCTTTCCACCATACCTTGTGATTGAGGATGGTAGACGCAACCTAACCTTTGTTTGACATGCAAATGCTGAATCACTTGTTTGAGTGTTTTCTGAATAAACGCTGCACCATTGTCTGAGCTAATCTCAGACGGAATTCCAAACCTTGGCATGACTTCTCTAGTCAGAAACTTGATTACTGTAGCCGCGCTTTGGTCTTTTGATGGGACTGCTTCTACCCATCTGCTGAACCTGTCAATGATAACTAACATGTACCTTTTACCACCTACACTTTTAATCATGTCAACATAGTCCATGACCAAATGTCTAAATGGTCCTTCAGGTGTGGGAATGTGTCCCAACGGAGTAGTAATTGTTTTCCTTACATTGTTTTTGCACATACTTCACACTCATTTAGCTGGTTATCAATCATTGTTTGCAAGTATGGTGAATAAAAACCTTGTTTTCTAATTCTCCTCAACACCTCCCCCCTTGCGCAATGGTCAAAACCATGCGCATTAGTATCCCCAACGGTGCCAGCATCATCCCGCTATGGGTTCTCCATAACCCTGTGGAAGTGCGTACAGCACCCCTCTTCAACCACACATGTTTTGCTCACAGACACCAGCTTTCTCCTGCATGCGGACATCATCCTCATTAAATGATAAACAAACCTAACAACGCCGTTGGTGCAACCACCTTTAAGGTCCCTAACCTTAACTATCTTTGATTGAAACCAATCTATTGGGAAGGGAATTCAAAGCCAGTATATCCAAAACCAAAGGTTGATATTGGTGGGTTTACCCTCAACCGCCTTAAAACCACACTGTTCCCGAGTTTTAACCGAAAATGTCACATGAGTCTGTATATACCGTGAAAGTCTTATGAACGAAAACGTGACATGCCTCATTCTAAGTCCACTGCTTCCGCTGCCTGAGCCAACATATCTGACTCCTGTTCCTCCTCCACTTTCACCTCACCCGGCTCTTCCTATGATGGTTGCAGCTCGTCACTTCATGATCAAGTGAGTCAGTGCTCACAGTGACTCTGCCAAGTAATCGTGACTGTGCCTGCCTTAGGTTGTCCCTGGTTTCAAGGTGGGATCTTACCCGTCGTTGGCTAACCAGCCTTCCATACTGGCTTACTGCAGGATGCCGGGCCTGGGATACAATCAGTTTCCACCCATTAGGTGGTATGGATTGCAAAGTGGAGGAATGGAGACAGATTCTTCTTCCCCAGCTACTCATGCAGCCAAGTGTTTGCAAAACAGAGACACAGCAGGGTGCTTATCCTGCGTGTGTGTGTGTGTGTGTGTGTGTGTGTGTGTGTGTGTGTGTGTGTGTGTGTGTGTGTGTGTGTGTGTGTGTGAGGAATAATGGGGCGAATCAAAAAAGTAACTTTCTAAGAGTTAAAAATATTATATTATCAAATGCTAACATTTTATCAAAGCGTTCCAGCAGTGGTATTGGCAATTGAAAGGTAAACCCACTACTTCTGAATGTAAATTGAGAACCTAGCATGTAGGAACCCTTCCCAGCAGATGTAGCACTAATCTACTAGTTACTAGTACTGTTCTTGATTCTATATTTTAATTTTAATTTTAATGTATTTTATGTATTTTTATTATTTTATTGTTTATTAAGCATTCCAGCATTTTGCATTCCAGTCTTATTCTTATCATACCCATATCTATTCAATTACCTTTTCCAGTGTGATTATAAATTTTTTTTTTTTTTTTTTTTTTTAATTTAGAAAACACTGATCACAACTTAAACTTCCTTAAATGCATGACACTTATTTTTTATTCATACTTTTTAGGTTAAATCACTTGGTTAATTGCAACACTGTCTTTAATTGTCCTTATAACCTCCTTTTGAACTTTGATGTTCATCCATGAATGATAACTGTTGTCCTAGGAAG
This sequence comes from Micromesistius poutassou, assembly GCF_964030765.1. Classification (NCBI taxonomy): domain Eukaryota; kingdom Metazoa; phylum Chordata; class Actinopteri; order Gadiformes; family Gadidae; genus Micromesistius; species Micromesistius poutassou. Next base: position 4,864,202 of record NC_140281.1, read on the forward strand.
ACTAAAACTAATCAAAAAAAATAAAAATAATATGAATATCTGCACATCTTTTATAAGTTAGTAATTGGTTGACAAGAATGTAATCATAATCAATTATAGTAAAGACCATTTCCTTGTTAACACTATTGTTTATCTGAAGTATGCTTTCAGTATCCCGTGTGTCTTCCCCCACTCTGAGTAGAGGAGTAACCTCCCTTATCTCGGCCCTGACATACACAAGTAGACAGGCTCACACTCAAACACCTGGTTCTTTCCTCCCCCACTCTTCCACCGTGGACAACATGAATTAGAAATTTGGATAACATTTTATCTTATTTATTTAGTCTAATTGTAGGTATTGTCGATTATCACCTCTAATTTATGACATCACTTTTTAATATGACGTCCGTTATTACCGTACTCCCTCAAGAAATATTTTATTTGTGTTATCTTTTTGGTACTTAAACCTCGTCAGGTCTGTTGAACTGTGCATTAACTCCGCCCTCCCCGAGTCCTTTTAGGGCGGGTCCTTCTGCTCAGATTGGTGAGAGAGGATTTTCCCTGAACTCTTAAAAGGAGTCCCCAGCGCTGGTTGACCCCTGGACTTCTGTGGAGGAGCGGTGTGCATGCTATGGACAACTTTAAATGCTAATTGTTCATGTTATGGAGTCTAGACAATAACCCCTAGTATCCTTGACCCATAAAGGGTCCCGCCTGTCCCCTGTTGTTGCTCCCTTGTTTTTGGTGTCCCTGGTAGCTGTTGCCTTGTCCTTGCTGTGGTGGGAAAGAAGGGTTACTTAAACAATATTTTCTAATATGTCCTTCCTGGTTGCATCCATAACATATTAAAGGACCTCTGCGTTGTCCTTGGAATCCCTGCTGTTGATTGTTTCTATACTGTCCTTGGGGTCCTTTATACTGATTCTGCCTATATCCATTTGTTGGACCCCCATTACTATGTGTGTACATGTATGACAGGTGGAGTCTAGACAGGAATCCCTCCAAGTCCTGTGAACTCCATGGTTGATAATGGGCCTGTTGTTCTTTAACTAGAATAGGATAATTTCCTAGAAAAGTGTCGGGTGCTCTCTTCTCCCTTTGTGATCTCCTAGGCTCCTCCTGTGACTCGAGTTCTAGGGGGCCTTGTACTGATTTACTACCACTGGCCTGGGGCTCCTCCTCTTCTCTTTCCTGACCCTCAAAGAAGCTCTCTTCCCTAAAGCTGCACTCAGCTCTCATCTTCCTCTGACTCTCTTTTGACTTCTTTCCTCTCCTTTTTTTCTTTTCTACCTTCTTTCTTCCTAGCTTAGGCCCTTCACTAAATTGCCCGTTATCAATTTTCCCATCTTTGTCCCCGTTGTCACTGTCACTAATACTATTGTCATCACTATTTAACTCTCTCCTTGTTTTCCTAATTCCTTCATAACAGTCCATGTGTATGGGTGGGCCTCTCCCTCCCTGTGTGTCACAATCCTTATTTTCTCAATTTAATGTGACCTCCCCTTTTATATATACTGTGCCTGTTATCAATGGGTACAGTCCTATGTTATACGGTGGTGGCTGAGCCCTCGTGGGTAAAGACTCAGTTTTCTCATCTTTATTCACTATTTCCCTAGCTGTTCTCTCTTCTTTCCTCCATCTCTCTCCTTCCTTTTGGAACAAGGCTAGCACTGACTTCTCCCATTTGTCAGAGATCTTTTTTATCTCATCTTTAAGCAATGGACGGTCTCCACTCAAAATCTCCACAGCTGTCGGTGCCATATTCATTTTCTTAAGTGTATAAACACTATTTTTAATACAATTTGTTTGAGTTTATTCTACTCATTAGTTAAAACTTTTATCTCTGCCGGTTGGAATGTGCTCCCCTCCCACCTTTGCAGATTCTTACTTCTGCTCTGCTCTTGGGCTTTTCCCCCCACCCTTCCTGTTCTCTAGCCTCTCCTTTTCTCCTGATCTGATAAAACCAGGGGGGGTTTACACATCTACTTCAGACAAATCAATTATTACCGATTATATTTATTCCTACTATCGAAGTGCTTTCTATACGCTTTTCCAGCACTTCTCTGTCTTTCTAATTTATTTGCGACAGAATAAAATAAAAGAAAACGGGCTGCACAAGTCTCCAAGGTGACTTAACCCTACCACGGCTTGAATGCAGAAAGAAAACGACTTATACAACTTTTTATAGTTTGTCGGAAAACGGTCGAATTTGTTGCACAAGGTTCTGAGTGGAACTAGTCACTAACTCGCCTTTACTTGCAAAAAAAAGTTTGACCAGGCGCTATAGCCAGTCTTTTGTTTAAAACAGGAACGGCCGAATATACAAGGTTCTGAGCGACTGCAGTCTTGAATACAGATCGATAGGGCGTTTTTATAGCCCGTCAAAATTTAGATCAACATAAACAAACACTATATGCGTATTTATACAAGGTTTGAAAATATTGCCTACTCTAACATTCCAATTTTCAATTTTGGAATTTTTACTTAATTTAGAATTTTGTTTTGTAGTTTGCCAATACTCAATACTCCGCTGCTTCATTAGCTAGGCGTAAAGTCCTAGGCTTCTCTACCGCTTGATTCAATTCAGCTTAGCACAGAGGCGATATCCAATTTTTATACTCCCACCTTTTACTAACCAAGTAAGCTTATCTTATATTGGCAGCATCCGTAGAGTTGGTTCTAGTGCCCCCACAGAACCGATCTCAGTATTCTGACCCTTATTACACGCAAGGCGATATACATGAGACCTTTAAGCTTTGACTGACATCACTGTCCCTCTCTAACAGAGGCAGTGCCAGCAGGCAGCCCACTTCTTTCCGTCCTCCTTAACTAGAAACTAGCTGTTTTAAAACCAGGGCTAAGGATCCGAAACCTTGATCTACCAGAACTTTTACTAAAAAACCAGAATAAAGAATCCACGACTCCTCCCTCTACCAGAACTTCTTCGAAGAACCAGGATAAAGAGTCAACGACTCCTCCCTCTACCAGAACTTTCCTGAAGAACCAGGATAAAGAGTCCACGACTCCTCCCTCAACCAGAACTTTTTCAGAGAACCAGACTCAAGAATCCAAACCTCTCATCCCCAGAACTAAAACGCTAATTTCCTTAAGGCCGCGACTGAGGAATAGCGCTCCTGACCCTTAACTCCAATTAGGGTTGGTCAGAAGCAACCCTACAAATCTATCCCACAACAGAATCTGATTTCTGGGGGTGATATAGGGACCTGCGGGCGCTGTCCTATTGGAACTTTTCCACTAATTTGTTCCTCTAGCCGACAGTTCACAGGAATTTCAGGCCTATTAAAATACTGCAACAATAACTGTATCAATTCAAAACCACAGATCCTTTGAGTTAGTAAACCACAGAGCATGTATGGTTAGTGCGCGCACGTCATTCCTCCGCAGGCCTCCTCTCTCTTTCTCTATAACTAATGGTTCGTTAATTTGAAGAGTCACTTTACCTGCTGCTTAGCGTTCGGACAGGGCAGGAACAGATCACACAATCTTTCCTATGTAATGATAAGAACACAGCTTGCCTTAAGATGAGTGGCCACTCTATTGTGTGATCCGTCCGGACCCCGTCCTGCAGCTCAGCAGCTGGCGTGCCTCTGTTCTTCAATCCTGTTCGTGACGCCAAATATGTGGTAGATAAACCGCATTTAACACTATAACTTAAATAAGAGGGTTCGAGGAGACCGGAGCAAGAATGACAAAAGACTTTATTTTTACTCGCGAACAAGTAAGAGCAAAGCCGAGTTGGTTTGACAAAGAACTCGAGAGCTGGTCACGGGCTGCTCCTTATGTATCCCTTTCTGTCCATCAAGAATGTTTGTCCCATCTGGATCTCCTGCACATACATGTCTGAGTTTTTTAAGGAGTGGGTCAGCAACAGTTTATGGCATCAAGTGGAGTGTCCAGTTGTTCTTTTGCCCCTAGGCTAACCTCAGTTCACCTGGTTCTTGACCTCTATGTCAGTGAGTCGCCACAATCAAGCCAATCACCAGACTTTCTGGCACCACTCTAGGCCACTGTTAGAGAGGAGTGGTGACATGTCTTCTTTAAGCTTTTCTCCACCATTGTTATATTTATATAGCATATAGGCCCAATAAAATGTATATGTTAACATAATGATGTAAGGTACATTTTCTTCCATAGTAGCACCCCAATACGCCCAACTGTGCACCCCAATACACCCAACTGTGCACCCCAACACGCCCCACTGTGCACCCCAACACGCCCCACTGTGCACCCCAATACGCCCCACTTAGCACCCCAATACGCCCCACTGTGCACCCCAACACGCCCCACTGTGCACCCCAACACGCCCCACTGTGCACCCCAATACGCCCCACTTAGCACCCCAATACGCCCCACGTAGCACCCCAATACGCCCAACTGTGCACCCCAATATGCCCCACTGTGCACCCCAACACGCCCCACTGTGCACCCCAATACGCCCCACTGTGCACCCCAATACGCCCCACTTAGCACCCCAATACGCCCCACTGTGCACCCCAACACGCCCCACTGTGCACCCCAATACGCCCCATTTAGCACCCCAATACGCTCCACGTAGCACCCCAATACGCCCCACGTAGCACCCCAATACGCTCCACCTAGCAAACCAATACACCCCACTTAGCACCCCAATACGCCCCACTTAGCACCCCAATACACTCCACCTAGCAACCCAATACACCCCACTTAGCACCCCAATATGCCCCACTTAGCACCCTAATACGCCCCACTGTGCACCACAACACGCCCCACTGTGCACCCCAATACGCCCCACTGTGCACTCCAGTACACCCCACTTAGCACCCCAATACGCCCCACTGTGCACCCCAATACGCCACTTAGCACCTAGCACTAACGAGTCAAATCTCGACACCCAGGAAGTCCTCTGAATGAGACCACATCTCCAACCACAAGGATTAGCCAGGACTACGCTGCAAGCTCCACTTATGCCGCTCTAAACCTGATTATTCAGTTTGATTATTTCAATGCATTGTTGGTTGAAAGCAGGGGCCTCAGAAATCCTGAGGCAGCCCATTCAATGGATTTGAGTTTCATCATTATCAGTTGCAAATGGAAATGCCAACATAAGCATGGAGTAGAAACTGAGTGCTGCAAATCAACCCATCATGTCATTGACCCGAGCCATTCAATTACACCAGTGTGTGTGTGTGTGTGTTTGTCACAGTCACTGTTGGTATTAACTAGGCCTGGGCGATATGGCTGAAAGACATATCACGATATAACTTGATCATATTGATCGATATCGATAACTATTGATCTTCCACTGTTCTTCATTGATAAATACTCCAATGTTGATACAACAATGAAAAACACTCAAATATTGTAAATAAGTATGGAACCGTGTTTGTATAACAAACCCAGCTGCTGGGTTTACTGTGCACCCCAACACGCCCCACTGTGCACCCCAACACGCCCCACTGTGCACCCCAATACGCCCCACTTAGCACCCCAATACGCCCCACTGTGCACCCCAACACGCCCCACTGTGCACCCCAACACGCCCCACTGTGCACCCCAATACGCCCCACTTAGCACCCCAATACGCCCCACGTAGCACCCCAATACGCCCAACTGTGCACCCCAATATGCCCCACTGTGCACCCCAACACGCCCCACTGTGCACCCCAATACGCCCCACTGTGCACCCCAATACGCCCCACTTAGCACCCCAATACGCCCCACTGTGCACCCCAACACGCCCCACTGTGCACCCCAATACGCCCCATTTAGCACCCCAATACGCTCCACGTAGCACCCCAATACGCCCCACGTAGCACCCCAATACGCTCCACCTAGCAAACCAATACACCCCACTTAGCACCCCAATACGCCCCACTTAGCACCCCAATACACTCCACCTAGCAACCCAATACACCCCACTTAGCACCCCAATACGCCCCACTTAGCACCCTAATACGCCCCACTGTGCACCACAACACGCCCCACTGTGCACCCCAATACGCCCCACTGTGCACTCCAGTACACCCCACTTAGCACCCCAATACGCCCCACTGTGCACCCCAATACGCCACTTAGCACCTAGCACTAACGAGTCAAATCTCGACACCCAGGAAGTCCTCTGAATGAGACCACATCTCCAACCACAAGGATTAGCCAGGACTACGCTGCAAGCTCCACTTATGCCGCTCTAAACCTGATTATTCAGTTTGATTATTTCAATGCATTGTTGGTTGAAAGCAGGGGCCTCAGAAATCCTGAGGCAGCCCATTCAATGGATTTGAGTTTCATCATTATCAGTTGCAAATGGAAATGCCAACATAAGCATGGAGTAGAAACTGAGTGCTGCAAATCAACCCATCATGTCATTGACCCGAGCCATTCAATTACACCAGTGTGTGTGTGTGTGTGTTTGTCACAGTCACTGTTGGTATTAACTAGGCCTGGGCGATATGGCTGAAAGACATATCACGATATAACTTGATCATATTGATCGATATCGATAACTATTGATCTTCCACTGTTCTTCATTGATAAATACTCCAATGTTGATACAACAATGAAAAACACTCAAATATTGTAAATAAGTATGGAACCGTGTTTGTATAACAAACCCAGCTGCTAGATTCGGTGGTCCAGTCTATTATCGATATATATTGAACATGTTTTATATTGTTATTGATCAAAAGTCTATCACGATACGATTTGTTTTATTGCCCAGGCCTAGTATTAACGCTCTCCACCCCCCAGCTTGCTGTGAGACACCACAGGGGGCGTGTCCTGTCAACGTGCCTCAGAGCCTGGCATCACTGGACCAGGGACTCCCTATCTGAGAAACAGGCAGCAGCAGATCAGCTGAACCGACAGCTTCTGCTGCGGCAGGGGCTGGCCTGCTGGAGACGGGTGTGTATACACGCACACCTTAGCTTGAGCTAACACTCCAACTGCAAGGACCCAGCTCTGTGTAGCTCGTGTGTTTGCACACCTTGAGCTAACACACAACTACAAGGACCCAGCTCTGTGTAGCTCATGTGTTAGCACATCTTGAGCTAACGACCCCCCCCCCCCCCCCCCCTTCCAGCTGGTGGAGTGCCGGGCGCGGCTGGAGGAGCGCGCCCAGGACCACCACCGCATCAACGCCCAGCGCCGGGTGCTGCGCGCCCTGCTGGACCTCCTGACCCGGGAGAGGCTGCTCCAGTGGGACCGGCTGGAGGAGGCCCAGCAGCACAGCAGCAGGTGGGCTCCCCGCATGGCCTGACCGCCACCCCACCCTGCCCCGCCTGACCGCCACGCCTTACAGTAGTAGTACTATGAAGTACATTACAGTAGTAGTACATTGCAGTAGTAGTAGTACAAGAACATTACCGTGCCTCTAGCGATTTCTTCTTACTCTTGCTGTCCTTTAGCTGCGTTACAAGCTTAACTAACTTTGTCTGGAGTTTCTGGCGTGTGTTGCTGAGTCTCATTGCGCTCACCTGCTGAGGCGCGCCGTGGAGCAGTGCGCCCGCTGTTACGCGCATGTAGCAGCAAGGCCGCCGTCACATGCACGCGTAAGCACGCACCTCCAGGCAGATTGCCGCAACAGTAGCGGCCGCTGGTCCAGGGAGCAGGGCTGTTTAAGCATGCATGGGCTGGCTGCATGGCCACGCATGATGGGGGCGGCCGTGCACACACTGGCCAGCAACCCTTAAGTGCTCTGATGTTCAGCACCATCATAAATAATATCTGATGTTCTTGATAACATTACTATAGAACCTCTGGCCAAGTTCTATTCACTAATACAGAAACTACTTCCATAGAGATAAGATGATCTATTTTCTCCACGTGAAGGTGAACTCCCATTGAAGTTGTATGGTTAAGTTTTCACGCGGACCGGTTTCCTGCAGGACCGCTGTATACGCCGTCCTCCTGACCTGGGACATCAGGAATACTAAGGTTACCAAAATGATCTCATGCTGGTCCTCTGGACGCCTGAAGCTCACTGGCCTGTCCATCTACCTCTATCTGTCTGTGCCTCCCTCTCCTGTCCATCTACCTCTGTCTGTCCCTCCCTCTCCTGTCCATCTGTGTCTGTCGTCCCCTCCCCCCGTCTGTCTGTCCAGGCGTGTGTTGCGGCGCTGTCTCCAGGTGTGGATCTTCCTCCCCGGCCGGCAGAGGGAGGAGCGGGAGAAGGAGGCGCGCAGGGAGCAGCTGAGGCGGAGGGTGGAGGAGGTGTTGCCTGACTTCCGCTCCCCGCCCATGGGCTCTCTTTGAATCACACACACACACACACACACACACACACACACACACACACACACACACACACACACACACACACACACACACACACACACACACACACACACACACACGGTCTGGATGGTCTTCAGGGCAGCAGGTCATCAGAAGGCTCTCAGAACACGACGTCCATATTTTCTATAGTTAGATTTTTAGACTGTTGTTTGGGGATGGGGTGGTTCACAGCTTGTGATGGTAAATAACAGCCCATGAAGAAAGGGCAGGAGCCTTTGTGGAGGATGTCCGTTTCATCAGACACCGGGGGCCACCCCACTGCCTGTGCTGAGCAGGTCTCAGTCCATCTCCGTTCTAACCTCATGACCCGTTCAGGCCATAACCCCGCTGTCGCGTTAATCCACCTTCCCCAATGTACGGCACATCGTAATAAATGAATACAATTACATTTATTGATTTGTCGCTTGTGTCATTTCTGCTTGAACACCAGCAAGGCACCAAATGTGAAGTCAGAGGAAGAATATTTAACTTTCACAACAAAAAGATTACAATGAAAGGAAAAAATGTGTTCAGGAAAATGTGGTCAGGAAATACACACTAGAGAGAACAGCTGTGTAGCTGTGTCATGATCCCCATTAACGGTTGTCCTCATTGCTCAGTCAAGTCTATTTCTTATTATGGTATGCAAACGACACTGCTTCACCAAGGGCGGTCCGGAGCAGAAGGGGCCATACTGCCATCCAGTGTCCGTAGACGGTACAGCAGCCAGAACAATGAATAAATAAGAGCCGTTGGACTCCTCACACTGCGTCAGGGGTGGGCGACGGTGCCTTCAGGTGCATGGTCATGAACTCGGCCCAGTTGTCACGGAGACCGCAGGAGTAGTTGGTGGTGTTGCCGGGGGCCCTGTCCCGTGCGGCCAGGCGGACCTCCCGCTCCGTCACGTTGAGGCTGACGTGCACAAGCTGCACCAGGAACAGGTGGAGCAGGCCCACCGTCACCATGCTGCAGTACCACGCACAGGTGAAGCACAGCGCATCGCTGGAACACACACACACACACACACACACACACACACACACAGATGAGACCCTCTCAACAGGAACACAGATGGTCTGCTCACCGTCAGGAGAAACAGAATAATCCTCCATCCCAGTGAGATGAGCTCCTGACTGACGGGGGTTGTGGTTCAGGGAGTTTGATACCTGGCCGGTTCAAACCCCAACCTCTTAAGGCCCTGACACGCCATTCTGACTGCCAATCGTCGGCAGAAAAGGCAGTCGGACCGATTTGGTCATGGCCGATTCAATGTGTAATTGGCTGAAAAGAACAGACGGCTTGAGAAAGATCACCGACAGTTTTGACGATGGCCAATCGCAGAGCACACATCGAACAGACTCCGAATCTGGTTGGTGTGTCAGGGCCATTAGGGTAAGACTCCCAACTTATTAATCTAAAGTGAACTGAGGCTCTGGATGAAAGTGTCTGTCTGCTAGTTGATTCAACAGCAAACTACTCACAGTCAATGGGAAGCCTGGTTCTCCCTTGATATTTAGTATTTAACAGCCAAACTGCAATACACAAAAGGTACCAGTGTAAACAGTACAAAATTGGAATAAAACCAGATTCCAAATACTTGGTGAATTCTTTATGCGGCCCAATAATAATCAACAATGTTTTTCTTTGAAAAATAATCTGAATCGCATGTGTGAGTCCACAGTAATGAGGGTTTGTCTGACTGGTTTCTGACTGGGTACAGTAGTGGTGCTGAGCTGCTGGGCTTTTTAAAGAGCGTACCCAGATCAACCCACTTAAAACCTCTAAAGTGACGCTCTATTGGAGAAGTGCATCACGTGAGACTCCAGCAGCGGAACACTCACAGACGCTGGGAGGAAGAATGGGCCAGTGAACACAGTGGGACAGCCTGGTGCTTTATTACACAACCTTGGAGTCAGCAGCATGGGGGCTTTCAGTTCAGAACAAAGACCTCCTGCTGGGCTCACCAGATCCCTTGAAGACCACATGGGGTCTTTCTGGGGGTTCTGTTCTCCTCCCGTCTGGGGGTCTCAGGGTCTGTGATGGCTGATGGCCCCAACCTTACAATGAAGTGGAGCGGGGACCAAAGTACGACTGTTTATGTAAAAACGTGCTAAAACTACTATGGCTGCGTTCCAAAACCATTTTCCTCCATTCTCCATCCACTATCCCCTTGTGGAGACGAGCAGCAGGGAGTGGGCGAGAGGGACGGAGAGCCATGCTGCTTCAGTCAACGGACTCATGTTGTTTGGGCCAATCAAAGCCTTCAGACCTGGATTTATGGATGAATATCTAATGCTGTATTAAAATAACTCTGAAAGCCCTCCTTGTGTAGGGCGTACTGATGTGTCCTCAGTGCTTCTCCTACCGACTATGGATTGAAACCATAAGTAAGATGGCGACCAAGGAGAACAAAGCGTATGTAATGAGGATTGGAATGGTATGTGCGTCCGTGCGTGTGTGCGCTTGTGTGCGTGTGCATTTGTGTACCTGTACTGGCGATAGACGCCGGGGCAGTATAGCAGGGCGAGGAGGACGTTCTGACGTGGACACACGCTGCACAGCACCAGACTGATGCCGTACAGCGACGTCAGCAGGAAGAGAAGGAGTGTGAGCAGGAAGCTGCGGTGATTGGCTTGCCCCACACAGCTGTTGATCCTGAACCACAGAGACAGAGGGACACACAGGGACAGAAGACATCATCACTAACACCACAGGGGCATGACACACACACAGGTTGGATGACAAAAGTTTAATATTTTATCTATATGCAAGTTTGGACACAATAAATGCCTCATGATAAACATTATGCCACCACTTGAAGGCCCAGAGGACGTGTGTTCTCAGGCCCAGAGGACGTGTGTTCTGTGCTGAAGTCACTCTAAGCTTGTTTGTCACTCATTATACTGCTGGCACTGAAGTCTACCTGAAGCAGGGCTTAGACCAAAATATGGCGGTTGAAATCGAACACAGAACCTTTAGGGTTGGCGGTCATGCCCTACTGGGGGCGGGACTAGACAGACTCCACTTCAAATAATAACAGAAACCCTGTAATAGAATAAAGAAATGAGCAGATATTGTGGCCTGAAAAGGAGAGGAGCTCCAGAGGAAGGGCACCATGGTGCTCAGCAGAACCCACCAGACACAGTGGTGGTCCAGCCTCCGCACACACACGCCACAGATCCGACAGTGTCCAGCCCGGGGTGGCCGGGCCAGCCTGCAGGCGGGGCACCAGTCCAGCCCCAGCAGCACCTCCTCCCTCCCCCCGGGCCCCAGGAGCACCTCCTCCCTCCCCCCGGGCCCCAGGAGCACCTCCTCCCTCCCCCCGGGCCCCTGGAGGGCTGGGTCCGTGTGGTAGCGCGGAACGGCATAGGTGACAGTACTGTGAGGGGGGCGGGCCCGCCGCACCACCCCCGGGTCCCGCTTGGTGTGGAGCATGGCGGCCACCGTCAGCACAACCCCCCCCGTCACCACTGCTAGCTGGGTGGGGCTGATGCCGCCTCGGGGCAGCACCTCACTGACGAACAGGAAGTACATGTAGGCTAGGGAGAAGAGCGCCAGGCTGAGGAAGAACAGGGTACGGCCCTTCTTGCGGTGGGTGACGTAGTAGTACCACAGCACCAGCACAGGAAGCGCCGTCAGCACCGCCACTCCCAGCAGGAAGTGCAGTGCGGCCAGCCGCAGCAGCACGGGCAGCAGCACGAGTGGCGGGACGACGGACAGCTCCAGTCTGCGGGCCCCGCCCCACAGCCAGGGCACACGCACGCGGTCCGAGAGAACGGTGGAGAGGCGGTCCAGGGAGCCCTGCGTCTGGGGCTGCAGCTTCATCCACCTACAGGAGGACATGAGGCACAGGGTCATTCCTCAACCTGCGGAGACCTGGCTCACATCAAGGCCCCGATACATATATAGAGAAATACACGCAAGAACCTCCATTTGATTATCCTGAATAAACTCACAATGTTAACATGGTTGATTGAATCCCATACATAAGCACCTTTAATGTGTAAAAAGTATTTTTTTGGATGATCATTTAATTAAATGTAGTGCATGACTGTAGTCTTATTTACTTCAGTAGGTTGAATTTTATTCAGAAATGCTGATGCTGTGCTCGTACTTAAGAAAAATGTATGCATCTCTACCACCATACAAGCGGAAATAAGTAAAAATAAGGTGCCCAAACTATACGTAAATCACCCTTTCTGCAGAATATAATTACAATGTATGATAAGTAAGGGATAATGTATAGAAGGCCGGTCATTATCGGGAAAATAAGCCCCGACAGGCTGAACAGGACACCGACGCGTAGCGGAGGTGTCTTGCTTGGCCCTGAAGGGGCTTATTTTCGATAACGACCGGCAACGTTGTATACATTTTCCTGCTTATTACACGGATACTTGCCAAAATGAAAAACTAACGTCACACAGTGTGTATGTCTACAATTACCATTCGTATTGTTGATCAGCACAGAAATAGTCTGCCAAAGACGTTGACGTCGCTTAGCAACAGAAAACGCTAGAGTTGATAAGTTACCGGACTACTTACAAAAGACGTGAATCAGAGGCAAAAAATCTTGCCTTGACAGCGGTCATTATATGCTTAGCAATGGTCAATTATCGAAAAATAATTGACCGCCGAAAGTCGGGAAGGCCAATGCAAGTGAATGGAGCATTCCACAGCATTGAGAAGAGCCGTGTAATAATGGACCGTTAACGACCACTTGTGCACTGTTGAAAAACAGATCTTAAATCTCAATGAGGTCTTTCTCCATATGAATCAAGGTGAACAGATTAAATAACACGCCTACTGATGAAGCTTTCAGTTTCAAGGAGGTGCACCACAATGCTGTTCAATAGATTTAATGGAGGCCAGAGAAAACTGGCCCACACCGACAAAAGAGAAAGCTTAACCAATTCTGTGATGTCAACTGCCCTTTTGGAGGTCATAGCTTCTGCATATGGATAGGAACACCTGAATGGTCTGCACAGGATAATAAGTGCCATCTCATCTATCCTCATTAAGCATCTCAAACAGCAGAGTCCTTCCTGCTACTATAGTTTCCAAGGAAAGGGGACACCTGGCATGTTGAAGGGGGTTCACCTTGGTGGATTTACCTTCATGGGATTGGCTCATCCAGTTTAATCAAGAAGCCAGAAGCACCATGGGTGGGTGTTATATTACTCTCTCCCCAACACGACTTACCTGTCGCAGGCCTCATCTAGGTCCTCACAGTCACAGCAGCAGGCGGCCACATGGCTCCGCTCTCCTTGGTGGTTGATGTACTCACAACAGCACAAGGCCTCATCCGCCCCTGACCTCCAATTGGCTCTCTTCTTCATGACGGACAGCCTCGCAGCCAATCACCTCCAGGCATTAGTACAGTGATGGGTGCATGGAGGATAGCCACTGCCCTGCTGAAAAGAAATGGGCATTTATTACATAAAAAGACATTGCTGGTATCATACAGGAACCACGTGTCTAACCAATCTCTCAGTGCGTTTACATGACACTCAAGAAAGTCAAATTATTGGCTTAGTCCAACTATCAGTACGTTTACATGCACAGCTTAATCCGATTAAAGTCCCCCCCCCCTAAGGTGTACACATGCATTTTAGTAATCCAATCGAAGTTGGACTAACCCAATAATTTGACTTTTGAGTGTGTAGAAAACAAAGACCATTTAGGGCCAGTGACCAAAGAGTGTTTCAGAGGGTGGCAAGTGTTTAGAAGTTAGAACAACAAAAAGTCTGCTCATCTGATATTGGCTTAAACCCTAACCAGCTGGAAACCCATTTGAGTGTTTCTGGCTGGAGCAGTTCCACTGAATTAACTTACCAGATCTTCAGAGATGGTTGACTCCAATAGAGACTAATTATTAGAGGCATTTAGGTGGCAACATAAGCCATTACACTCTAAATGAAATGTCTGTATCCCTCCCAGACTCTAAAATCCAGATGATTATTCACCCTTAAGCAATACGTGGAATCGAAAGACCTCACGTTGGCTCCAATCAATTAAGAAAGTCACAAATTGTTAATTTCAACAAAACTGAAAGGATCAGAATGGCCAATCGACCCAGTGAAGATCCCCACTGGCTGTCAGAGATATTCCACCAGCCATGGTTGTCCATCTCCACTGCGGTTAAAGCCTTATATCATTAATCTGTTATTGAACGAGTAACGAAATTGATTGGTCGTTGTATCCAATTCAAACCAAGCCAATGAATGACCGCTTAAAGTGTACAAGGTCGACGTCCACCTGTCATTCCGACTGGATGTTTTCATTGAAGACATCAGGCAGTTGTGAGAAAAGTTTCCTGAATGCCATACCATCTATTAAAAACAACCTTCCCGTCCCTGAAACGCATCGGTACAATGTCGTGCAAATTCGATCACAATGTGAAATAGGTCAACAGTAACGTACCTGTCAAGCACCACACAAATCGATGTCAATAAAACAAGAGAGACATTTGAGAAAGACTACATGTATGTGACCTCCCTGCGACTGGCGTGGACAAGACCGACAAACTCCCCATCGGCATAACTGAAACTCTCAACATGGCCCGAATATAATGGTTTTCACCTCTTTCGATGTTATCCTCCCCTTGGAAAAAAGTGAAGTGGAGCAGAGAGAACACCATATATCTGTACCAGAGTTTCCTCTTCTTCTTCTTCTTCTTCTTCGATTCCGGCAGTTTATACGCTTTTTAGAGTATTACTGCCCTCCCCAGGTCCGATGTTGAATTAGATTTTTACATACAGTCCTGTGTTGTGCAGGAATTGCAGAATTGCCTTGGAGATCAGTTTGTGGTTCTCACGGTGTCCAAACAAAGAAAAAACAGAAAAAGCCTAAACTCAAGTCCTAAAGTCCTAACAGTCTATCAAACAATGTATGTCTTTCTGTCCTAGATTTTCTACACTCCAGAAAAATATGTTTTACTGTCTCTGAACTCCCACATTCACGTGCAGGTACATCTTTTTTTAACTTGAGATTGTAAAGAGAAATAGTGTCTACCCCTGCTTTCTTTTTCCCACCCTCTCTGCCCTTCCTTCATTAAGCCCTCTTTAATTATTTCTCTCGGCTCCACTCTTGCCCAGGATATATGAACATCTACTTCTCTTCTCAAACTCTGTTTTGAAATCTGATCCACCTGCTCATTCCCCCCAACCCCAGCGTGTCCCGGAACCCAGCAAAAGGTGATATTAGATCTAAACCCCCCCAAAAAAAACACAAAAAACACAGTTAGAATGTCAATAATAATATCAGGCCGCCTTCTAGATTTCCCCTCTCTTAAGGCTTCCAGAGCAGCTGCAGAACAGAACAGATGATAATCTCACTAGGTCTGGTTTCCTCAATCCACTTTAAAGCCCATAGGATTTCCATTAACTCAGATGTGAAAACAGAGCTTCCATTAGAGATGCACCGGCCAATCTTTACCCCAAGCTGCTCCACATACATCCCAAACCCAGCTTTCCCACTAACTGGATCTCTAGATCCATCTGTAAAAATAATCAAAGTATTGTCTCGAATTGAGTTTAGATTCTCTGCTATTTTTGGAGTGACAGCTTCTTATCTTATTCCTACAGAAAGACCAGTTAAATGTTCAGCTCGGGCAGCACCCAATATGGCATAGGTAGCCAGCTTGTATGTTCCGCTATACTAACCTGTTCCAAACCCAGCCTCCCGGCCCACTGATTTATATTTACAAAAAATGTTTTATACTTATTGCCTCCATCAGACTCTTGTAACAGGCACCTTGCTGGGAAAGTTTGACGACACCCACTTAGTTTGACCCAATACTGTAACCCTAACTTAATGCGCCTTAACCATAAGGGCATTTCTTCCATTTCAAAAAGCAGGGCCGGGACTGGGGAAGTTCTGAAGGCCCCACAGCAAAGCCTCAAAGCCCTGTACCAGAGTTCCAAGCGCGGGTGGTGACGTATATCATTTGCGTCGAGAGCAGGGAAGAGCTGTAGTTCACAAAGCGGCCTCACACAAAACCTAACATTATCAAACTTCTTTGTGATAAATTGTAGTTCAGGCCGCTTTGTGAACTACAGCTCTTCGCTGCTCTCGACGCGAATGATATACGTCACCACCCGCACTTCGAACTCTCGGGCCGTTTCTCAATACCAAGTACGCGGACTATTGGTGCCTTCTATTTGTCTCGTAATCGCGACTTGCAGCTCGGGTGTGACGTCACATCCGTCTCGTAAAACGAGTGACCCCGGGTTTTTCGTTCTATTTGGCACACAGCAAGACGAGTCGGAGCTCTGCTTTCTGCTCAAGAATCGGCATTGTTGTCATAGCAACATGGAGCGTCTCTAGCCAATTTCAGCGGCACAAGCTACAAAATAGGCGGTATTTAACACATAATAAGACTGTAACGACATGCCTATAGGTAACAGTATACAGTGCTATGTGTACGACTTCTTCATTTGGTTACAACAAAAACACAAGTGCTTAAAATAGTAGAAAACCACAATGTTTACTACATGTGACGCTCGGAGTAGCCATCTTTGTTACTGAACTCGGGGTCCTCTGAGTTCAGACGAGTTGACGAGTCGTTTTTACGACCTCGGGGGCGTTCTATTTGCAACTTCCGGTTCGTAACTCGGAAATCCGACTCGCAGATCGAGTCGGGTGGACAAATAGAAGGCACCATGGCCGTGTCCCAATTCAGGGGTTGCATCCTTCGAAGGACGCATTTGAAGACCGCATACGTCACAGCGGCGCGTCAAGTGCTGTCCCATTTCGAAGGGTCCTTCGAATGCGGCCGAGATATGCAGCCTTCGTTTCCCGGATTTGAAGGACGCATCGGATGCATCCTTCACGGCCCAACGTATCCCAACATTCATTGCGCGTTGGATATTTTTTCAGAAATGGCGCGGAGAGAGCGGAAGCAGCAGCTGCAGCGAATACATATTTAATGACAAAACTATGTAAAAACATTTTTTTATATAAAAGTAAGGTTGGGACCATTTTAAATATGTAACTTTATTGTCAAAGTTTAATTACATTAACGCTAGACATATAACGTTAAACTAATTAACGTTAAGCCAACGTCCTCTCTTCCTCTTCACCCGCCGGCTCCGGCGGTGAATCTTCTCCCACTCCTCCAATAAAAGATAAAACATAACCAATAAAATTATCATTTCTGGCTCCATATATCTCCTCCACTGTCCGGTTTGAACCGCAGCTGTCAGGGTTGCTAGGAGACAGGAGCGGCGCGTGGTCACGCAAGGTAAAGGACGTTAACGGCTGGTTGCGCAATCCGGAAATGCTCCGTAGGCTAGACCGTCCCATTCCACAACGCTCGTTCGGCCTTCGATGCAGCCTTCGCGGTCTACGAAGGCTGCATCCTTCGAAGGACGCATCCTTCGAAGGATGCAACCCCTGAATTGGGACACGGCCCATATGTACTCGCGGACTTCGAAGTACAGACTTCCGAGAACGCGAGTACGCACCTGCACTTGGAACAGCAGCGGACTCGATGACGTCACCACCTCAGCTCTGTTAACTGTGCTTTACGGCCTCATGTAGGCATATACTACTGAACAATATAAACAAATTATATAAAACTAAACCCCAGCCTCTTTCATTTTAAAATAGTATGTTAATATTTTTGAATGAATATAAATTAAAAGATATGCTTGTCGCGTGTATTTATATACACACGACTTTTTATATGTAGGGCCTATGTAGTTGAAGAGTAGGCTATTATAACGAATAATAATAATAATAATAATAATAATAATAATAATAATAATAATCGGTCTTGTCCACGCCAGTCGCAGGGAGCGTGACGTCACATACATGTAGTCTTTCTCATTGTGTATTTTATAACAGCCTTTAACTGAACAATAGCACAATAAACGGTCAAACTCTTGGCATGAAAAATTATCATTGGAACATTTTAAGCTTGCAGCTTTGCAGCCACTAATGCAGGGATGCGAGAAGCTGCTGGACACCATCATCTTCGCTCTACCGGAGCCTGATCCCGCCGCCGCCGCTGCCGCTCCTGCCGCCTCTCCTCCGGACCCCGCTGCTGCTGCGACCGCCGCTGCCGCCGCCGCTGCCGCTCCTGCCGCCTCTCCTCCGGAGCCCGCTGCTGCTGCGACCACCTCTCCTCCGGAGCCCGCTGCTGGGAAACCTGCTTCACCCCCTGAGTCTGTCTCCATTCACCGTGATCCCACGGCTGCTCCTCCACCCTTCATCCATGACGTCTCCTGGGCAAGGCTCGGAGCTAAACCTAAGCCTCCGGTTCGCTCCACTCCATCTCACCAGGAGCACTGGTCCCAGATCAGTGCCCGCACCGGGAAAACAAAGTTTCCACCACAGGCTCCAGTCTTCCACCTTCACCTGGAGAATAAGTACAGCATCCTCGACCTGCACGATTTCCTCCCGATTGCTCCTCCGCCCCCGTCCTGTCCACCTGCCGCGCCGGAGCGCTCCCTCACCGGGTCCCGCCGGCTGTCAATACCGTGCTTCACACCTGCACCACAGCGGGCCCGTGTCCCTCCTGCCCTGTCCCCACTGTCCTCCCCGGAGAGGCTGAGCTCCCCTCCATCGTCCTGTCCCTCTCCGGTCACGCAGTCTCCACGTCCTCTTTTCCCTCCGACGACTTTAATTGTAGGCGACTCCATCGTAAAAAACATCCGCTTTTTCAACGCAGTCACACGGTGTTTCCCCGGTGCGAAGGTCCTTGACATTTTAACACATCTCCCCACTCTGTTGAAAACTCTGCCAACCTCCATCCAGAGAGTTATAATCCATGTCGGTACAAATGACACATCCCTCCGCCAGACTGAGCTCACGAAGAATCACTTCATCCGACTTTTAAATTTCCTGAAAAACTCTGAACTCTCTGCATTCATCAGCGGCCCCATCCCCACTTCTGGCCGTGGATGTGGGCGTTTCAGCCGAGTCCTCAGTCTGCACACCTGGCTCCAGTCTGCGTGCCAAGCTCACAGCATTGCCTTTGTGGACAATTTTAATCTTTTCTGGAACCGCTCATCCTTTTTTAAGTCGGATGGAATACACCCTACCCACGTAGGTAGCCGCATGCTAGCGGCTAATCTGCAGCACACTGTACATTCCTTCCCACATGACTGACTGTTTACTTCCCCCCCACTCACGCCCCCCTCTCCCTCTGTGATGCACTCACTGTCGACAGCTTCTCCCCAGAGCTCCCCCTGCTGGCCACACCTGTCATCGTCTCCCTCAGCTGCTGGCCTCTCCATCATTACTCTGTCCAATAACCACAGCAACTCCCAACCACTCCCTATTCCTGTCCATATTACAAACAGACACCACTCTGGCAGAAACACCACCCGGACTGTTAATCACTCTGTACTAGCCAGCCCATCTATGCTGGCTTCCACTCACACCAAATATGATAACTCATCTGTCAGCTTCGGACTTCTCAACATCCGCTCACTTACAAACAAAGGACACCTCATCCACGATCTCCTCACTGACCGCAAGCTCGACTTCCTCTGTTTGACTGAAACCTGGCAACAACCCAATGACTTCTCCTCACTAAACGACTCCACCCCACCGGACTTTACTTACCTCTCCCACCCCCGTAGCCACGGCCGTGGGGGAGGTATTGCAGTCATTCACCATAAGAAATGGAAAGTCCTACCACAGTCACTGCCTGTCTTCTCTTCATTTGAACATCTTGCACTTACACTCCCTGGACCCACTCCCACCATCATTGCCACTTTCTACAGCCCTCCCAAGCCCCACAGTGACTTCTTAAATGATTTTGCCGTCTTACTCACCCTTCTATCCACTCTATCACCAAACATCATATTACTAGGGGACTTCAATATACACATGGACAACATTAATTCACCCCTCACCAGAGACTTTTCATCATGCCTGGACAGTTTTGGACTCCATCAATTCATCAACTTCCCAACACACACAAAAGGACACACTCTGGACCTAATCTGCTGCTCTGGCCTCACCCCCTCCAACTGCACAGCTGACGATCTCCATGTGAGTGACCATTTCCTCATCTCTTTTAGCACCGCACTCTGCCTCTCAAGAATCAAGTCATCACGCTTAATTTCATTCCGGAACTTAAAGAACATCAACACTGACACTCTCTGCTCCAACATTGACACTATTCTGATCCCGGACTGTTCTACCACCTCTGACGAAATGATAACCCTCTACAACACAAGTCTAAACAACATCCTCAACTCCCTCGCTCCACTCAAAACACGCTCTGTCTCCTTCTCCACAACTGCCCCCTGGTATACCCCTCATCTCCGCTCCATGAAAACTAAAGGCCGCCAACTGGAACGACTCTATAAGAAAACTGGACTCACCATTCACAAAGAAATGTACATAACCCACATACGCCATTACAAGGACTCAATCATCCAAGCCAAAACAAATCACTATTCCGCTCAGATAATCTCCAATGAAGGAAACACCAGATCACTGTTCACACTGCTCAACAGAACTCAGCCACCTGACTCCTTACCTCCCCACCTGTATTCAACTGACACCTGTAACTCCCTAATGCAGTTTTTCAATGACAAAATCTCCATCATTCACCAACACTTAGATTCAGACTCACTTCCCCCTCTCCCACCTGCACTTCCTCTCCTCCCACCAGCACCTCTGCCACACTGTCAGCACTTCTCTAGTTTCCAACCTCCCACTGACCTTCAAATCTATGACCTCATCCGTAAATCCAAACCCTCTACCTGTCAGCTTGACCCCCTTCCCACCACCCTTGTCAAATCTTGTCTCCCCTCTGTGCTTCCCCTCATATCTGCCATCATTCACTCTTCACTCACCACTGGAACTGTTCCCTCACCCCTCAAAACTGCAGCTATCACCCCTATTCTGAAAAAACCTGGCTTAGACCCCAACAACTACAATAATCTCCGCCCCATCTCCAACCTACCTTTCATATCCAAAATCCTTGAAAAAATAGTCGCCACCCAATTACACACCCACTTAACTCAAAACTCCCTCTATGACCCTTTTCAATCTGGTTTCCGCCCCCGCCACAGCACCGAAACTGCACTCATAAAAATCACCAACGATCTTCTCACTGCAGCTGATTCCGGTTCACTTTCCATCCTCATCCTCCTCGACCTAAGTGCAGCTTTTGACACCATTTCCCACCCCATCCTCCTTCATAGACTCTCCTCCATCGGCATCACCCACACCCCCCTTCACTGGTTCCACTCCTATCTCTCAGGCCGCACTCAGTTCATCCAGCTCAAATCCTTTAAGTCTGACCCCTCCCCAGTCACTACAGGTGTGCCCCAGGGCTCTGTCCTGGGGCCCCTTCTCTTCATCACTTATCTCCTCCCCCTTGGCACCATCTTCCGTAAATACAACTTCCACTACCACTGCTACGCGGATGACACCCAGCTCTACCTTTCCAGTAAACCAAACTCCGCACTCCCACCCTCTTCCCTCATCACCTGCTTAACCGAAATCAAATCCTGGTTCACTTCCAACTTCCTCAAATTAAACAGTGATAAAACAGAAATCCTTCTAGTTGGCACCAAATCTACACTATCCAAAATTGACCGTTTCCCCCTTCTTATCGACAGTTCCTCAGTTTCCCCCTCCCCTCAGGTTAAGAGTCTGGGTGTCATCCTTGACAGCACTCTATCATTCAAATCTCACATCAATAACACCACTCGGGCTGCCTACTTTCATCTACGTAATATCAATCGACTCCGTCCCTCCCTCACTCCCAACACCGCCTCCATCCTTGTCCACAGCCTCGTCACCTCCCGTCTTGATTATTGCAACTCTCTCCTCTTCGGTCTCCCTCACAAGTCTCTCCATAAGCTTCAACTGGTTCAAAACTCCGCTGCACGTATCATCACCAAAACCCCTTCTTCCCACCATATCACTCCCATCCTACGGCAACTTCACTGGCTCCCGGGCACATTACGAATCCAATTCAAAATCCTTCTGTATACTTTCAAAGCTATCCACAACCTCGCCCCTCCATACTTGTCTGATCTTCTCCACATTGCCACTCCAGCACGCTCCCTCAGATCTTCCTCCTCTCTCCACCTCACTGTCCCCCCTGCTCTCCTCAGCACCATGGGGAGCAGAGCTTTCAGTCGCTCTGCTCCCCGACTCTGGAATTCTTTACCATCTCACATCCGTAACATTGACTCTCTCCCTCTTTTCAAAACAAAAATCAAAACCCACCTGTTTCAAATTGCCTATCCGCCCCACCACCCCTCACCCTAACACTTCCCTTTTATTCTGCACATTTTTATTTATTTGTTCTTTTCATTATTCATTTTTACTGATGTGTTTATTGTTGTTTACTCTGTGCTTTTAATGTTGTTTATTCCGTGCTGTGTGTTTTGTTTTGGTATTGTTTATTGATGATTTATTCTGTGTTTTTCATGATGTTAACTGCTGTAAAGTGTCCTTGAGTGGCGTGAAAGGCGCTTCTAAATAAAATTTATTATTATTATTATTATTTATAAGTCTCATAAAATAAGTCTCATGCATTGCTCGTCGTTCTTTTTTTTTTAAACAGATTGCAAAGTGGCACTTTTATTTTCTCTATTTTTGAACTTGATACAAGTCATGACACAGCTGCACTTTTATTTTCTCTATTGTTGAACTTGCTGCCACATTATATTAACTTTATGTTTGATGAGTACCTTGATTTCTGATTTACTGAGTGGAATCCTTAATTTAACCTCCTCTTCTTTCGTTGCCTCTTTTGCCAGCTTGTCTGCTTCCTCATTGCCCTCAACACCTTTATGTGCAGGAACCCACACAAATTGGATTGACCTTCCCTGTTGATTGACTGCGAATATGATATTATTAATTTCATTCAATAAATCCTGTCGGCATGATGATTCTCCATTTTGAATGGATGTAAGAGATGACATAGAATCAGAACAAATAACTGCTTTAGGGGGCCTAGCCTTTTCTAGTCATTGTAACGCAATAATGATGTAGTTGTCTGTAGTTCTCTTTTTAATAGAGATTTTGCTTTAGATGCATGTATAAATCGGTGTAGTGTTATTGTAATAGAATTGTATGATCATATGTAAATGACGTACTCGGATACGTCATTACGTGATGGACGCATGAGCGGACGTCTACCTGAAGTGAACAGAGTAAAGACGTTGAGTTAACTTGGACCCATGTGTGGACATCTTTTATTATAAGTAACCAAATACTTTACATGGTGTCAGAAGTGGGATAATGATGCACAAGATTCAAGAACATTGTCCTGCAATTAAGTCCACATGCAACAAGTGCAAGAAGATTGGGCACTGGGAAAGAATGTGCAAAAGTAAAATAGTAGTGAATGAAGTCAGTGAGCATGAAGAAAATGCAGCTTACTTTCTAGGCTCAGTAAAATGCACACCCTCAAGCAGTGGCGGGCAATGGACAGTAAAGTTGAATATCTGCCACACGCCAGTTAGTTTTAAAATAGACACTGGAGCGGATGTGTGCATTATGAATGAAGAGACTTTCAAAAATCTCAGCCAAGTGACTGAACTACACCCATCAAAGGCCATGCTGTGTAGTCCAGGCGGGCGATTGAACTGTATTGGCCAATTCACAGCAAACGTGTGGCACAAGAACAAAAAGTACTCGTTCAGAGTTTACGTAGTTGGAGGAGAGAGTGTGAGCAACCTGCTTAGCAGAGCGGCAGCACAGACAATGGGGCTCGTGAAGAGAATTTGTGAGGTCCGTGGCTCCGGAGGAGAGTTCGGCCTGCTAAAAACACAGCCGGTACAAATAGCGCTCCAGGAGGATGCCCAACCCTATGCCGTCCACACTGCCCGCAGATTCCCCATTCCCCTCATGAAGTCTGTTAAGCTGGAGCTGGACAGAATGGAGACCAAAGGCATCATAGAAAAGGTGACTGAGCCCACAGAGTGGTGCGCTCCCATGGTGCCCGCTCCCAAGAAATCAGGACAGGTGCGTATCTGCGTTGACCTACGAAAATTAAACAAGGCCGTTAAGAGAGAGAGGTTTGTTTTGCCGACAACAGATGAGATCACAGCTAAGATGAGTGGGTCCACGGTGTTCTCCTCATTAGATGTGGCAGCAGGGTTCTGGCAAATACCGCTAGACAAGGATAGTCAGAGACTGACAACCTTTATCACACCATTTGCCAGGTACTGTTTCAAACGACTCCCATTTGGGATATCTAGCACACCTGAAATTTTTCAGAGAAAGATGGTGGAAACACTGGAAGGCCTACCAGGGACGGCTGTTTACATGGACGACATCATAGTGCATGGAAAAGACATGGCCCAGCACGACGAACGTCTACAACAGGTCATGGAGCACCTGGAGACAGCTGGGCTGAAGCTAAACGCAGAAAAGTGTGCCTTGAGACAGCAAAGACTACATTTCCTGGGTCACGAGATAGACGCAGACGGCACACGGCCTGACCCAGCCAAGGTCTCCGCTATAAACAACCTGACTCCACCCACTAATGTCCACGTCCACGAGCTGAAAAGAGTCCTCGGGATGGTGAATTATTTAGGCAAATACATCCCGAACCTAGCTGCTGTGGGGCAGCCCATGTACGAACTGCTGAAGTCCAAGTCCGCATGGACATGGGGCCCAGTACAGCAGTCAGCGTTCCAAGACATCAAAGAACTTCTTACAACCCCACCCACTCTGGTGTTTTATGATGTCAACAAACCCACTGCTGTCTCTGCAGATGCCAGCAGCTATGGCATCGGGGGCGTGCTGATGCAACTGCACAGTGAGGGCTGGAAACATGTAGCCTATTGCTCACGGCGTCTGAGTGAGGCGGAAACCAGGTACGCTCAGATTGAAAAAGAGTGCCTGGCGAGCGTCTGGACCTGTGAACGATTTGGGAAATACTTACACGGCCTAGAGGGGTTCAGGCTGATCACAGATCACAAACCATTAGTCCCGCTAATGAACTCCAAAGACCTGGATACTGTCCCCATCTGCTGCCAGAGGCTCCTGATGCGGCTGATGAGGTTCAATCCTACAGCGGAGTATGCACCAGGGAAAAGCCTCGTCACGGCAGACGCGTTGTCCAGGAGCCCAGTAGGAGATGCGCAGGATGGAGACGACACAAACATTGATGTGGAGTGCTACGTAGCATCCATCATCAACAACATGCCGGCTACAGAGAAGAGAATGGACAGTATCAGAGCTGCCACAGTTGATGACACGCTACAAGCTGTGACCAGATACATACAGTCCGGGTGGCCTGATCACGTAGGTAAGACACACCCAACGGTTAGAGAGTTCTTCCCCATGAGAAACGAGCTGTCAATTCACCAGGGCCTGGTGATTAGAGGCAATAGGATAGTAATCCCAGAGACATTGAGAGCAGATGTGTTAGAACGTATCCATGATGGTCATCAGGGACTGACTAAATGCCGAGACAGAGCTAACTCTGCCGTCTGGTGGCCGGGTATATCAACTCACATCAAGCAGAAAGTCTTAGCCTGCCAGCCTTGTCAGGAACAAAGGAGAGCTCAGTCCAAAGAGCCTTTGATCTCCACACCGCTCCCGGACAGGCCGTGGAAAAGAATTGGCATGGACTTATGTGAGTACAACAAACAGAACTATTTAGTTATCTCTGACTACTATTCACGGTTTATTGAGATTCTCCATATGCCCACTACCACTACCACTTGTGACTACCAAGTAGTCACAAGACTGAAAGCTACTTTTGCCCGCTATGGGGTAGCAGACAAAGTGGTCAGTGACAATGGCCCACAGTTTTCTAGTGAAGAGTTCAAGGAACTGGCCCGTGAATTAGACTTCACACACGTAACATCGAGCCCACACCATCCTCAAGGCAACGGGCATGCCGAAAGAGCGGTGCAAATAGCAAAAGGGATCCTGAGACAAAAGGATCCTCTCCTGGCACTCATGTGCTACAGATCTACTCCGTGCAGCAGCACTGGGGTAAGCCCAGCAGAACTCTTAATGGGCCGCAAGATTCGAACCACTCTGCCTACCCTTGACCGCAACCTACAACCTAGTCAGCCTGACAAGCAGAGTATCGCAGCCAAGGACGCGTCAGAGATGAGGAAACAAACCCACTACTACAACCAACGCCACGGAGTGAGGAACCTTCCAACACTAAGGGCAGGGGACCACGTCCTCACCAGACTGGACCATCAAAAGTCCTGGGTCACTCCAGCTGTGGTGACTGGCGAGAGCATCATGCCGAGATCCTACCTTGTGGAGACGGAGCAGGGAGCCAGACTTCGCCGCAACCGTCGCCATCTTCAGGTGGTGCCCAGTGTGAGATCTACAGCATGAGGTACACTGGGACCTCCACCAGAGCAGCCGTCCAGTGACCCGGGGAGAAGCCCTACAACGGTTGACACCAGCATGGGCGCAGTTGCGGATGGCCTGACTCAGACCAGGTCAGGCAGGGTCAGTAGACCAGTTCAGAGACTGGACTTGTGAGCGGTTGTGTCACCTGGACACTAAAAAAAGAAGAAAAAGAAAAAAAAAAGATTAAAAAAAACGAGAAGTGTCATAAGAGTTCCAGCAATGTCAATCACACTGTACACTGTGATATAGGGGTTTGGTAATATCGCATTGAGTTCCAACAATGAAAAGAGTTTCATCTTTGATGTGAAAAGAGTTCCAGCAAATGTCTATCATACCGTGACGGAATGTATTGGTTGGTTTTACATTGAGTTCCAGAAGGCCATACACATTTTCCTTTAGTTTGGTAATAGAATTAACAGAATATTGCTTTAATAAGCCTTAAGTGATGTTCTTAGCCAATGTTGATAATTTCAGTGTTAAGATCGTAAGAATCTCAAGGGGAAGATGTAATAGAATTGTATGATCATATGTAAATGACGTACTCGGATATGTCATTACGTGATGGACGCATGAGTGGACGTCTACCTGAAGTGAACAGAGTAAAGACGTTGAGTTAACTTGGACCCATGTGTGGACATCTTTTATTATAAGTAACCAAATACTTTACAGTTATAGCACATACTTTCTAGATATTGCCCTGCATTCTCTTTGGTTTCCATAATAACCCTAGGGGAACAAAACAACCAAGGTGGGGTTGTTGCCAGAGGCAAAGTCTTGCTACATGTGATAGCATCTATCTCCTACTGACTTGCTAACTTGTTACCATCTCAGCCAAAGCTACAGATCTGAGATCTACCATATTCCCAACATTCATTAAGGACTTCCTTAGAAGGGTGTGATGCATCATGTCCATTTTAATTAACCCAGTAAGCCATACTCAATTTTAGACATCTGAGGCTTAATGGCATTTCTCCTGTCTCTATTTGCAGCACTGGTACAGGAGAGGTTGGTCATATAGCTTAAGCTCTAAAGTAGGATTAACTCTTTTCTTTGAAAAGCAGATGAATTGAGTCTTCTCCATAGATAAACGAAAACCCAATTCGAATGCCCAGATTTCTACTTTGATAGCTAGTTGCATTTTAGCTGTAATGTTTTCAATATTGCATCCTCTTATCCACAACGCTCCATCATCAGCATATAATGTTCTATTGATTCTCATGTCATCTATTGTATTAAAAACATCATTAATCACAAAGTTGATAAATACTGGACTACCCTGAGGTGTTCCATTTTCTATTGAAGTTTTAGAGAAATTAACCCCACCTCTTACTTCTATTGTTCTGTCTTTTAAGAAGTCTCTGATCCAGTTAAACATCTTCCCACCAATACCCATCATATTCAGCTTCATCAATAGCCTCTCCTTCCATAGCATGTCATATGTTTTTTCTATATCAAATAATGTGGCCAAAACTGAGTCTTTGTTGATTTGTGCTTTCCTGATTTCATTTTCCATACATACAACAGGGTCCATTGTAGTCCGTCCACTCCGAACCCGCTCTGATGATGGGAGAATAGACCTCTTTTCACCTTCATACATTAGCCTTCTAGTGATCATTCTTTCCATAAGTTTAAATAAGTTGGATGTTAATGCTATTGGCCTGTAACTCTTCACTTAAGTTGTATCCTTCCCTGGGTTTCCAATAGGAACCACTACAGAGCACCACTTCCTTGCTCCCAAATAAATAAATAAATAAAATTCCATACTTAGCCAAGTCATCTATTTCATTAATCATCTTATAGCATATTCCATCTTTACCTGGTGAAGTGTTCCTGACTCCATTTAATGCTCCTCAGCTCATAGAAGGTAATAAAGTAAATAAATTAAAATCCTTGTCAAGTACACTCTCACTAGTTGCCTGCTTTCCTATTAACCCTTTATTTTCCTCCATTACTTTAACTCTCCAAGATAATTCTTTTTGAGCTATGAACCTTAACAAAACCTTTTGCAAGCATCTCAGCTATCTCTTGATAGTTACTGCCTCCACATCATTGTCTTTAATCACAGGTAGAGAAAACTCTCTTCTTTTGCCTCCCATCTTTTTAATCATATTCCAAACATCACCCACTTTTACTTCTGCACCTATCTTACTACAAAATTCTGCCAATATTTTATTTTTCTAATATTTTATTGAAGACCATTTCAGTATCATGAATGTACAAAATGGATATGGACTGGGTCCACCATGAGGAAAACATGCTGTGTATCAAACATTAGCAGAAATAAAGTGCCCAACATTGAGCTATCAAAGATGCCTGTTATATAGCAAGACATCCATCCATACACCGTTATTCCTCCTTCACCGTCTGGGAGAGTAAGAGGGGAAATCAGCACTACTTCAATCACATTTGATGTGTCACAGTTTTAGGAAGTTAAAATCAATGCAGTTTTTAGCTTACTAGTGGCTTGTAGGCCTACCTCACAAACAGTATATTCCACTTGGAAACAAAAATAAATCTATAAAAGAAAGGTCATACCATACATGGAACCGACTCCCCACGCTCTCCAGAGAGCATCAGTGACTTATCTACTGGAGGGAAACACTGAACCTCACTAAGGTTGAGCAGGACCGATCATCACTGATGTTGAGGTGCCTTCTGTGGTCCACTGGACGGAGTCATTATAAACAGCTCAGATTAAACAAATGTACTCTGGTGGACAGGTAACACCAAGGTGGATTGTCATCCAATCCAACAAGTAATTATCACCCAAAATATTTTTTTTAAATCTTGGAAGACTGATTAACGAGAACCACCCATCATTTATTATAAGTTACTAGAAATATCACATTCTCATTAAAAAAAAACGAAACGTAAAATATATTAAGGCATCTGTGCAAAGAATGTCAATGAAGTTGATGGTTGCAAAATATCCATTTAAAAAGACTGTTGCATTGTGGTGCATGGAGACTGGAACCATAGAGGAGGACCTCAGAGGAAGACCAGTCCTTCTGACTGGGCCCTCACCAGTACATTCAGTAAGAGACTGATGTGGATGCAAACCAGCCTTCTTCCTATCAGATCACAGTCTGCTACTGAAGTCTAAAACATCTCATGGCCGCAGCGGTCAACGACGCAGTCAGCGCCGGCAAGGAGTCAGAAGTAGCGACTCAAAGACGTGCATCATGAGCGAGCTCAGGGGGCACCCAGAGCCCCTGGCACTGGTATTCCGTGGCAACACATCGCTATGGGGGTCTCTGATGCCGTCCCATAACACCAGGATATGTTAGTCTAAGGGTGTCAATCTCCCCCACTCCAAGAGGCATTTTATTCACTGTCGGCAGGTGTTGGGAAATCATTGTGGTCCCGCTGTCCGATTCGCCATCGCAAAGTTGTGCTGCAGCATGACCAGGGAACCTCGAAGCTGTGTGTTTGGGGGGGGGGGACAGAAGGGACAGAAGTGACATGAGAGAACAACTAAACCACGACAGACACATTTGGTTTTTCCACAGACATGACGAGACTGATGAAAACCAAATTCTCCTAAATCCTCCCCACATGCAGTGGAGAGCCGTGAATCTGAATAATATCATGGTATGAACCTGCTCTAGGAGGTTGATGGAGTCCTGGAGAACCGCCTTCAGTAACAGGGACTCCTTGTTGGACCGGGGTCCTGGTCCTGGGCCTATAGGACCATAGTAGTCGCCCCTGCCCAGAGAACCCACATCAAACATCAGCTTCATCCAGACCATAACTGAATACCAATGCTTCATTTGAGGTACTAAAAGTAAAGAGGAAGGAGGTAAAACAAAAACAGGCTGAGAACGCAGTCATCTGCCACATGTGATCAGGGTCTGGACACACCTGGGCAGGTGGGCGGCTTGCTCCCGTATGCGGTGCTTGGTGCTCAGGTACATGCGCTGGGCCACGTCCTCCATGGCCCACAGCTTCACCAGCAGACCCAGGTTCAGCAGCGTCAGCACCAGCAGGCTGGTGGAGGAGGACACACACAACCACACACATGAGACAGAGACGGAGAGCATGTTAAGAGCACTGCATCCATGGAAACAGGGTTCAACTGAGAGAGTCTGACTTACATCACACTCATCCCTGCTACGATGGTGTGGATGTTCCAGCGGTACGGGGCCTTCAGGTCGATCGAGCCTGGAACCAAGCACACAACTGGGTTTCAATACACAATCACACCAAGAGTATAGTATTTAAGTGTTCATAGTATTCTTTCATATCATAAATAAGTATTGGCAAGGTTTTTTTAAGAAAGACAAAATTAAGACAATGTATGGAAGGGTCCAGTGAATAAGCCACAATACAAACACAAAAAGTGTTATATTTCCACCATATCCCCCGACCCTGCCTCAAAGAGAGAGGCCGTTACCACAGTACCTTTTGGAGTAAAGGTAACATAACGTCAGGCTACTCTCAAGCCCCAGAGGGCAAGGTGTGCCCATGCACTGTACATAGCACCAGAAACTGTATTCATCAGAAACATGTTTGTAACTAATTTCCACGACTGTATTTTCCATTTTCCAAGGTCAATCAGTCACTGAGAACCAGGTCACACAGCCTTGTGTTGAAAACATTGCCAGTGGACATCCAACCATGATGGTTAACACAAGGAAAAGGCTTGGGTTCATTTTAAATAATATTACCTTATTTCACAGTATTAAATGGTCAATTTAATTCACTTATGTCACTACAACGCATTTGCGTAACTAACTGGAAATAGTAAAAAAAAAGAAATAATGGAAAAATTAAATACATTGAGCAGCTACTTTGGCGTTCGCCACCTGCAAATAAAAGGCAATCGGAGTCGGAGTAGAAGAAAATATTTTTTTCCGAAAAGGCTTGAAACGAATGATAAGCACACGAAATGTGCGTTCATGTGCACCGCACACACACACTGGAGAACTGTGCAAAATCAGCTGATCGCAACGTTCCTTTTATGAGGTATTCAAACGCTCCATGGTCAAGCTGTTGCAGTTTGATTAAAAAAAAAGGTGGAGCAAAAAACACTGCTGTGCATAAGAAGTTGTGTATTGAAAAACTGGGTAAGTTTCATAATATCAGATGTTACGTGTGGGGCTATGTGTGGGGTGCGTATCAAACACCATCTCCTAGTACTCACCTGAATAACTCACTAAAAAAAGATATGTGCAACCCTGACTATAGAGCCGTTGAATCCCGTGTCCGAGCGTGGTGGTGACATGATGAACAGGAGGAAGGCCTTACCCATGGGCCCCTCGCGGTGTTGCTCCAAGTCGGCTCCGTACGGCCCGCTGGGCTTCAGGTGCTCCGGCCCGCTGCGGCTGAAAGTCCTCCTCCTCCTCCTCAGGTTACTCATCTTTCCAGCATCCCTGGCGCCCTGGTTCATCTCGGCCTCCTCCTCCAGCAGCTCAGATTCTGTACCATCCCAGAGAACTCATTGATTGAGTCCAGGAATGACAATCAGGACATGAAGATGATGTGTGGAGGTCCATTGTGTTGTGCAGCTATACTGTGTTTTACCTGTTGATCAACCACCCATTAAGGTCCCAATCCCTGGCCCCCTCTACATCTCCACTGAACCATGAACAATCAACATCTACAAAACAGCCCACAACCCTTCAAGCCGGGGAGTCTAGTGGCTTTGGTGTTTGAATCCCAGCTGAAAGGTACAGGGTTTGATCCCCAATGCCCCCTATCTACCGGTAGGCACCCTTGAGCAAGACGTCTAACATGATTCGCTGCAGAATGTCTAAAATAAAGGAGTAGACAGTAAGTGACCCAGACCCTCTCCTCACCCAGCTGCTTGAAGTAGTCCTCGATGCCGCTCCAGGAGTTCTTGTTGATGAAGGACTTGACCAGACCCCATGGCTGCTTCTTGTACTTCACGTCTGTCAGCACCCTGAACACAGAAGACCACCAGACGTTACTACCTCCCACTCACCGTCTGAAACCAACAGTGAAACAGACGGTAAGAATGTACAGGACCAGTGAAACAGATGGTAAGAGCTTACAGGACCAGTGAAACAGATGGCAAGAGCGTACAGGACCAGTGAAACAGACGGTAAGAGGTGGTGTGTTCAGCGTGTGATACCTGAGCCGACACTTGCGTCTGGAGCTGCGTGTGATGGCATAGCGGTTCTGGGTGTAGAAGTAGTCGTGGTAGGGGACGTCGTGTGTGAACACCTCCGCGTCCACCATGTAGTGGCCCTCCCGCGGCTCTTTGAACAGCGTCTGGGCAGGGACCGCAGGGTTACACACACACACACACACACACACACACACACACACACACACACACACACACACACACACACACACACACACACACACACACACACACACACACACACACACACACACACACACACACACCTGTTTCTCGGTGGCTCTGGAGAACTTCCCGATCAGCGGGTTGCTGATGGAGATGGTGTAGTTCATGGTCCTCTTCATGTTCCCAGAGTCCTCCCTCTGCCAGGGGTCCAAGCTGGCGTCTGTCATCACAACATAACAATCATGAACCTCTCCAAGCCCAAGGTTAGAATACACATGGCCATCTTCAGCAGTACAATGAGTTGCGTGCATTAGATTTACTTTGTCATTTAGCAAAGTAAATCATTACTTATTACGCTGTTGGCCTTAATCAACAGCGATGTACAGTGAAATCAGTGGTTATTACAGTGTTGCAGCTAGGAGGGATGGCTCCTCTCAGCCGACCTGACGGTCTCCTCTCAGCTGACCTGAGGGTCTCCTCTCACACTCACTGGTGATCTTCCTGATGGCCATGAAGCGCTGGATGAAGCTGGAGTCGGTGAAGAGCAGCTCAAACATCTTCTCGGCGCTAATGTGAAACACCTTGTTGAGGTAGACCCTGCCTTGCTCCTGGGCTGGGTACTCCTGCTCCTCCGCTGGGGGGGACAGAGTGAACAGCTGTGGCTGATGGCTGCCCAGACGTGGTTCATGGTTCCACGGTAGAGGAAGTGTCCACAGGGTGTATACGGGCTAGTTATTATTATGTCTACTAAGGTATGTGATAAGAGAACATTGTGTCGCAGAGCGATAAACACGTTGGGTGTAAAGGGCTCGTCGTTGCACTTTTTTACCATTGTTCTCAATGTTTTGAAAGGTGCCCGTCATTCTGAGCTTATCCTAGCAGACATCTACACTCTGCCACAGACACAGCGGCACCAACATCCTCATCTTTAGGCTGCCTCCCCCAGCCAGCAAGGCAGTGAGTAAATACTGAATCAATACTATTGATTTGGTCCCGATCGGTGTGCATCTCTCAATTATGGAGATTATCTCATATAAATACACACTAAAGTCACAGTACATCAACCTTCTCACCTTCATCTACGCTTTCAGAAGCACTCTGCTCGGAGGCCCCGCCCATGTTAGCGTTGAGGTCAAGGGTCAGTGTGGACCTCTTAGAGACCTGCTCCGGTAAGGGGGCGGGGCCACGCTGTTGGGTCACGGCACTGTGGGAATCATCCTAAAAAAACACACACACACACACACACACACACACACACACACACACACACACACACACACACACACACACACACACACACACACACACACACACACACACACACACACACACACACACACAGTTTTGGAATGGGGGATTGACACCTCTTTGTAAACCCATTAACTATGTTCTGGTATTAAGGTTGAGCAGATGATTCTGTCCTACATGGGCACGGCCTGTAAACCCTAGACTAGCCTCTCGGGCGGTTTTAATAGTCGGTGTTAACAGGACTTCCACAGGCCTGAACCAGAGAGGAAACCTGGTCTTGATCATGTCGATCACCACAGACAGGTTTCGTACCGTGTTGCCTGGGTTAGTGGGGGGCGTGGCTAGGAGCGCCGGTGGCTCCTCTCCCTGGGGGGTGGACGTCGCTAGGGGCCCCTGATCCATGCGGACAGAGGGGATGCGCTCCAGATGTTCTATAGACTCCTCCACACTGGGCTTCATGGTCAGGCTGTGGGCACACACACACACACACACACACACACACACACACACACACACACACACACACACACACACACACACACACACACACACACACACACACACAGTAATTTACATGAATCGGGCTTCTGAACTAATCATAAATCCAAAATACACGTATATACAGTCAAATAATGTAAATGTATACATATATATATATATATATATATATATATATATATATATATATATATATATATATATATATATTAGATGGAAAGAAAAAAAACATCATATTTATTGATTGCTTCCCATATTGTAACATATGTACTGATTTTAGGTAGGCCCTGTTTGTGACTGCACAAGGAGTGACGCGTGTATTTACCTGTTGGGTAAATTGGAATCTGCTGCAAAGGGTGCATTCTCCATGTCTTCATAACTCATGCCCAGGTCGTTCCCATAGTGCTGCTTTACCATCTGCCACAGCTCCGCGCACGTAAGATGCTGAAATAAAAAATCTATTTCGTTCACCAAAAACGAAACACGAAGCCAATAGTGCAGATGAATCCCGGCTGCACAACGGCCTTTATAACTGACAGAGAGATCTTATCGGGGTGGAAGTCGCCTAGCTGCCGCATCGCAGACTACATGCGAGACTCGTTTCTCTGTTGACTAGTGAAGTTTTCGAACTGTAAACACACCTCACGACCTTTCTACCTCCGTCACACCCTATGTAACAACTTTATAACGCACACATTAGCTAGGACAATGTTCTCCATATGGAACGGCATCTCTGGCTTTTTGTGCACAAGTTAAAGTTAAATATGCATTTGATTCGCCAACCTGATACCGGTTATATCTTAACAATGCCAACCATTCAAACTCACGTCTCGGTCAGGCTTGGTGGGTGTTGTGGACTGTTAACCTGTCGCTCCAGGAAGTCCTCCAGCGCACCGTTCAATACGCAGCCCTTACGCACCGCCCATTCAGAGCCACACAAGTGGATCAACCCTCGTTTAGGCGTCCGATACGCAACACAAGGCCTACGCAGTGCGCATTAATCCTCACTAACATTTGCTTAATCATTTGGTTTAAAACAATCATAAGCGGCAGCCCCCAGTGAGTCAGAGCTGACTCTTTGGTGGCAGGTAGGTCCTCCTCTATGTAAATCACCGCCCCGCCCAGTGAGGTCAACGCTCTCCTGAGCGTGTATTTATAACCTGTTTGTGCGATAGAACCCCAGAGATGAGACGCCCTGAGGGCTTCTAGACGAACACTATGCTGCAGCCAGCGATGTTTTCAAAGGCTTCACAGTCTAAACGGGACGTATTAAAGGCAAACATCGGCATATTTAGAAATCGTCATAGAAACAAATAAACAGTATTACAGAGTATTACAGAGTATTTTTTCGCACTGTTTATTTTACGAAGACCTTGGGGAGCTTGTAATCTTGTTCGCTACATTTAATTGTGTGTCCTTACCAAGTCCGCGCAAAGCAATGCGATAAACACTCGGTTTACACTGGGGCAATAGGCTTATAATGTGTACTCTGGACCGATTAGATAAAAGGGGACAGAGTCACAGCCCTGGTGGCTTTCTGACTCTCTGACCTCAGGGACACATGTTTGTACATTTCAATATTCTACTATTTTATCTGGATCTGTTTAAGTACATGGTACTTTAAGCAGATCATAAGTGATGATATGTCACACTTGGTGTGAAGTAGACCTAGGGCCTTGATCTGTCATTCATATACACAAGTTAAATACAGCATGTAAACACCCTGACTCAGAACAAACAAACACCCTGCTATATGCTGGAGTGTGTCAGACAGACAGACAGACAGACAGACAGACAGACAGACAGACAGACAGACAGACAGACAGACAGACAGGCAATAACAGAGAGAGACAGACAGACAGACAGAGGGTCCCTTACCTGCTTGAGCAGTGTGTTCTGCCACATGCGGAAGATGCTCTGAAAGCTTTTCTCTCTGGCGGAGAAGGAGGTGAAGATGAGCTGTGGGGTCAGAGGTCATCACACTTTATTTATAGGTTCACTGTTTCTCTGATCAGCGAGGGATGGACTAGGGATGCACTGTCCATAGTTCTGTTGTTAATCACATGCTGGTCTCCAGCCCATGAAGGAACGCATGTGCCGGCTGTGAATATATTATATTCAATAACATAAAATAGATTAGATTGTTATAGACTTCATTTGATATATTTACATTACAGATACACAACACTATATTAAGATGATTAGATTTAGATAATAGCTACAATATAGTTTGATGAAATTATTTTTACATTAAATAGTATTATAGTTAGATAAGTGTTTGATTATATTATTATATACAAATTAATTTGATTATAGTTAGATGATAGTTATAATAATGATAATAATGATAATGATGATTATCATTTGATTAGCGTTTGATTATAGTTAAGTGACCCAGTGAGGGTTAGATGATAGTTGATAGTTAAATTAAGTTAAAGATCCCATGGCATGCTACTTTATGAATGCTTATATATAGGTGTTAGTGGGCCCCTAATACAGTATTTGAAGACGTTCAAGAAATTCAGCCTTGGTGCAGAATTACAGCCACTACGAGCCAGTCCCACAATGAGCTGTTTTTAGAGGCGGGTCAAGGTGGAGGGTGGGGCTGTGGCCCTGAGCAGCTTGCGGCCACGGTACCATGCGCTAGTGTTTACAGTGGAACACTGAACACTCCGGGTGCTCCGGCGGGAGTCCTGTAGCTCTATATCTAAATAATACAATACCTTTCAGCAATATTATGTAGACTCCATAAGGCACATGTATATGGTATACTATGTATATCATTTGGTTATTTCACACTATGCACTTGCTATTTATGTGGATATCATCATATGATGGAGGAAATTAGCCTATATATATCCTATGTGACTTCTGTGGATATCATCATATGATGGAGGAAACTAGCACCTATTCGAAAGTTATGCATATATTTTATGTATACTCTATGCGACTTCTGTGCATATCATCATATGATCATAGCATTTATTTGATACTTCTATGTCTGAATGACATTTATTATATGTACACAATGGGTATGTACACAATGGACATGAGATTCCCGGGTATGTGTGTGTGTGTGTGTGTGTGTGTGTGTGTGTGTGTGTGTGTGTGTGTGTGTGTTTTTATTTATTTTATTATTATTATTATTTTTCTTCTTCTTCATTTTATTTTAATTGTTCAATACGTTGATCTTATCATGTTAAGGGTTAAATGGTGGGGACAGATGGGGTGGGCTGGAGGGAATGAGGGATGGGATGGGAGGGGAGGGGGAGCAGGCTTCAGGGCAAGCAATATTTCACTGTGCCCCTGTTATACTTATGGATTCAAGGCTGCTCAAATCAATTTGCTTTTCATTTGTTTATTTTGGGCTACAAAAATGCTTCCCCTGCAATGTGTAAACATTGATTGAAAAGATAAATAAAAAAATTTATCATAAAAAACAACAACAATACCTTTCTCCTCCATGTCGGGGTTCAATCTGGACTTCAGGGAGTCAAAGCCAAAGTTCCTTTCCCCCAATTCCTTCTCAACCATGGCTGAGATAACCCCCACGAGTCTCGTAGTGGAAGTACCAGAGACGTCAGAGAGAACCCGACGCAGTCTAGTCTTTTCACCAAATGGGAGCTTTACGCAAGCTTGCGTTATTGTGTTGCGTGTTATGTGCCATAATACCAACAGCAGAACAATTATCCAAATAACAAAGAAGTATACAACACTTGCATTACAGTGTGTGTATTTACACACACATGTGGCGCTCGGTCGTAGCTCATTGTCTCATTGGCGGGCAAAATTCTCTGGGCGGGCAAAGCAGAGAAAGGGGAGGTTAACCTGGCCCCTTATGACGACATATGGGGCCAAATTCCAAATCGGCCCATCCCCTAGTAATCGGCCCCTAACCCTAGTGCTTGTTTTACACCTAATGCAATTTCTAGCCACTGGGGGACCATAGGCAGGCTAGTTTTACTCATATTATTGTTATAAAACCTCATAAAGTGACATTTTCATGCCATGGGACCTTTAAGGCTCACCTTGTCGGCTGCGGTGCAGACCTGGATGGCGTTGGGGATGAAGCGAGCTGTGTTCACTCTGGTCATGGATTTGAAGTCTTTAAGCAGCAACATAATCTACACCCACATGAGGCCAAAGGGTCAAAGGTCAGACATCAGGGGGATGGATACATATGTATTTACTATTCAAGCCCCAGGTAAGGTTCAGCCCTTCAGGGGTAACCTGCTTGTGTAGAGACCCAGTAAGGGCCTGTTTTGGAGGGTGTGGTGGATGATTGTCAGTATTTAGTATAGTTAGTCATGTGTCAGGTCAAACATGTGGTCTCTCATGCATACCCAAAGTGTAGAAGAACAAAACAAGGTCCGGGTGTCTTCATCCACCCGGACCTCACTGCTCAAGGAAAGGCACCATTAGGCCTTCCCACATTATTAACAGTACAATTAGCCCATGCTGGTGAAGCCTGGACCCATGGGACAGTGATAACCAGTGTGGAGATGGAGACATAAAGAAGAAATAAAGACAGAGAGAGGGAGTGAGAGAGAGAGAGAGAGAGAGACAGAGAGAGAGAAGACTGGAACCTCCCTCTTCTAGTCTCACCTTTGTTCCCCTGAACACGTTGCTATGGAAACAGAGGCGGTGCTCCGTGAGATAGAGGCGGCCCATGAGCAGGATGTCCCACTGCAGGGCACAGGTGTAGTCTGGGGATAGAGGGGTGGGAGGGTGAAGGGGTGAGAGAGTGAAGGGGTGAGAGGTTGAAGGGGTGAGAGGGCAATCGACAGGTGAGCTCTAAAAGGTTGTCTGGATGTTTTTTTTTTGCTTAGTAACAATTGCCATTGGAGCTGTGTGTGTGTGTGTGTGTGTGTGTGTGTGTATGTACCCGATATACTACTACTACTCCGCCATTATCACCATGGCAACCATTGCAACACCCTGAGCTCCCAGCAGGAAGGGAGTGTGTTCCTCACCCACGATGAGTCTCTCTGTCTCGGCAGGCTCCTTGAACAGCCTCCTGAACTCCTCACTCCTCTGCTTGTAGGTGGGGGGGGGGGCCTGGGGGGCCGCCAGGCACTGGCCCTGGTAATCAGAGTCCTGCACAACGGGGAGGACAGTACACACGGCACAGGAAGTTATTGATACCATCATGGGACTAAAGAATTCTGCGCCGGGGCATGATGGAATTAAGGTATTAAGAGCTCTTTGATTAAAGAAACTGCTGATTATTTAGTTCAGCCCATAACCCATATTCTCACTCTTTCACTATTCCCCATGATTTAAAAATCGCCAAAGTCGTTCCCATCTTTAAGACAGGTGTGGCGGACGACTTTGGAAATTATCGACCTACATCCATCCTGCCTTGCATTTCTAAGTTATTAGAGAAATTAGTTTACACAAGACTATCCAAGCACTTAAATGAGAACAACATTCTATATGAGCACCAGTATGGATTTCGTAAGAAACACTCGACAGAACATGCGTTACTCCAGCTTACAAATATTATCTCATCTGCCATGGATAATAGGAAGTTTGCCATCGGGATCTTCCTGGACTTAAGCAAAGCATTTGACACTGTCAATCACAGTGTTTTGATTGACAAATTAAATAGATATGGGATTAAGGATATTGCCCTGAGCTGGTTCTCAAATTACTTAAAAAACAGAGAACAATATGTATCAGTTAATGGTTACAATTCTACCAAGTCCAGAATTATTCATGGGGTGCCACAGGGATCTATTCTGGGCCTGTTATTATTTCTGATCTATATAAATGACCTAGCCATGTCTTGTGAACAGCTTCTTCCTGTATTATTTGCTGATGACACTAATCTTATAGC
Source organism: Micromesistius poutassou (assembly GCF_964030765.1). Lineage (NCBI taxonomy): Eukaryota > Metazoa > Chordata > Actinopteri > Gadiformes > Gadidae > Micromesistius > Micromesistius poutassou. The sequence continues at coordinate 4,904,623 of NC_140281.1, forward strand.
AACTCATAATGACTTTAAGTATCTGATTGACAGTGTAAATGACAAATTATCTGTTATTTCTAAATGGTTTCAACTTAATAAGTTAACGTTAAATGTGAAGAAATGTAACTTTGTGAACTTTTGCAGGACAAATAAGTCATACCCCAAAGAGTTAGCTAAAATATTCATCAGTGGAGCAGAAATCATGCAAGTAAAAGCAACAAAATTCTTGGGAGTACTAGTAGATGAAAGACTTAAATGGACAAACCATATAGACCTTGTCTGCAAAAGGTCCACAAAGATGATGGGTATATTAAGAAAAGTCTGTCCTCTAATTCATCCCTCTGCTCATTTAACTCTTTACTACAGCTTTTTGTTTCCATATTTAAACTACTGTAACATGGTCTGGGCAGCTTCATATCCAAACCATCTCAAGAAATTATGTCTTATTCAAAAAAGGTTCCTAAGATTAATTTCACATTCAAACAGATATGCTCCGTCAGCACCACTTTTTTTTATTAATTTCTCTATTCTACCTATTCACAAACTGAATACTTACCTGATTTGTTTGTTCATTCACAAGTTCATTTATAGTACCCAAGATCTTCCGGCCTCCCTTCAATCTTTCTTTACCCGGTCATTAGACATACATTCTCATCGCACTAGACACAGCCACAATAATAATTTATTTGTAACCCTTCACTCGCTCATCTCATCACCAATTTAATATGCCATACAGAGGCCCCATACTATGGAATGGATTACCTCCCCCATTAAGAGCCATAGCTTCCCACTCTGTCTTTAAAAAACAGCTTAAAAACATCTTCTCCTCTCATGAATCATCTAGTTACTTCCTGCCTGCTTCAATTCTTCTCATCAGTAGCCTATTCTATCTAACATTTCTACTGTATCTTTCAAATCCATAGATCTACCACATCTTCTTCCATCCATTTTGGATGACTTTTGTATGTTGTCTCCTGATTTTTCTTTTTCCTTATTGACATTGATTATTTTTGTACCTTATCTCCTCTTTTGGTTTATTTGTCAGCCTTAAACGATTAAGTGTGATTATTGAAAGGGGTGGAGCTCTGTACAAGCCCATTGGGCTTCGTTCCCTCCTTGCACCATTTAATGTTAATGTGTGCTAAATAAATAAACTAAACTAAACTTCATATGATATGATACAGTACACACGGTATGATACAGTACATACGATATGATACAGTACATACTGTATGATACCGTATTTAAGGTATCATACAGTACATACACTATGATACAGTAGATAGTTTGATACAGTAGATACGGTATGATACAGTACACACAGTATGCCACCAGGCAGCAGTAGCTCAGGAGGTAGAACGGGTCGGCTAGTTACCGCAAGGTTGCTAGTCCCCGGCTCCTCCGAGTGTTGAGGTGTCCCTGGGCACCTAACCTAAGCTGGCTGTTGCCTTACGGTATGATAGAGCATGGTTGACTCCGCCGTCGATGAGTGAATGTGTGCATGAATGGGTGAATGTCTGGCAATATCGTAAAGAACTTATAACGCTATATATAAATGCAGTCCATTTACCATGATATAGTACATACAGTATGTTAAAGTAGATACGGTATGATACAGTAGATACGGTATGTTACAGTGTCACTCTGTCTGGGTGTGTTTGTGTCACACAGTAAGGGGTGGACCACATTAAGCGATGCATTCCCTTGGCTGTGATGAAACTATTGCAGAAATGTGGGCTCACAAAGGCTGTCAACAACCAGGGTGCCTGATAGCGAGCCTCGATGATAATCTATGTATCTTGATTTAGGTCGAAGGGATCCGAGTTTGGTTTCAGTGAGTGTTAATGTACCTCTTCCTCCGAACTCGACCTGACATCCCCGAAGGAGGTCGTCTCCTCCGTGACGTCACTGGATATGCCCGAGGACGGTTCCATCTCGACCTAAACCTGTTGGCCACTTCGGAGGAAACCACGACTAGTCACGCTTTCATTAAAAGGGGTTCAAATATGACCACCAACTACCGGGCATTATTAAGGGATACAAAAAAGTTGTGCGTTCACTCATCTGCATGGCGAACCCTTATTCACAAAGGAAACCCCGGAACTCTCACTACATTAAAGTTATGACCATGATGAGGTCTGGTGGCTTCACTCCCTCCTCTAATGGGAACCTTTCAACCATGGTGCTCAGTAAAGACAAACAGGGACAGGCTACTGTGTCGGCACAGACATATTCAGCTTCCCCAACACCCCGATGATAACAGCAGGCCTGCCCTCACCTTACGGACGGTGTCCTGTCCGCACTGTCATCCCTCCTCGGTCCTACCTTACATCTCCAGTTTACACACCCATGTGTTTCTGTACGTCACCCCGTGTTTGCTTACCTGGATGTGACGAGACAACCCGACGTGTGTCCTCCTATAGTTATACAGCTAGGACAAAAGTATCCGGTTCAGTCAAACCTTTTGGACGTTAAAGGCTCATTCCTTTAATGTGCAATGTTTAGAGCTGCGTTCACATGACGACACTTGCGCCCTGCGGGACGCCGACTACTCCAGTCGGGAGAGACACCTGTGGGAGTCACTTCCTCGCTTCTTCGGTAGGCCTATTTGGGTAGTAAAAAAAAACACCGAATTGCCCTGAAACTATGGCTTTACGTCCGTCACACATCCGATGTCTCCCGTTGTTTAGAGCGGTCTATCGGTCCTCGTATCAGAGCTGGGTTTCGAACTCTGATAAGATAACAAAGATCGGCGGTTCAGCGATCTGCTCTAAGTACATCTTGATCTCCTGGTGGGGATGCGGACAGGACGGACAGGATTCCGTACAGAGACTGACTGAGGGTTATGCAGCGAGACCAGTTGAGCAGGTATGGCCGACACACAATAACGCCACACATTAGCAATCACACAGTCATGTGTTTCCCCAGTTTATTCTTTACGGGTCACGTCACAAGGAGGCCAAGTATCGGAGTCCCATTCAGGGCCAACTCCTCCACTTCCAGACTGCAAATACACAACACTGCACAGCTGGCGACATAACCAGGACAACTGACAAATAAACAACTAGCAAAAGCATTCAAGTTGAAATGCTGGCAATAAATAGATTAAATTTATCTCTGATACATTTTTTTTTTAAAGTTTTTTTTAAAGATGGACCATTAATCACATACACCATCAAAAAAGTACTTATCACAGGAGGACAGACAACACAACGAAAATCAATGTAAACAGAAACAGGATCATGTTGAAAAATGGATTATCAACTCTTTCTTCCACACACACAAACTGGGATCCCACGATTGCACGCAGGAACCCAGAGTCGGTCATCAGAGGCGGCAAATAAATGAATACAGTACATCTTCTCTTTTATTCCTCCACACAAACACACACACACACACACACACACACACACACACACACACACACACACACACACAGGAACCAATCACAAAAGTGTGGGGGTGGAATGGTGGCTTTGCGAGGGGCTGGAGGAGGGGGGAGGATTGAGTGGCATCTCTTAGATCATGTACGTGTACAGTACTCTAAAGGTAAAGGGTCGGGCCTACTCCTCCAGCGTGCGGAAGGAGTTCTGCATGTCCTCCAGCAGCTGGCCGTACTCCGCCTTGATCTTGGCCTCCCCGTCCTTCACGGGGTCCTGGAGACAGGGGCAGGGACAGATGCGGTACAGGTAAATGGAATGGTAAATGGACTGCATTTATATAGCGCTTTTATCCAAAGCACTTTACAGTATTGCCTGACATCCAACCATTCATGCACACATTCACCCACCGACGGCGGAGTCAACCATGCAAGGCGACAGCCAGCTCGTCGGGACAGTTAGGGTTAGATGCCTTGCTCAGGGACACCTCGACGCTCAGCTAGGAGCAGACGGTGATCGAACTAGCAACCTTGCGGTTAACTCCTGAGCTACTGCCGTTCTACAGGTGTGACACACACACACACACACACACACACACACACACACACACACACACACACACACACACACACACACACACACACACACACACACACACACACACACACACACACACACACACACACACACACACACACACACACACTAGTGCCTAAGCATCACAATGGGCAGAGGACTTTGGTATGGGGGCAGGGTAAGTAGTGTGTTAACCCACACAGACATTCTGTACTGGACTCACACGGTCTGTGTGATGTTTTACAGGAGACGGTGCATAGGTTGAGTCACAGACGGGGATTGTCCTAGGACTATTATTGTACTTTGTGTACTCTGGGTTGGTAATTGGTTATTGTTAACTACAAACCCAGGTTTCAAATAATCCTAAACCTAGTTTAACATTTGCACAGGGGGCAAACAATGTCATGCGAACAAACTTTCACTGTGTTAGAGGCACACACTTAGTCTTTCTCACACACACACACACACACGTTGTTGTTGTTGCCATCGGATAAGGGGAAAGCCGGTGAATGTAGTTACCCCCTATAAGAATTGTGTCCCGGCTGCGGGAGCGTGCATGGCATGCATTCATTAAAGCTGCAAGCACACAGACGCTTCGATTTCACCCAAGGCTGAATTAAAAGTACATGTTTTTCTAAATGTGGGTCATCAACGAGGTTGTAAAGTAGTAACTTTGGGCACATCTGTTAAAGTAAATGTTTTTTTCTCCCGACGTGTTTACGATCTTTATTCATTCATTGCGCCACGGCGGGGAATGCCGTATACGGACGGGCGGTGGAGGGGCTGCTCCGGCGGGTGAAAGATGTTTTCAGTAGACAGCTGTCAACTCACTTTGGGTCTGCGATTTATTTAAAAAGCTGGCGCAGAAGATGGAGGAAGCCGGTGTCGTGCCAATGTAGTTACCCCCTATAAGGAGTGTATCATCATCAACATGCATTCAGTACACACTACGCTTCGATTTAACCCAAGGCTGAATTAAAAGTACATGTTTTTCTAAATGTTGCCCATCAACAAGGTTGTAAAATAACTACAATCTTTATTCATTCATTGCGCCGCGGCCAAACTGACGGGGGTATTCTCTGATATTATGAATCTTACAGACTGCATCGGGTTCTCCGACTCTCTGGTACTTCCACAACAAGTAAAGACTCCTAGTCGGGTTTTATCTCGCCCATTGGGAAAAGGAATTGGGGGAAATTAACTTTGGCTTTGACTCTCTGAAGTCCAGATTGAAACGCGACATGGAGAAAGCAATGTTTCGTTGTTGTTGCTGGTGACGTAAAGAGGTCAGCCGGTGGCTCTATTACCACTAGTTGAAATGGTTACAGTGCCACCTATCTTACCGGGGCATGACACGCTTCGGCCAATGGATCGATTTACTCACCGCCATGTATACGCGGACAATTGCAGTTGTCCAATTGAGGAGCATAGTTGAGCTATGGCTTTAATCAAATAAAGCTGTGCATGTAAACGTACTGACACACTACGTTTACATGCACAGCTTAATCCAATTAAAGCCATAGTTCGACTATGCTCTGCAATTGTCCGAGTATACATGGCGGTGAGTAAACTGGTTCATTGGCCGAAGCGTGTCATGCCCCGGTACGATAGGTGGCACTGTAACCATTTCAACTAGTGGTAATAGAGCCACCGGCTGACCTCTTAACGTCACCAGCAACAACAAACTCAGGCGGCATTCAAGAAAGATTTTTCCATATCATTTTTCCGACGCTCCATGCAGACTCAAGTCCAGCCGGAGGAGCTGGCTCTGCCGGCGGAGGAGTCCGCATACGACCGAGAGGTCGAAACAATGGAGCATCAGAGAAATAATATGGACCCGAAGTGAACTGACAGCTGTCTACTGAAAACATCACTTTCTCCTCCATGTCGCGTTTCATAATATCAGAGAATATCCCCGTCAGTTCGGCTGCGGCGCAATGAAGGAATAAAGATCGTAGTTACTACTTAACAACCTTGTTGATGAGCAACATTTATAACAACATGTACTTTTAATTCAGCCTTGGGTGAAATCGAAGCGTAGTGTGTACTGAATGCATGTTGATGATGATACACTCCTTATAGGGGGTAACTACATTGGCACGACACCGGCTTCCTCCATCTTCTGAGCCACCTTTTTAAATAAATCGCTGACCCGAAGTGAGTTGACAACTGTCTACTGAAAACATCTTTCTCCCACCAGAGCAGCCCCTCTGCCACCTGTCCGTATATGGCATTCCCCCAATTCCTTCTCCCCCATGACCGAGATAACCCCACTACGAGTCTTTACTTGTTGTGGAAGTACCAGAGAGTCGGAGACCCGACGCAGTCTTTAAGATTCATAATATCAGAGAATACCCCCGTCAGTTCGGCCGCGGGGCAATGAATGAATAAAGACCGTAAACACGTCGGAAGAAAAAAACATTTATTTTGACAGATGTGCCCGAAGTTACTACTTTACAACCTTGTTGATGACCAACGTTTAAGAAAACATATACTTTTAATTCAGCCTTGGGTGAAATCGAAGTGTAGTGTCTGTGTGCTTCCACCTGCACTGAATGCATGCCATGCACACTCCCGCGGCAGGTGATACGCTTCTTATAGGGGGTAGCTACATTGGCACGACACCGGCTTCCTCCATCTTCTGCGCCACCTTTTTAAATAAATCGCAGTTTCTCGTTTTCCGACGACAAAAACAACACGTATACCGTCTCCTTCTACTTCCGGCTCACGGCCCCCGGAAAAGATCTTGAGCATGCGCAGAACGCAAACTCCGAAACGATTCTGTGTACATGCAAGTAGAGACCAGACTATGAACGACTTATCTAGGTGTTCTTATCCGATTTAGCTTGTCCATTCATGTGCCGATTTTTGTGCGAAGTAGATCGGATAAAGGTGTTTACATGCATTTTACTTTATTAAGTCCTGTTGAGGTCTTATTCGTTTAGTTCCCCGATTATGACTCTCCATGTATAAGTGCTGACACACACCTTAAACTTCATGGCGCTGAGGCGATACAGGATCTCTCCCATGTGCTCACGGATCATGGCCCAGGTGATCCTGTTGTCGCTCTGGGCTGTGGTCTCCACGGCGTGGCGGGCCAGGTCGTAGAACGAGATGGTGTTGGACAGGATGCCAACCGTCTTGTAGAAGGGGCAGAACCTGAGGACACACACGTTAGGTCATGGTCAGTGGTCCAGCTCAACGTACCAACAGAGATCTTTGTTTAAAGACCTTGCCGTTTTCTTTCCTCTTCGATTTTATTTGTGGACTAAATATGGGCATAAAAAAATCATAACCTCAAATGATTTCAGAGATCTCATCCCCTTTTACCCTTAAAAAGCCAGACTCTTAATATGCCAATATGACCAGAAGCATGCTAGTGTACCTTACCTTATTTATTAAACAGGGCTTGTTTACTAAATAAAATGTGCGTCTCCCCTTATACATATTTATTGCATAATTAGCATATATGTATTATAATTTGCATAAGAAAAGGTTAGAGCAGCTGATGAAATAACCAAAGGGCTAAACAGAGTTTCTCCTAAAACAAAACACTGCAGCGTTTCTTCTAAGCTCTCTGCCAACCACAGGCCTGCCTCAGGATTTCCGAGGCCTTGTTTTTAAACTACTCGAGCACAAGATATGGAGATGGAGGGCCGTATTCACAAAGCTTTTTATCTTACCACTAGGAGTGCTCCTAACTCACGCTAAAACATTTTACGTAGGAGTTTTTTCTTAAAAGTTATTCACAAAACCGCTGAGACCTACTCATACTAATAAATCACTAAGAGTGAACTAAGAGTAACGCCCCCTAACGCCCCCTTACGTTGATTCTCGTGCACGAGTTTTGAAGCGGTCAGTACGGTGATTGGCTGTTGAGTGCCAGCGGTCTCTGTGAAACTCATTCGCCACTTCCCACAAACGAGCCCACTAAATCAACGAAAAATAAGGAAATAGCCTAGGCTACAAATGAAGTCTTATCAAACAGTTATGGACAGTGCTGTTAGCAGAATACACACACGATGACAAGTTTGTGCAGACCACGATAATGACGTTGTATGCACGTTAAAAAGAGAGCCAAAGCAAACAATAAAAATACGCAAATTGCATTATATCAAGGAAGTAATTAAAAGCACCCTGCAAACTATTATCCAATGAGAATATTTCCAGCACTTAAAGTTTGGGCGTAGCCAGAGATTGTAATTAAGGTGCGCCTGTGAGAGTTTGGGTGGCCTCAAGTTCACGGTGATTTACCGGAACGCTGTTAGAATAACTGCTGCAAGTGTCCAGTGGAAGCCAGGGTCTGGAGCGATCGATACAACCATCCTGAAAGCAGCCCTGGCTCTCCACTAAATCACTCCATGCTGTAGATGGGGGAATGAAATGTATGGATATAATCGCAAAATCCAATAGGGGGGTTTCCTTCACAGCCCCACTTCTGTGGTAGCGAATGCGTGGACCTAGACCGGTCACTACGCAGTCCTAGTGCAACGCGCACCGCGCTCTGTCACATTTTGCTTTAAATTGAAAGAAATCCTTGTAATGAATTAATTCTGAAAATATTTAGGTGTGCCAGGACCACGCTTGGGTGTCCCAGGCACACCCATGCACACCCGTGGCTACGTCACTAAACACTTTAAATATCAGCCCATACCACCAAGTCCTCCTATCATGGTGAATGAAGGAGAAGACAACGTGAAACGCAAGCGAAAGCCCAACTGGTCCGACTCCCGACTCCTTACTGAGCAGATTATGAACTCAATACAATAAATTATCTTACAATAAATGATTAGATAGTAATCATAAGTAAGAGTAGTTATAGGCCTATTATTTTTTTACTTCAAACCATTTATTTTTATTTGAAATAAATAATGATGATTAAAGTGTTGTATTACTATTAATACATGAGACAAATAATGATGGGTTAAGTGATTTATTTATATTTATATATTAAATAATTAAGAATGATTAAAGGTACATTTGTAACATTGCCCTGTGTGTTTTAACCATCACTGATGGTTGCGATATTCCTAAATCGTCGTCATTGCAAAGTTGCATTTTCCCTGTTGCTAAATATCGGAGTGTTATTCACTAATTCCACAACAAGTTTGATACCCTCACGTTTTTGCCTATATCGCCATATCAATTCACAGTCTTCCATTGTCTCCAAAACATTTTGTCTCGCAGCCATTTTCCGATTCTTTATGAATAGGTCTTACTGAGTTAGGAGTCCTCTCGAGGACTTTTAAGCTCTCCTAGACTTAGGTGCTACTTTTAGGCCTAAAATACTTTGTGAATTGCTCTTAGTGAAAAAAGTTAGGAGTCCTAAATTTAAGACTGACACGCCCATTATTTTTAGGAGTTACTCCTAAATTCGCCACTAATGACCTACTTTTAGCCCTAAGATTCTTTGTGAATACGGCCCCTGATCATTATCATATAAGATAATCATCCTTTAATGTGTCAAGGACGCTTGGACGCTTGGCAGGAAATGTCATAGGTTCTAGTAAAACTTCTGGGGGGCGGAACCCCTACCTGTCGTAGGGGGTCTACCTGTCGGAGGGGGGTCTACCTGTCGTAGGGGATTTACCTGTCGTATGGAGTGTAGCCGTTCTGCTGCAGGAAGTCGTCTTTCAGCAACTTGGCCACCTCCAGGGTGATCTTATCCGTCTCGGCCAGGGACGCCTGAACAAACACATGAAGCAAACTGATCAGATACAGGTAGGGTCCCCCTCCCCCGGCCCCACTGCTGCAGACACATGGATGAACAGTTTCTCTCTCCTCACTACGAGGTGAAGAAGAACCATGACTGACCGCTACTGAAGACACTTTGAGGCTTTCTCCACTTGCAGGACTTCCCTCTGCTTTTAAAAAGTGCTCAGAAACAGCAAGAGCCAGATAAGCCCAGGACATCTTAGTCTGCGGTCAGCACCAGCAGGTGGGCTCTGGGCAGGGGATGCGTGTTGGGCGGTATTACAGTACACCAGTCCTGGTCATTGCATGTGGTCGAGACTGTGGTACAGTAGGTTTGTTCACCACTGATGAGTGCTGGTAGGCCGAGTTCCCCAGCGTTCCAGAAGTCTTAAAACAACGACCCCCTGGAACACCCCGACATCTAAACTGAAAGGTTAGCCTGGCGATGTGGTGGGGGGGATTTAAATGCTGGTGGTGGATGGTGCCATTTCAATAGCAGTTTCTGTAGTTTGAAAGTAAAAATTAGTTGGAAAGACATGGATATTCAACAGATGCTCTGAATTAAAGGGATCTACCGTGGGGAGGAAAGATGCAGTCAATAGCACGAGTCCTGAGTGTCTAGCGGTGTTCATCTGAACAGACCGGGCCTCTGAGTGTCATAAATGAATATTAGACACACAGGGCCTCTACGGATCCTCTTTTTGACATAGGAAATTTCTTTTCCTAACGAGATGACCTGGAAGTACTTGGAGGAAAGGTGGTTCAAATTCTAAAAATGTTTAGGAAAGGTGGCTCAATGCATCCTTTAAGTCTCCTTTAGCATAGGTTACTCCTGACCATCCTTTATGAAAGGAAAGGAGATATTGGTATCCCATAATCCGGCAATATTTAAAGAGGACATATTATGGTGTTTTCCCAACAAGTTAACATAGTATATGAGTTCCAGAAAACATGTTTTGAAATAGCTTTTAGGAAAAAAAATCTATTACCCTCTGTTTCAGTCCCTTCAGAATGTGCTGTTTCTGGTGTCTGTAGCGTTCATGCAAATGAGCTGCTGCCCATTGACCAATAAGCTGTCAGAGTGAACCACAGCATGCAGGAGAAGTGATTGTTGCCGTTTGCGGACTCGACTTAATCATTTTCAGAATTTGATTCCGAACAACTTTTGTATTGGAGTCAACGTCATAGGAGTCCAACTTGATGTTGATATGAGCAATTAACTATTTTCGCGGTTTAAACCACGCCCGTTTTAGAACTCAATGGCTCATGGGTGCTTTAAACTTTATTTTACAGACTAATCTTTGGGTCAGATTGAAGATAATGGTCCATAGATGATATGGGCTACAGGATTTTTGTCAAAGTCAAAAAACCTGGGATCCTTAGGCAATTTACTGTTTTTAACCAAATTCAAAATGGCGAAAAATCTGGGAACCGGAAGTCATAGGTTCTTGAGGCATATTTGTTCAGCATGTGGATATGCATGTGTGAGCAAAGTTTCATGAGTGTAGGTCAAACCGGTTACGAGATATGCTTGTGCAAAGTTTGCATGTTTGGACAGCTAGTATAGCGATCGGTGTAGGCTGTGTAAGTCAAACGCAGTGGAATAATAATAACACTAACAATTTCAATAGGTTTCCTCGCACTTTGTGCTTGGCACCTACTAATAATAATAATACATTATATAATATATAGGTATCTATATAATATAATATCTAATATTTACTTCCACAACAAGTAAAGACTCGTAGTGGCGTATCTCGGCCATGGTTGAGAAGAATTGGGGGAAAAGAACTTTGGCTTTGACTCTCTGAAGTTCGAATTGAACCGCGACGTGGAGGAGAAAGGGATTGTATTCCTGGAGCTGAGCTGCCAGACTGCCGCCGAAGCTCCGCCGCCGGAGCTGCCGGACTGCCGCTGAAGCTCCCCCACCGGACTCCTGGAGCGGAGCTGCCGGACTGCCATTCTGACGGAGTTCTGGCAGCAGTCCGGGAGCTCCTGGGAGCTTCGGCCTCCTTCTCCCTGCTCTGACCCCTCCTCCTCACTGCTCTGCCAAGCCCCTCCCTTCCCCAGCTCCTCCCTCCCCCCCAGGCTTACCTTCCCGACCAGCTGCACGATCTCGGCCAGGTCCTCCTCCTCCTGCAGGATCTCCTTGGCCTTGGTGCGCAGTGGCACGAATTCGGGGAAGTGCTTGTCGTAGTACTCATCCAGTGCACGCGTGTACTTGCTGTAGCTGATCAGCCAGTTGACAGAGGGGAAGTGCTTCCTCTGGGCCAGCTTCTTGTCTAGACCCCAGAACACCTTGACACAGATACAAGTATACATATAGATATCATCATACAACATAATACCAATAAAATAAAATAAATATATTTAGTTAAAAATACATCTGTCTTGGCCACAGAAGGTCTCGTTACCTGTACGATTCCCAGGGTGGCTGAAGTCACGGGGTCTGAGAAGTCACCACCAGGGGGCGACACACTGAGATAGGACAGAGAAGCGTTGATTTTTCAACTGATCCCAGAGTTACTGCTCCAACGCTGCTCTCCAGTGGCCAAAGAAATGTACTTACGCCCCGACAATGCTGACGCTCCCCTCTCGCTCCGGGTTGCCCAGACACTTCACCCTGCCGGCACGCTCGTAGAAGGAGGCAAGCCGAGCGCCAAGATACGCAGGGTAGCCGCTGTCTGAGGACACACACACCCAGGAGAAGTTCTGATTAGCCCCGTGGGCAGCCTGTCAGGGCTGAGGAGACCTAGCCCCCTTCCAGAGGAACTCCAGCCTCTACTGGGGATTTCTTTCCTACAGTGTAGTGTAGAAAATAACTCTGGATCAAAAGTTTAACACGACTGAACTATGATATCTCTACAACATGGTCTCGTTATGAAGCACACCAACACCACCTACTGGCCTCACTGTTGTCCTACTAAAGATTTTTTCACTGCATTTCACACAATCTGTTCAACATCACTAAAATCACGATGCCTCATTAGGAAGAAGTTCTTAATTCTCTTGGACAACATCCATGCCTCCACTCAACACAAACACATCAACCCATCCCTGAAGATTTACCCGTTTTAACCAAGGTTTCACGTACCAGCGGGCATCTCAGCCAGTCGGCCTGAGATCTCCCTGAGCGCCTCAGCCCAGCGGGAGGTGGAATCGGCCATCATGCTCACGTGGTAGCCCATGTCCCGGAAGTACTCGGAGAGGGTGATCCCTGAGAGAGAGCACTGGGTTAGAGACACTGGTCACTGAGAGGGAGCACTGGGTTAGAGACACTGGTGTCAGAGAGAGCACTGGGTTAGAGTCACTGGTGTCTGACCCCTCCTAGAGCAATGGGTTAGAGTCACTGAACCCTGAGAGAGAGCACTGGGTTAGTCTCACTGGTCAATGAGGAGCACTGGGTTAGTCTCACTGGTCACTGAGGAGCACTGGGTACCTCAGGGAGTTTGCACTTGAAGAGCGAGTATTATCTTAACTTAGAGTTTCCACTCGCGTGTTGCACACGCTCAACCTCTAGTTGTAATTAAACCCAGAGCTATAATGTGGAAACCCCAGTCGATTCTGAGCGCATAATCTAACAACATTTTGCTATAATGTTACAACTTATTTTGGTTCACCTATTACGTAATGAAGAAAGCATAATAATTTTCTACTTATAAGCCGTTTTCATACATGTCCTCCGCATTTTTGCCACATTTGTATATCAGGAGATTCGACCCTGAGGGTGATTCACACTCAACGGGGGGGGGGGGTTTAAGGGGATGGGCTTCCCAGGGGTGGGATATGACGTAGGGTCTAAGTTCTCAAGAGGCGGGATAAGTGCGGCCGCTGTCACTGTAGTTTGTTTTGGTTTACCCATAGACAAAATGGAGGCAAAACGGGCAGAACTCATCGCGATCATCTTAAATGTTGCATCATATATTCCGTTGCATCCACAAAATCCGAAGCATCGATCGATGAAAAGTTGGAGCATGAGTTGGAGACAAATAGAAGAAACAAAGATGAAGAAAGGCGTCATGAATGACTGCGTTAGTGGAGAAAGAGAGCGTATTTTCTTGCTTCATTTCATAAACACTGGGACAAATGTAGTTGATTTCTGTGTTTAACTGAGAAAACAGGTAGTGGAAGGACGGGACCCTATAATGTTCAGCTAACTGTTGTCAATAATTAAAAAAAAAAAAAATTCTATATACGTGTGCAGCTGTGAACTCATGTATTGTAATTTATTGTATGATGTGTACTTTAAGGGTTATGATAAGACCTATCCATTAGCGTTCACCATGAATGAAAAAGCAGTGCCAACATTTAAATATTTTTTAACCATTCAGCGAACAAAAGGCAACAGGCTGATTATCATTTAGGGTGCCACTCAGTCAGTGCGTTTACAAGACACTCAAGAAAGTCGACTTATTGGCTTAGTCCAACTATGATTGGATTACTAAGATGCATGTATACACCTTAGTCGAGCTATACTTGAATCAAATTGGGTTACTTAGGTTGGGTTACATAGTCGAATTAAGACCCCTAGATAATGTGATTCATAGTCGAGTTAAGCGTGCAGAGTCGAATTGGATTATGCATTGAATTGCGTTCTGCGCATGCTCGAGATCTTTTCCTGGGGCCGTGAGCCGGAAGTAGAAGGAGACGAATTGTGAATTGTGTCCCAGCTGCGGGAGCTCGCATGGCATGCATTAAAGGTGGAAGCACACAGACACTACGCTTCGATTTCACCCATGGCTGAATTAAAAGTACATGTTTTTCTAAATGTGGGTCATCAACGAGGTTGTAAAGTAGTAACTTCGGGCACATCTGTCAAAATAAAAGTTTTTTTCTTCCGACGTGTTTACATCTATACATGCTTCGGCCAATGGATAAATTTTCTCACCACCATGTATAATCGTACAATTACAGCTGTCCAATTGAGGAGCATAGTCGAACTATGATTTTAATCGGATTAAGCTGTGCATGTTAACGTACTGAGTGTAGAGCTGTCCCAAACGATTATTTTTTAAACGATTAATCTAACGATTATTTTTTAAATTAGTCGACTAATCGATTAAATGATCGACTAAACGATTCATTTTACGATTAATCGAACAATAATTTTGCAGTTACCGATTATCTCACTATTATTTGATCAATGTAACTTTTTGACACAATATGGATATCAAAACATTTCTTGTTAACATATCAATATTTATTAAATATTTCTTTAACATGGCACTTGTGTGCAATTAAATTGTGCAAAAATGGCAATTGAATTGTGCAAACTGCAAAATAATGCATTCTGATGCCAGATGTAGCATCTAACAAAATAAATAAGAAGTCACCCAGGAGGAATATACCAAAAATAAAAATACTTTTCTATTCCTTCCTCCCACTGTGCGTGCGTGCGTGCTTGTGCTGAATTCAAGATATAGTTTGACGGTTGGAGTGGAGGAATGTTAACATGTCAACATGATCCGGTGTCAGGCTTGCCCTTTTTTTCTTTACATATTTCCAGCATCTGAAAAAAGACGTTCTGATGGAGTGGAGGTTGCAGGCACAGACAAGTAGGATTTGACTAGAACAGCCAGTTTGGGGAACCTTCCTGCATTTTCCTTGTGGGCTAGTATCCCTTGGAATGCAATTCTCCCCAAAATACAAAAGAACCTTGTTTCTCACCGCTTCACCCTCACCACTGTCCTCCTGGCCAATATCCTCGTTGCTGCCCTCCCCCTCAGAGTTCGAGCCAAGCAGAGTGTCCAGCACAGACTTGGAGGTGTTCTTTTGCTGGGGACTGGCTGAGTACTCATGCTCAATCCTTGCCAGTTGTTGCTGGGCTCTTTTGATATCAATTGCAAGAGCCTGAATTTGTACTTGCACCTTCAGAGCATCATCGGGTGACAGGAACTTCAACTTACGAAAGCGGGGGTCAAGGGCAGCAGCAATGATGGCCACATTTTGTCCATCCTCTTTAAAAAGCAGACTCAGACTCTCACCTTGCCTGCATCTGTTGGTCTGCAGCAATTTGAAAAGAGTTCACAGCAGCAGACCCATGTGTGGTTTTCTTCGTGGACTTATGGAGAGGAGGTAAAAAAGATATTGTGACATAGGACTCTCCACTGAGAAAAACAGTGGCCTGTTCGAAAGGCTTGAGGACCTGCTCCAGCTCCTCCAGTAAGATCCACTGGTCATTCCTCAGATCCAGGTACTGCTTCCCATGCTGTGTAACTTCTGGGTCTGAAAGTGTTGCGACCACCGTTGTTCCAAAAGGCGACTCACCATGTAGTACGAACTGTTCCATCTTACAGAGACATCCTGGATCAGTGTATGCTCAGCTGTACCCCACTGTTTTTGTTTGTTTCAGCTTGCTGCTAGCCAGCTCACTTTTCTTGAAATGCTTCACAAGGCACTGTGCAGCCCGAGGGACCTGTCGATCATGGGATTCTTCTCCAAGGCATGGTTGACCACCAACTGAAGCATATGGCCAGCACAACGATGTGACGCTACCCCATGTTTCTCATCTAGGATGCAAAGAGCTGCAACAACATTGGCCGCGTTATCATGTACAATCGCCAGTACATTATCTCGAAGGGAGAAATCAAATTTCTCTGCCACCATCACTACCCAAGAGGCAATGTTCATTTATAAAATGACAGGTGACACCTAAGTATGCCTCAGTGGCAACACTTGTCCAAGCATCAGTAATTAGTGATGGTTTGGAAGTACTTTCTTTTTTGTACACTTTTCACTTTGTCCATGGCCACATACTTTCTCTCTATTAAGTCAGTGAAGTGGCGCCTGGA
Organism: Micromesistius poutassou; assembly: GCF_964030765.1. NCBI lineage: Eukaryota > Metazoa > Chordata > Actinopteri > Gadiformes > Gadidae > Micromesistius > Micromesistius poutassou. Next base: position 4,921,046 of record NC_140281.1, read on the forward strand.
TGGAAGGGTGTATCCTAAATGGAAAGTGTTTACCATTTCACGGAATCCTTCACCTTCAACAATAGCAAGGGGCCTCATGTCCTTTACAATCATAGAGACGATGCTGTTTGTATACACACTAGCCTCCTGGGGTGTGCAAGGTGTCTGGTTCTTTTTATGAAAAAAATCCTCCATACTGCTTTGCTTACTCCTGTAAAGGCAAAAAACAAAGCACATGAATATTCACAATAGCAAATCAGAAATATAGCATAGTCCACGTCATTGTTGTTATGATATATTTTGGTAATAGTATACTACAGCCATCTCAAAGACTCAACTTCAAAAATAATTTGTGATTTAAATTGTCAAATTGTCTACTTGGAACTGGTTGCTAGATCGTAGAATTTCAAGAGTAAACGGCTAGACTAGAATTACATAACATGACAGAAGTTCTCTTTTCACCGGAGTATAAAATCAACCATCCAATGTAATCAAACCGATAAGAAACATGTCGGGACTGGTGGCACAAACAGCTTTAAACTAGGCAAACACGGGACCTGTTCTAGTGGTAGTTAAAAGACATCTCTATTGAACGGAGTCAATAACTAGACAACTCAACAGTCTAACGTAACGTTTACTCAGAGAGTAGGATCTTTGGTTTACTACTGCTAAAGGGGGAAAAAATCAACAGAACTTACGGTGTTTTGCTGCCATCCTGACACAGAACTCCAGGGTGTTTTCTCTTCAAATGTTTGTGCATTGCTGATGTACTCATGTGGTACACCAAATTAAGTGTGTATAGTCTGCACGTTGCACGTTGGACCTCCTGAAAAAATACTACCCCAGAGGTAGTATTTTAATGACCTTATATGTGAATGAGCAGTAGAATGTCGGCATTTTGCACTTCACGTTAGTGGGCGTGTTGATGACGCTATAGCGGGAACAAAAAACACGCCAGGAGCAGGCTGCATATATAGGAGAGGCAAGGAGACATACGACTCAAAACGAGAATGGCCTGGAAAGACGAAGAGGTTTTTCAGCTGCTTACTTTGAGGGCCGACATATGGAGGGCACTGCGAAAGACACAGTAATGTACGACCGTATGGTGAAGAAGCTTGCTGAAATGGGAATTGTGAAGGGAATTGTGCAGTTCACCACCGTGGTAGACCACAACAAAAAAAGTGGGAACGACCGCAAAACCTGCCAGTACCAGGATTTATGTGAGACGATCTGGGGGGGCTGGCACTCCACAAGGCCACTACGAGCGACTGGCAGCATGCAAGTGGCAGCCCTCTCAGTTTCCCCGTCGGAGAGCATGGAGACCGTCATGCCATCACCGTCCAGCTCAGAGACATCTTCTGTCCCGGACACTCTCACGCCGAACCCGGTGATAAGAAATAAGTTCAGAGACAGCTGTTCTCGTGGCATTGTAATTTAATTAAACAACGCTCATTATCCATTGTCCATCCCCGTGAGGTCTATTACCATTAAATACGTTAAATTAAAATATAGGCTACTATACGGGACGTAGACCGTTCATCGATGCCTCGGATGTTGTGGATGCAACGAAATATCTGATGTATCGCTGCAACAACAGTTAAGAAGATCTGCTCTTTCTGCTTCCATGCTGTCTGCGGTCAAACAACAAACCAACGTGACAGCTGTCGCAGTTATACTACATCATGTCCCGCCTCTTGAGAATTTAGACCCTATGTCATACCCGCCCCTTGCAAGCCCGCCCCCCTAAACCATCCGGAGATTCTACTGATGTCTGAGCGACACAGATGTCCGCATTTCGGGCGTCAAGTGTGAATAAGTGTGAATGACCCTCATGGTTGAACCTCGTGCTCCACAAATGTGGAGAAAAGACGGAGGTCATATGTGAAAGCAGCTCAACTTTGAATGACATGCAGAAGTGTCATCAACATGCCCACTAAAATGGTGTGAGAAATACAGATTTTCTACTCCTCATTCACAATTCATAATTTACATTTCCTATGGGGAAAATACTACCTCAGGGGTAGTATTATTCAGGAGATTCAGGAGAGTACAAATGTCAGGATATATTGTTCACACATATGGTCCATCAGGAGAATAGCAGGAGAATATCAAGACTTACACGTGTGTCTGAAAGCAACTAGTGTGTGAGCATTTGACTACATTGTAAAATTAGTCAATTTATGAGTTACAGGGGTAATTGTTCAATGGAAAGTGTAGTATACTATGCATGCAAATCAATTATTCAATAGCTTTTACTGTTATTCTGGGCTCAAAGTGCATTGACATTTTAAAAATGCATGGCAACTACTATTGGTTAGTTGAAAATAATAAACAGCTGAAAATGTTAATTTACAGAAGCACCTTAGTGAAATAAACTAAGTGTAACAACAGCTAAGGCAGCAACCTACCTAGCTATAGTGAAATAAAGCACGGGCTTGTGTGGGGGAGGGGGAGGGGGAGTGTGAGGGCATGATTGCGGATTGTACATTGGCTACCTGATGTGAGAGTTTAAGATGTCATCTTTTTGTTTTTTTTACCAGAAGATTAAGTCATTGAGATTAAACATCTCTTCAAGTGACCTGGCCAAGACAGGCAGCAGTAGCCTACAGTCAGACACAGCCTACAAACAAAACATTAGAAAAATAAAACAACCAAAACAGTCGGCATGGGGGAGGGGGGATATCAATATCGCAAGACATTTCTGGAGGCTCAAGGAGAAGAGTAATATTAAGTTTGAGCAACATAGTGTAAAGACATTTCGGGAGGCTCAAGGAGGAGACTAATATTACATTTTAGCAATAAAGTGTAGTCTTGTGGTGGACTCTATAGACATAATGCACCACACTGTGTTATTGATATGTTTTTGTTCTGTGTTATAGGGACGCTGTCTCTTTAAGATCATGGGATTTGTGTGTTGATATGCCGGTCGGCGCGATGTTTGAATCTAACGGTTTTTATATGATAAAATGAACGACCTGCCGTTGCGTTGTCAACATGAGAAATCTCTTCACTTCTTTTATCGCAATTTCTACAGTCTACAGACAAAACGTCTTACCTGGGAGGGTTTGGGAAGGGGGGATGGGGGATATCAATCGTATGTGTGCGTGCGTGCGGTGTGGTGTGGTGCGTGTGCATGCGTGTGCGAGCTGTGGGGTGCTTGAAACATGCGCACTTGACCAAGTGTGGAGGAGTAACTTGTCCGACAGGCCTGCTATTATATAGTAGTAAGATGAGTAGGCAGCAATCGTGGCATAAACCATATCCAGTTCTCCTCGTACATATGCCAGTGACTTCAGTGGGTGGCCTATGAGCCATGTGACAGGGCTGTCATTGGCTACCTGTGTAGATGGAGGCTTCTCTGGCCGCCACAGGCATGTTGGAGGTGTTGGCCACCAACGCCGTTCTCTTCATGATGCTTTCTGTCTTCCCGTCCACCTCCATGGTAAGCTATTGGCCAGAAAAACGGTTGATCATCCACAAAATGCATTTAAGGAAAAGTGACAGATGGAATAGGAACGTTAGGACACACACCTCTGGGAAGTCTCGCAGGACTTCTGACATCTCGTTCCCGCGCTCCCCGCAGCCCACGTAGATGATGACGTCACTGTTGGAGTATTTGGACAGGGACTGGGAGATGACGGTTTTACCACAGCCAAAGGCTCCGGGGATGGCGGTTGTTCCACCCTGCACGCATCTTCACAGCGCAGAGAGAGTGAGGGAGAGAGAGAGATAGAGAGTGGCAGAAAGGATGGGAAAATGAAAAACATTATTAGCAACGATAGTGCTACCACAATCACAAGTATGCCACAAGTATATACAATATTGAATTGTTATTAAATATTGTATACTATTTTGTTTTTCATGCTACAAGCCAAACATTAATTATGCACATCCACTTTGTATCCATTCATTGTCATGGTGACGTCCCACAGTAGAAGACGTACGGGAAGAGGGCGTCCAGGACCCTCTGGCCCGTAAGCAGGGGGTGGTTGGCGGGCAGCTTCTCGGTGACGGGCCGGACCTGTCTCACAGGCCACACCTGCACCATGGTGAACTTCTCCTTCACACCCTCGAACTCCAGCTCCATCACCACGTCCTGGACACACAAGTAGGCGTGTCACAATGACAAATTTTGCTGGGCGATAAATTATTAGATAGAAATTATTGCGATAAGATTGTATTTTTGAGATTATTTTCAACTAACATAATGACAATGGCATAATAATGCAAGTACAACCTTTCAAAGATCAATAAACTGTTATTTCTAAAGAATATTTAACACTGGAAGACATTTTAAATATCCAAAATAAATAAACAAAACAACCAAAAACAATAAATAAAATTGAAATAAAAACTACATGAAGCGAACTACAGTCTGAGTGCACACCATTTGCACTGTCCTGTTTGTACTTTCTTTGTCAACTAAACGCCCCAGTGATTGTGGACTGTCGGAAAATCGGAGACGTCCCATGATCTGTTGTATTTTTTTTTTCGCAGCTGGGAAAACTGCATCAGATGATTATGCTTTAGGTTCAGATGCATGTTTGTTGTATTGGCACGTTTAGTTGCTATGGTTTTACAACAAATGCGACATACCGGCTCGCACAGGTTAAGTGGTTCACCACGGTCATTCGGTTTGAACCCGAAGTGCTCCCACACGGCAGCTGTCATGTTTGGCTTTGAAACCAATTCCATCTTTGTTTTTTATTCCTCCAAATCTCAACTAGCGTTTTCGCTGGCTTGCTACTCCTCACAGGGCTCTCATGCTGCACTCTGTCAGAGAATGTCTATTAGGAAGACGGGCGTAGATGGGCTCTGACTCTGTAACGCCATTGGTCCGCCTCCCCACACAGAGACCATGCGGCTGACAAGTGACACGACTCGAGGGTTAACTCGTCATTACGCTAAGGAAGCAAGAGGGGTCTATCGAGACCGATGCTCCGGAGTGAAAACTCTTGTCATCCAGTCTCTTTGATAGAGAGAGACACGAGAGAAAATAAAAATAATAATAAAAAAAAAAAAGTATGTTAATGGTAAAAATGGTAATTATCGCGGCCGGCAAAATTATCGAGCTCATTTAAATTTATCATGCTATTAATTTATTTATTGCTTATCGCGACAGGCCTACACACAAGATACATGGGATGGAAGAGGTGGTCCTGCTACTGTGATCATCATAATCCTCAAACACGAGAGCTCAGAGCCCCAGGACTCCTTCAGGAGGCCCTGGTGGAGGCCATGAGTCACAGCTAAACACAGGGGAACCATGGAGGCCTCTGGACGGGGACATGAGGTGAATATAAAAGATACACACAATACAGCGTGAAAGATAACAGAAGGGAATTACCAACAATAATATAAAACTGATAATTAAATAAATACAACTAACAGCATAATGATTAAGAGACAGAAATTACTGATGAATGATTGAACTTACAGAGACGTCATAGTTCCCGGGGGGGGCCACGTAGGTGACGGTGCCTCTGTTCCTGGGGGGCAGCATGATCTTGTGCTTGATGAGGGAGTTCTCATATACCACCCCATAGATGTCCCCACCGGTTATGTGACTGCCCACCTGAGAGGATACAAGGAGATGACTGTAACTGTAGAGCCACCCACAAACCAAAGGCTCAATAACCCATGGGAAACTAGAGGAGAAGAAGGTCAAACAATAACTAGAAAATGTATTTCCTAATAAGTGCTAAGTGCTGCAGTGCAAAGTGAGGTTGAAAATATATTTTAGTAAAGCCACAGTTTAAGACGTAAAGAAATGTTGAATGGCTTAAATTAAAGGGATTTCAACAGAGTCTAAATGGAGTAAACAATGTAAACATGGACACCATTTTAAAAATGTAAAAAAGCGAAGCGTTATACAAATAGCTAATGTGATCAAGGTGAATAAATTTTAGATAAAATCTAGCTGAGCTGAGATGAGCCGTGTGCGGTAGTAACTTGGAAAAGTATGTTATTGACCCTATTTCTTCACATCTAGTTCATCAAAATAAGATCACAAATCATCATCAAAATAAGATCACAAAATGATGAGACTTATACTATTCGACTCCTTTGAGTCGCAGCTTTCATATGGCATATCGTTTGTGTAGATTAGGGTTGCAAAGGGGTGGAAAATTTCCAGTAAATTTCCATGGGAAGTTAACCTCTGGGATTTCGGAAATATTAAAAATCTGAAAATTATGGGAATTAACTGAGAATTAAGGGTAATTTAATCTAACTGTATCATATCCAAGTAGGCCTGGGCGATATGGCTGAAAGACATATCACAATATAACTTGTTCATATTGATCGATATCGATAATTATTGATAATTTGAATTACCTAAAAAGACTAGGAATTACCATGCTGGATTTAAACACTTCTGTTTAACACTTAATGACCTTCCACTGTTCATCACTGATAAATACTCCAATGTCGATACAACAATGAAAAACTCAAATATTGTAAATAAGTATGGAACCGTGTTTGTGTAACAAAACCAGCTGCTAGATTCGGTGGTCCAGTCTCTTATCGATATATATTGAACATGTTTTCCATTGATATTGATCAAAAGTCTATCACGATACGATAATCTATTGTTTTATTGCCCAGGCCAATATCCAAGCATAAATATATATTTTTTTTTTTGTTATAAGTAGACATCCATGCAAAATAACACTATTAAAAAACATGACTACAAAAATTTAATAAACGTGATTTTAACAGATTTAATTGTAAGTAGAACTTTATCAAGTTCTAATTATTTTATTCTTTTATTGAACAAAAACATGAATTTTGAGTTAAATATGCTCTGGGCTCAAAAGTGTGGTCCAGGGTTCTAGAAGTCATCAGTGCACACGTGATGGAGGAATGCACAGTGCATGTAGGGGGCGTGGTCTCAATAGCCCTGCAGTAAGCAGTGTGCTAGCGTGATTGAGGAGTAACATAGATATTCAAGTTTACTTGCATGAAATCTGGTTGTGTTAGTCAAGATTATGCTAAAATATATTTTCCCCAACTTTATTTAAGTCCCCTGTTAAGCTTCAATTTTGTAAATTCCCAGTTTATTCACATAAATTCCCGTTAATTCCCATGGAAAGTTTCCAAAAATATTTAATATATAAGCATTGATGTCAGCATGTAGCTTCTACCAGAAGTATACCCGGATATGTAGCAAGCACCTAGCCTCTAGTCATAAACAGGGGTCACAATCATATTTGCAATAGTCAGTCAGTTACCCGCAGGCTCTTGCTGGGCGTGAACTCCCACTTGGAGTCACGGTTCAGGGCTCCAATGTTGACTCCGCGGGGGATGTAGATGCTCTTGGTGATGTCATTGATGTCCTTCAGGGGCCGCTGGATGCCGTCAAAGATGGAGCCCATAATCCCGGGGCCCAGTTCCACAGAGAGGGGCTTCCCTGTGCGCAGGACGGGGTCCCCCACCGACACACCGGCTGACAGCCGGTTAAGGAAACAAACAAAATGACGACCCAGAGCAATGTCTTTGTAATGTGAGAGATCAAATGCTAACGATATCCAAGCTACTTGTGTCAAATTGTTATTTTTAAGATTTAATCTAACTACTTTTTGTTGGCCCCTGGGAGTATTGGATTGAACCCAGTACCTTTTTACTCAGACTATTTTTTAACACTACACTTGAACCTTCTGCTATTGAAAACAATAAACCTAACCCTAACTCCCAGCCAAAAGATTCAGGGTTCAAACCCCAAAGTCTGCAGGCAAACAAGATACCCTACCACTACCTGCTCATTAACAACATGTACAGAAGAAATCACTGCAAGTCACATCTGCTGAAAGACTGAGTAGTCCATCAAAGATAGCGAATAAAGAAACAAGGAGAAGCTGAGAGGCAGCAGACGGGCGTGGTGTGAGAGGATACAGGTCTCCTCGTAGACCTGGATGGTGGCCATGTCCCCCTCAAGCCTGATGATCTCTCCCACCAGCTCGCTGTGGCCCACACGCACCAGCTCGTACATGGCTGCCCCCGCCATGGCCGTGGCCGTCACCACTGGGGGAGGAGAACCAGGACATAAGTTCATTCAGAGGAACAGACCAGGGTAAGGCAGCGGGAACCGGATCTGGATTCATAACACCGTCATTCAAAAGTAAATGTGTAACATGTGGAATGCAGCAGGAATTTCTGATTTGGTCCACAGAAATCTTTGAGGTAACTTATTATGACCCAAGAGGGCCTGAAAATAAAGTTTGAGAACCAGTGCAATAATGGGTGTGTGTGCGAGTGTGTGTTCATACCAGGCCCGGAGACTCCATGGACGTATCCAAACTCGCTCTCCCTCTCCTCGTCCCGAATCTTCGCCAGCTTGGACATGTCCATCTTTGCAGGCTAGGACAGACTGAACTGAAAAACAGACAGATTCATTAATATTGCATGTAAAAGACTAAAAATCGATCTCTGCAGCACAAATAAATATATCCTTATTTGACTGTTTAATGATTAATCCGTCTATGATCTCGATCTCGGGATTGTAACCAATCAGAGATGAAGTGGAGCAGCAGCCACATCACGACGTCACATCCTCAGCATGATGACGCAGCATCACCCAGACATCAGAGGGGGACCCCAGACCAGCATCACCAGTGTGTACCTACCTACCTACTGATATACCCTCCCTCTTTTACACATACACACATCCATCACATAATTGAGGAGTCAACAGTCTACAGAGCCTGCTTACACTAGACAGTACGTCGACCAGTAACCCAAACGCGACCTGTCACTCAGCTTAACAGAATTACTCGCTGCAGGCAGTGAGCTACATCAATAATTATTGACCAGCAATATTTCCTCACCTCACACTTTATTTGGTCCTGTCCAGTAGTTCACTGATGTATCATTATTCTCTCTCTCTCTCTCTCTCTCTCTCTCTCTCTCTCTCTCTCTCTCTCTCTCTCTCTCTCTCTCTCTCTCTCTCTCTCTCTCTCTCTCTCTCTCTCTCTCTCTCTCTCTCTCTCTCTCTCTCTCTCTCTCTCTCTCTCTCTCTCTCTCTCTCTCTCTCTCTCTCTCTCTCTCTCTCTATTCAGGAATAAACGAGCGCCATCTAGCGGCTTCTACAGAAACTTGCAACCTGAAAGCAGCTTGCCATGTATTTGGAAGTATTCCTGGAGTATTCCTAATCATGCCCAGACGGTCCTGTAGGTGTCCTTCAGCCTCTCAGTTACTCAAAGTGTCTTGGATTCTCAGAACTAAACGTATTCAAGAAGAATATTTGTTGGATGGTTTAGTGTGTATAGGATTTATATAAAACACACAGTGTCTAACCATCACCAGCCGACATTAGTCCTAACAAATGTCTGATTTCTACCACTAGATCATAGAATTGCCAGCTCTGCACCCTCAAAATCGTTTAAGCATTAGTTCAATGGCCCCTACTCAAGACAGTAGAATATGGATATATGATAGAACGATTTCTTCAGCAAGAAAAAAATAGAACCTACATTTATGTAACCGATGACTGCACTCTGTATTGGGAGATGTTGTATAAAAATTTATCTGAATAGTATTAGTATCTATAGTATATATTCACATGTATATGGCTAAGAGGTGACAGCTGGATCACATGATCTTGGCACATGACTGCTGGATGGGGGTCATTCTATGGGCTGTTTGAGGAAGTGGAAAAGGAGTGTGCCTTAAAACCGGGAAGTCCAAAATATAACAATGGAATTCAACTAAATATAAGATACAGAATAAGTGGGTTAAGAACAGTAAGCCAGTTAGAAACAACTATCCTGCAGTGGAGTTTTATATTCTACATATCTATTCAAATATTGTAGGCCTTTAGTGAAACAAATCCTGAATGAATGTCTGTGTGCTTTTCATTTTCCCCTTACTAGTAGCTGGGCCAGTGGGCATTGGGGTCTGTGCGGTTGGGCCTAGATAAACCCACAGTATGAGCCTGCATGTCTTCAACATTTTAAACATTGTTGCATGCAAGTGCTATGCCCCCCCCCCACACACACACACACACACACACACACACAACTAAAATATAATGCAACACTGTTGCGTGCAATGATTGACCGGTTAACGTTACCTAGCCTACTGATGGTGAACGAGCTGCATAAATGTATAACCTCCTCAAATAACTACGCGTTAAACTGCCGCAGATATGGACGTCGAGCCCGGAGTTCATACCGTGCAATTCTGGCTTTATATTTATCACGGTTAGATTCAGATTCACAGTAGATTTGCCTTAAAAATGTCCAGCAGACAATTACACTGACAACATAGGTCTTGGCCTTGCAGTAAATCGCTTGCTCTGCCGTTTTGGTGCATTAAGATGTCTAAGCCATGAACAACTCTACATGTTAATATAATTAAATATCACCTCGGGATTGTATACCATTCAAATACAACACAATACACCTCACCTTATAAAATGACTCGGGGATCCGTTCTTGCCTCGACAGAACTGAGCGGGTTGCGATGCGTGACAGCAGGCGGTGGTCAGCTGACTGCACCCCCGTTGCTGGATCTGTTTTACTGGCGTGACGCTGCGGCCGCCGCCATCTTGGATCTACGGGGTTACGCACCGTTTTACGTCATAGTATGTAATTCCGTAATGGGCTCCGCTCTGTCAAAAAAACAACAACGAGTAAACGAATATCGACACAACCATCTATATACTTTACCTGTCTCCACTCGAGTACTTTTTAGAGATCAGATGAGATCTGTGGACATATTTGTACTTTAAACGTACAAAAAAAACTCCATGTGTTATATGATGAACATCTTTGTGGTTCTGGTGGGAGGTGAAATGCACAGCCCCTGACAGCTCTGGAGGATCCAGAAGGACCCCAGTCGCCCCCAGACTAGACACGTTTTTTTACGCACATTTTTTCTTATATTGAAGAAAATTAACACTGACGTTGAAAACTTGGTTCTACCGGTAAATGTGCATGTAAGAAAAGTGTAATCGTTATCCATTTATTGAGTCTCAGGATTCAGATCTATTTTTCTGATAACTTTTTATACTAACCTACGTCTTCACACCTATAAAATGTACTTAAAGCATTTAAATAAATATAATTTATCTAATATTATGGCTACGCATGCGCACGTGGGGTCAGGGTTGACAGGAGTGCGGTGGCTACCGGCTAAGCTAACTGAAGAACCGCAACTAGCTACATGTGGAGGGTGAAACGGGAGTTATCCCTGACCCTAACTCTTTAAAAAAAAAACTATTTTGGGCCAAAAAATAAAACTCTAAACTCCGATCCCATCCAAATTAAGGGTTCACGTTGGTTCACAATGAAGGGGTGAGTACACAACATGGTTAGAGATAGGATGAGCGCTGAAGTAAAGTTTTTTTTTATGTCTTTTTTAAGATGAGCGGGCGGGGAGGGGCAACGATAGCCGTGTAGCTAGGCTATCTGGTGTTAACGCTGGTCCAGTCGGCGGACCTCAGCACTGGGGCTTCAGCGGGGTTCGGCGACCTGTGGTCGGCTCTAGCACTGTGGTTTACCAGCGTGTGGATGTTGTCTGTGAACTGGTGAAAGGGTTAGCTCCTGTATAGCCGAGTCAGCCCATCTGGCCACCTATCAGCTAACGCTACACGGGGCAGGAGCTAACACGCTCTTTCTCCCGTCAATTGAAACCAGTTTAACTCATTAAGTTCATGTCCCTGTTAAGACTCGCCAGCCGAGGGTTGATCCTGTCATGAAGTGGCCGTTATTGTACAGCTCGGTTGTTGAGCAGCACGTTTATCCTCGGTTTTCTAGCTAACGTTGACTATAGCTTGAGTGTCATGGGTCGCTTATTGAAATCGGAACTCTATCAAGGTGGGCTGCTTTACAGCGACCACTGCTATTTGCAGAAATGACACACCGGTGTGCACATGGTTCTGTAGTCACGGCGTGCTTTTTTTTTCTTTCTTTTTTTAACTTTCGATTGAAGTATTGCACCAAAACTGACCCATGCGATTGGAATGTAATGATAGTTTCAGTACTGCAGTACTGATGGTTTCAGTACTGCAGTAATGCTGTTGGAAGTTTTAGTTAATACATAGGGTGAAAGGACTGTCTATGTACACGTATTGCTTAGTGACCTTTTCAGGCCAGCAACGCATCTATGACTCTAATCAATAATATTATGTCGTCAAATAATACTTTACGGCAAAATGTCGAAAACCCAATTCCTCCTGTAAATGCCTTTTTATACCCCAATTTATCAGGAAGGTATCAGATATTCAACTCTCGTAGTTAATGTTTAGAAAACCTTCCTGCATCTGTGATTGATGATTGAATAGTGTGGATTACAACTAAAACCAAAGACTACAGCTTTCAGGTATTAGGTCTTTGTATTTTTGACTGTTTTACAAAATGTATATTGCCAGTTGTCTAACTGTTTTGCTCTTGTTCCAGTAGCCGAATTGAGCTCGGGGACGTGACGCCCCACAACATCAAGCAGCTGAAACGTCTCAACCAGGTCATCTTCCCTGTCAGCTACAACGACAAGTTTTACAAAGATGTTTTGGAAGTGGGAGAGCTTGCCAAACTAGGTCAGAACCCCTTGCCAAAAATAATCTAATTCTTAAATTCTGACAATACTTAATTTTCAGCACCACCGACTACATACAAAATAACCCTATCTGACTACAAGTCCTCTTAATATATTCCAGTAGATGTGTGTCGTATGCTTGTATTCACTGCCTGCATCTCATGCTCAAATCACTTCTCCCTCCAGACTCATGGAGGATGTTACCTCATATTATTTATTACATGTAATCACTTCTCCATCTTACACGTCTATCCTCCCCCTGATTTAGTAGTTGTCATTAATACCGTTCCATCCTGTTTGTGATAAAGTGGAACCTCTTGGTTTTATCTTGCAGCGTACTTCAATGACATTGCAGTAGGGGCTGTATGCTGCCGAGTGGACCATTCGCAGAACCAGAAGAGACTGTACATCATGACACTCGGCTGTCTAGCACCTTACCGTAGACTAGGAATCGGTACAGAGTCTACAGTTCCACTCATACGCATGCATTGTACAGGGGTTACTGTTTGTTTCACAAGTTTGACCTCTGTGAATCTCCATAGGTACAAAGATGCTGAACCATGTGCTTAACATCTGTGAGAAGGACGGTACCTTTGACAACATATACCTGTGAGTATCTCAACCTGGACCCTAACCCTTTTATTATACAAATGCTATATAATATACAGTTTATAATATTTTATTTCTCCCTGTCCAATAGTCATGTGCAGATCAGCAACGAGTCGGCCATTGACTTTTACCAGAAGTTCGGCTTTGAGATCATCGAAACGAAAAAGAATTACTACAAAAGGATAGAGCCGGCCGATGCCCACGTGCTGCAGAAGAGCCTGCGCAGCCCCAGCGCCGCCCCCAGCGGAGAGCTCCAGAAGGCTGAGTGATGCGCAGCACGGTGCCCACCTCCACAGGAAAAAAAACTGTGACGGATGCCCCAGGTCGACGTAATCAACACTTTCTTTAAAAGGATGTTTAAAAGAGGAAACATCAACAAAGTACAGAAAATGGCTGCTTTTATTTCGCAATGGGCCCCCCTTAATTTAGCGTTCTAGCGCCCCCTTCTTCCCTTCCTCCCCCTTTTTATTAGAGATGTGAAGCTGACACAATACTCATCCAAATTGGTCTTTACAGAAAGTGGCCAATATCAAACCGTTTTAGAATCTGAAGGGACAAGAGGTTGGTTAAACATAATGTTTTTGAGGTTTTTTTTATGCGGTTTAGAGGAAGATCTATCAAACAGTTTGGACAAAGAGAAACATGACTTGATTTAAATGTTGGGAGTCTTTTGAAAGACCATCACTGACAGACAAACTCCTGGGCAGTTACCATGGAGACCTACTTCCATATTGTTGATACAACAGAGGAACATTCAGAGTCCAAGCCATCGGGAGTACACTGGGATCCTTTAGTTCGACCAGTCTGTGTGTCTGGTCCTTCTGGACTGAAAGTCAGAATAACCCCGTACGGGGAATGTGGGAACGGAAAGGTTTCAAGTTGGTGGGAAGATTTGTTCACTGCATTTACATTCAGAGGAAAAAAAAATGGGGGTTTTGGTTTACGCTAAGTATAGGGTTTTTTTTTACATTGAGGTGATTAATGGCTCGGAGATTCTCCTGGGTTTGCAACTAAGTCCAATAGTATAAATTGAAATGTGGACAGGTGATTTTAAATAAAAATGCACGATTTTTGAGATAACATACACTATTTTTGTCCATTGATTAACATACAAATGTACAGATAGTTTGTATCTTAATGGGCATCATTTTCAATGGTGATTTGATTTTTAGCATCAGGTTAGACATTCTGGAGAGGTTGTTTTTCTTTAAAGAATGGATATCCTTTTATTTTGCATTTTATTTGGTCATCTATTAAAAATACATTATTACTGAAATTATTTACAGAGTGACAGTGCCTCAGTTTCTGTTAATGCCTATTACATTTCTGAGACTTTAAAGCTAAACTGATGGTTGGGAGCGTGTTGACCCATGGCCTTACGAGCAAGATACTGCCCAGGGGGAGCTCTGACCCGTGCATGCCTGAGGAGTTCTCCAATGTAGTATAAGCATGTTTTTTTTCTTTGAAGAATTTTATCTTTTCTGGAGCTCTATATTGTAAGACTTTTTAACCTCTAAATAAAGGAATTACTATTTGCAATCGATCATACAGTTTTTCCTCAATCATTGCTATTATGCAAATGATTGTGGCTTTGAATATAGCTATTTTTTTTTGTTAAAGAAAAAAAAGTGAGGTTGAAGTCTACAGTGAATTTTACCTCGCATGTTGATTGGCTCGTTACTCGGTCTTCCTCGGGGCCATTGGCTCCTGATCAGGAACGACCTCCCCCTTTCTGCTTTGTGTTAGGTTGCGTGCAGATTGTTTTGAAATGAGTTTATTGCTTTTTCTGCTAGCCCCTAAACCAAAGGTTTTGCCAGCGACACTCCACGAAGATGCCGAGGCAACAGGTCAGTGAAATCAAATTTTAATTCGTTTAAAAGCAGCGCACTAGCCATGGCTTTTTAGAAAACCATGTCGATACCAGGACAGACTAAGCTAGCCTGCTACTCCAGTCCAGGCTACCCTGACGCTATTAGCTCGCCTGGAAGTGCCTATCACTGGGCTGCTGGTTTCAAGATGTTACATATTCTACATGCCTGCTCATTTAGAGACAACTAAAAGGGTTAGGGACATGGTTGGGACTCACAAAATTGTAAAAGATGATGGTAAAGTATGCACTAATAGTTTAGCTGGTTAGCTATGTTACTGACTAAACTAGCTGATTAACATTTCGCTAAGAGTTTACAGCTCAACGTAATCGTTTAAGGATGTGTGGATGTTATAACTGTATAACTACATTATAAGTTATTCAGATATATAACTGTCAAACTCAATAAATATGATATTTAAACACAATGCACCAGATGTGTGAATGGAACTGACTGCGTTGATATATTTCTGCTGGCCATGGTTGTTTATGTTCTGTCCCAAACCATCTTGCCTCTTGAATATAGGCCGGCCAGGGCACTAATTTCATGTCCAGCTTGTAGATGTGTCCACTGGTACCTGGCAACTGTTAGGATATGATGCCAGAGATGACAGAAACACAGACCTCTGGTCGTAAGCCCAAGTAAGTAGGCAATATATTATTACTATGTTGTAACGTTGGAGCCAATACCTAATTGTCTACACAACATAACCCCCAGTCATTTTGTATATGTGATGATCGATTTTTTTTCTTGCAGAAAGAAGAAGAACAAAGAATCTCATAATGCAGGTGATGAAAACACCATGGCTTTGACCTATTGCTTGCATTTAAAGTATATAATAATATCATGACATGATTTTAACACTTATAACATTTGTGTCTGCTCTGTTCCTTAGTTGAGAGACATAGAAAAGAAAAGATCAATGCTGGAATTAACCGCATTGGTAACCTTTTGCCATGTTCCCAGGCACTCAAACAGGTAAAACCAAACTCTCAACCTCTTGTTGGCTGAATTCTTCCCATCACATTTTTAAAACTAGCTGAGACAGCCGTTTCTTGACATTCCCATCAACTGCTCACCGCATTTCTGCAGAGTAAGAACATGATACTGGACCAAGCCGTTCGCTACATCACTGACCTGAAGAAACAGAATGACGCAATGCTTCTTGAAGGAGGTGATAAAGTGCAAGGTGAAGCAAAACAACTTGACACAGATTCAAATGTTGCTGTCCATGTTGTCTCAATCATGCTTTGTTGTTCTGAAGTGATTTTTGATGCATTCATCCAACTAATGACGTCACTACTTGTCTACGCAGCGGAGGAGATCCGCAGACTGCGCCGACAGATGGAGGAGATGAGGAAGGAGAGCGGCCACTACATCAACCTCCTCAAGGCCCACGACATCAACTTCCTGGAGGACCCAACCGTCCACTGGAAGGGCAAGCAGCGCTGTGCCAAAGTTGCCAAGGTGACACCCACTCACCAACTACCAAAGGGAATCATCGTCTACTCCAACGGGAATGTGATTTGTCCGGTGGCGAAGGAGCCTGCCCTCGAAAAGCAAACCCCAGAGGCAGTCCTGGTGCAGCCAGGGCCTGACGCCAACACCGGGGTCAGGGTCAACGGTGTCCTCCACGTCAACGTATCCTCTGCCCCCTCGCTGATTCCTGGGGCAAACGTTGCTCCTTTGGAGACCACCGCAGCTCTGAGGCTGGTGGAAAGGACCCCCGCTCTGCCCCCCTCCGTGTCCTACATCACACTCCAGATCCCCGCCGTCAGCACCCCCTTGCCTCAGCATTCCCAGTCTGCCGTTCCATCCCATAACATTACCATAGCTGCCACTCCGGTGTCCCAGCTCTCTTCTCAGCCTGTCGTGAGCCTGGCCACTGTGGCCCAGGCTGGAACCCACTCCTCCACTACAGTGGTGGCGGACATGGTGGGCTCTTTAGTCTCGGGAGACACCGCCATGAGGAGTGTCAGCTACACGTCCATCCCCAGCAGCACAGCTCTCCTCGGGGCTGGGGCTGCTGGCAACACACAGACTACATGGACAACGCTCCATTTGACAGGGAATACCGTGCAGCCTGTCTGTCAGAGTGTGCCTACGTTGGAGGGTGCTACCACCAATCAGAGGCTTCAGCAGCTTACCGTGTGTCCAATGGGTAACAAATCCACTGCCCAGCCCATTCAATTCCAAATACGACCTCAGGTACCCTTACAGCAGGCGAGCATTGCAACACACATCCAAGCACAGCCTGTTCATAGACTTCCACAGCTGCATTCAGCCCTTCTCACACAGACCAATCCCCAGCCCCAATGTGCTGTTCCTCCCCAGCCGGCTGTGTTGGCACATTCCGCTGTCATGTCACAACCCCAGCCCTCTGTGCTGCAACCAGCGTCTGTGGTTCCCCAGACCGCCCTGATCCCTCAACCCAAGCCCCAGCCCCTCCCTCAGCCAGCCCTTGTACCCCAGCCTCAGGCGACAGTACTTCCCCTTCTCCAGGCCATGCAGGTGCTGCAGGTCAACCAATCAGGGGCCACCGTGTCTGGGGTGTCCGCTCCACAGAACACCAATAACCAGAGTGTGGTCATCCTACAGCAGGGAAATGCCTGTTCGTCTCAGGCCACAGTTAGAGAGGAACTGCCCAATCAGATGTCATGCCAGCATATCGTCATCATCCAAACCCCCAATCAGACGGCCCCTGCCCAACAGAATCCTCAGGTTGGCATCGTTCCTGCTGCTCTTCCCACTGCAGTGTCTGCTCTCCCCACTCAAATCACAACAACTAACTGCACAACAACTACGGCTAACTTACACACGGTTGGCGGGAAACAGCTGGTGCACATTTTACCACGCCCTGTTCCACCCAAAATGAAGCCCTCCCAGCAGGGAATCCAGGCTTCACCTGCCAAGACTGCTCAGTCTGCCGCCCCACAGACCATCACTGTGAATGGCCAGGTGTTTGCTTTGCAGCCCATGAATACAACCGATAAAGCAGGCATGCAGGGCAGCAAGAGCACCCTGCAGCTGGTCCAGCCCACCACCGCAGAGGAACCTACCACCAATGTTGCCCTCAATAGTCTAGGGGCTCTAAGCAGTCTCAACAAGAGCATCTCCCAAGGCCTGCCGCTGACAATCACCAGTCAGACTAACCTTCAGAAACCTGTGGTTCCTCCTTCGGGTGTCCAACAGCAGCAGCAAGAGCTCACCTCTTCTGTCGCCCCTGCTGTCCAAGAAGTAGCACTCACTGCCCCCTCCAGACACTCCCAGGCTTCAGCTACACATCCCCTCCCGTCTGTTCCCCTGGCTGATGGCACTAAGGCCACACGGAAAAAAAACAGCAAAGTTGTTGCCAAAAAGGGGGCAAACAAAAGAAACAAGCCCCCCAAAAGGAGAGAGAGCAGACAGGCCCGGATTACTATCGCTGGTACAGCTAAGCCAGTGGTTGCTGTAGGTGAATACCCAACTGCTGGGAGTGTAAAAGATAGTGTCCCTGCAGTCACCACAGTTGGTACACCCGCCACTTGTAGTAAAGTCACTGCTGATGGCAAAACACCAGAAAATTTCTCAAAGAACCGATCTAAAACCATCACTGCATCAAATTCCTCCAGTCAGGCTGCAATATGCATTAAGCCCCTGCAACAAGAAGGCACCACATCTGTCAGAAGCCCACTGAGCGTATCTCAGAGCACATCTACAACCAGTATTAATGTTACACAAATTGAAGGCATTGTGAGTCGACCAAGTGGTGTATTAACATCCACTCCTGCGGTCAAAGTCACAACAGCGGTGCCAGCAGCCATGGCCATTAAGAGCAAACCAGTGTCAGTGGTTGGCAGTAGCACCGCTGCCTCTAAAGTCCCAGGGCCCCGGACCAATTCACAGGTCACCACTACTGAACCTATCGGGAAGCTTTCGAGGCCGCTCAGCTCCAATGGAAGCAGTTCCAGCAGATGTGCTGTCTCTGGCGTGTGTGCCAAAGACGGTCGTAGCATCTCCTCCAGTGTCACTACGGTGTCTACCGTCTCAGCTCCAGTCTGCACCCCTATTGTCACGGACAGCATGGCACCAGTTAGGATTCAGGGCTCCCAGACCACACTCTCCCAGGCATGCTCCAAGCCAGAAGCACAAAGCTCCCTGTCCCCCTCTGTGAGCTCCACCGCCCCTCCCTCCTCAATGGTTCTGACGTTCTCCATGGCCCCGGACCCAACTCCTACAAGCACTGAGCTGAAAAAAGCAGGCGCCGTCGGTAGAGCTCTGATCCAGCAGCCAGAACTGCTCACGTCCACACCCTCCCCGTCCTGCATGGCCGACGTCAAACAGACCCGGGGTCTCGTCCGAGAGAGGGAGGCCCAGAAGCAGAGGCACATCTCTGCAGCATTGGAGAAACAGTGCATGGCCGAGTCCACCAACCTCGACGCTCCTTCTCGGAAGGACTATCTGCTGTCCCCGCTGGTGTACACCAACCTAGATCATCATGAGACCATGGAGCATCATATGACAGCCAGCCGGCAGACGGACTCCCCAATGTCTGCTGGTGGTGGGAGTGGGAGGGGCTTCTCTGTAGCTTCCATGCTGCCTCAGGGCCACGGCATCAACGCCTCATCTGGTTCCTTCGGCACGTTTACGTTTACGTCGGAACAGGCCGACATTGTAGCCTTGGCCATGCTGGAGCAGGAGATCCCTGGGAGGAGAGCTGCTGGGTGCACTGCGGACCACAGCACTCCAGCAATCTCCACCACCACAGCATGGGAGCCCCCCAAGACTTCACCGTCTTCTGCCAGCCAAGAGAGGGGCTTGGCTGCACCGCAGGTGAAGGCGACCAAGCCCATGGAGGCTGCAGTGGCAAAGCCTCCCGGCCAGGGGTCTGTCAGGGCTCAGAGTGGGGAGGGGTCCATTATTGGACTGACGGGAGCCAGACATCCAACGGGTATTTCTTACTCCCAGGTACAGTCCCATCCACTGGTTCCGTCACAGTGCGGGACCAGTTTGAGTGTCAACAATCTGATCAGGCCTAACTCGAGCCAGCAGCCTTACCCTGGCTCTCCCAGTCTCTCGGGCCAGCAGGGCTCCATCCCCTCCCCTGTGGGATCTTCCCCACACTTGTCTCAGTCATCCAACAGTTCCCTGCCCCCCTGCTCTGCCTCGGTTCAGCTCAACGACTACACCCCTCTGAAGGGTGCCCTCATGAGGAATCAGGCTGGTGTGGGGGAGCGCCAGGTCAAACACGTTTCTAAACGACAGGTCCAGGAAGAGGCCATGCTGACCTCTGGGAAGCGGCCCAAGCTGTGCCCCCAGTCGACCCCCATCCTGGGCCGCATGGAGGTCAAAGCCCCCGACCACACCCAGATGATGCTGGGGCAGATTTCCCCCGGTCCCTCAGCCATCATGAGCAGGATCAACCCTGATGGCGCCGGCTCCCTTTTCACCTCAAACTCTTTCATGAACACCGTTCTGCGTCCCGTCGACGGCCACTGTCCACCCCAAGGACTGCCTGAACCAAACCAGTCTGTCCTGCCTCATCTTGCACAAGGACACCCCCAGCACACCTCATCCCAGTCGGGTCAACACCTCGGCGGAAACCCTTACATGAAGCAACAGCAACAACAACAACAACAGCAACAGCAGCAGCAACAACAACAACAGCAGCAGCAGCAGCAGCAGCAGCAACAACAGCAGCAGCAACAACAGCAGCAGCAACAGGAACAGCAAAGGCACCAGCTGTACCAGCTCCAACACCACCTCACCCAGCCTGACCCATCGCAGCTCCACTCGCTCCACCAGAGAGTGCTGCAGCAGCAGCAGGAGCATCAGCATGTCCAGAAGAAGAGGGGGCTGGTGAGAGGCAATCAGAGCAGCTCACCTGCTGGCCTGCATCAGAAACCGCATCACATGGAGAAGCCAGGGGTCCAACAGCAGCAGCTGCAGCAGCACCCACAGCAACAACAGCATCAACAACACGCCCAGCAGCAGGCCCACCAACACCAACAGCAGAGCCATCAGCAGTCTCACTCGCAGACTCACCAACAACAACCACAGCATCTGCAGCAAACACACCAACAACAACATCAACAACAGCAGCAGCAGAGCTCTCATTCCAGACATCAACAGCACCTCCAGCAGCAGATCCAGCAGCAGCAGCAGCACTTTGGAGCGCGACACCCAGAGAAGAGCTGCGAGAGCCAGGCAGGAGGACCCAGGGGCCACCATGCTGGGCATCTGGCCCAGCAGGAGCATCTCAAGGTGGGTCTGTTGTCCTAGAATGTAGCATATGGGCAGTGTGTCATTCCCTCTCTCTTTAACCCACTTTCATCACGGTTCTCTCCATAAATGCACAATAAGCCCATTTAAATTTGATTATAAACAATGCAGCTTTTGCTAAGCAAAATCTTGATAAATCCGGGGTATTCAAAGGTTAAATATCTTCTGTGGATTGCAATTGGTTTATAAGACAATTCTTATGTTTCTTCAAGCCCTTTATATACAATACAATTCCTTTTGTTCCCTGGTTGTTGTGCCCTCAGTCTGGCCAGGACCACAACAGCATGCAGAGGCTGCTGAGCTCCAGGAGCCTGGAGCAGCAGCTCATCACGCAGCCCAGCAACCCTGCCTCCCGGGCCCCCGACATGGCCTGCACCCCTTCCCGCCAGGAGCGCCAACGCGTCTCCAGCTACTCTGCGGAGGCCCTCATCAGCAAGAGCTCGTCCAACGCTGACCACCACCAACAGCAACAACAGCAGCAACAGCAACAACAACAACAACAACAGCAGCAACAGCAACAACAGCAGCAACAACAGCAACAACAGCAGCAGCAGCAACAGCGGATGGGGCTGCATCATCAGACCGGTCGTGGCTCTGCGCCGGAGCAGTCTGACCTGCGGGGTTACCTGGACACGTCGCGTGGGAAGGCCAGCATAGGGCACAACAGCCAGAACCGCCACGAACACCCAGGCTCCTCAGACGTACAGCGCGTCTCAGAATGCCCTCCTTTCAAGGCCATGGTCAGTGGGGGAGGAGGACATCAACTGGGTGGTTTTGAGGTACAGGGGTCCCGTGGAGGGGACATGACCGCAAAAGCTGTGCCCCCCACCCAGAGGGTTCCTCAGGGGCAGCAGCAGCAGGGGGGCTTCAGGATGGGCGTGGGTCTTCCAGGGGACGGCAGGTCTCGTGGGGGCTACAGCGGAGCCCGCCCTGGGTCTCAGGGCGCGGGGATAGGGGCGAGTGGGCTGCCGCGGGAGCAGGACAGCTGCCACCAGAGCTTCATGCAGAACCTGTTGTCGCCACACCTGCACGAGCAGACTGTCCACCAGCGCTCGGTGCAGTGCTGCCCCCCGGTCAGCATCATGGAGTACGGCTGTGTGACCAGCGGCTCCGCGGCCGACATGCAGGCCAAAGGCTCCAGTCCCCCTGGAGCCCAGAGCCAGAAGACCCAGACCATGAGGCTTGGGGACGGCAGCAAGGGCCACCTCCAGCAGGGGAGCGGGAACATGCACGGAGGAGGAAGCCCCGTGGTGAGAGCTGCCGTTCTCCCCCACCCCCCCATCCCGCACAGTGGCCCAGAGCCCGGCAGCCGCCCCCCCGCCACCCGAGCTCCCTCCACCGCCGCCGGCCAGCGCTCCCGCCACCAGGGCCAGGACAACCTGCCCGCCAAGCTGAGGCCCGGGGAGCGGCCGCGCTCCGGCCCCCTGAGACCCACCAACCCCTTCGAGCCGGAGGGCCACCTGCCGCTGGCCCCTGGGGGCCACCTGCCGCTGGCCCCTGGGGCCGGGGGGCTGCTGAGCAGGCCTCAGTCCGGGGGGGACGCACGGCGCAGCATCGTCCGCTTCAACGACGGGGACAGCAACCTGCTCCCCGACCAGCACCTCACGCAGAACTTCAGCTTCCCCTTCATCGGGGAGGGGGGGATGAACCCCCCACCGCCTCCTCCGCCCATCAACACCAACTCCACCTTCATCCCGCCCGTGAGTCAGGCGGGCTCCTCGCGGACCCCCGCCCTCCTGCCCGTGGAGCCGCAGAACACCCTGCCCTCCTTCTACTCGTCCTACTCCCCGGCGGCCCACCCCAGCCTGCCCAGCGACCTGCCACTGCAATACTTCTCCAACCAGATGTTCACCAGCCCCGGGGGGGACAAGGGTGGCGCTGCGCCTCTCAACAACCGCTTCGGCTCCATCCTGTCCCCACCCCGCCCGGTGGGCTTCGGTCAGGCCAGCTTCCCCCTGCTCCCGGAGATGCCCCCCATGCCCATCACCAACGCCTCGGGCATCACGCCGCACCTCTCTAACTTCAGCCTGACCTCGCTGTTCCCGGAGATCGCCACGGCGATGCCCAGCGACGGCTCCTCCATGCCCATGTCCCCACTGTTGTCGCTGTCCAATGCCTCGGCCGGCGACTCGGGCAAGCAGACCAACCGGCCCGCCCACAACATCAGCCACATCCTGGGCCACGACGGCAGCTCCGCCGTCTGATTGGCCTGCTGGTCGCTGGTCGTCATGGCGAGCAGGGATCCCTAGTAGTCAGCGTTCCATTTCAGTTGAAGACGGGGGGGGGGGGGGGGGGGGCTCAAGTGATATGGATAAGAGTTGACAGGAAGTCCCAATCAAAGATGGTGTTCTTTGAGGTTTAAATACGCCATCTCCATAGACTCCATATTTTTGTTTTTGTTTTTTTACATCTTTAGTTGGAGACACAAATAAGTAACTTATATAATACTTTGGTTCAACTATCTTGTAGTAATTATCCACAGGTTAGGTTAAATAGGTTTATAAGAAGATTTCAAATTTAAACTGAGGTTAATCAGTTTTGTTAAATAATACCCAGAAATGTAATTTACTAACTTATATCAGGGTTTACTGTACAGAATCCATTTTCCCAAGAGCTATTTTGTAAATACCAATGTTTCATACAAGAGTATGTTTGTATGTATTTGTAAATACAAAGTTGATTAATAAAGTTTATAAGCATCCTTTTCCATGTATCAACGAGGTGGGTTTGTATGGGTTTGTGTAGGTGATATTTGACCAACGCCTTCTAGGTGGCGATAGAAGCATTCTGTTTAATCATATTGGCTATGATTCCACATGGAGGCCTTAAAATGCAGGCTTCTACAGCAAAGTCAATGCAGGCTAAATGTGAAACGTTTTGAGAATATCCGGAGCATTATAGTACTTGTCGATGGTGAAAGGAAAATCAATCTACAATTTAAATTACAATCAACTAAATCCGAATTAGCCAATTCCATATAAGTACACTACATCATGATGAGATGCAGGGTCAAAATAGTCCATTACACATGTATTTACATCTGCGTTTAATAAAACATTTTATTAACCTCACTTTGCACTACACCACTCACCGCATTTTCTGCAGGAAACACTTTTTCTAGTTCTTTCTTTCATTATTCTCTACGTGGGGCGGGGCTTGTCGTTGAGTCCACTGACAGGTGTCTGCGAAGGTTGTACCTTTGAGTCCAAATGTTCATCATCAAGGTGAGTGTCTCTGAACAAGCTCAGGTGTATCTTCCTCAGATGTCGACTGTTCCTTTGCATCCTCCCTGCCGGTGTCTGCACAGTGTAGGAGCGTGGTTCAACTCGCTGTCTGATGACTACTGCAGGTGTAACAGTGCAGTGGCGGAGCTAGACTTTTATACAAGGGGTGGCCCGGTATTGTTGGGGGGGGGGGGGGGCGGAGTTGTTGACGGGGGGCATGATTGCTTCGTGAGGGAGACGAGAGCCTGCGAGTGCGAGAGCATAAATCGCGCTTTCAACGAAACATGCAGTGAACTGTCAATCAACTAGGGTGGCCAATCAGGTTCCAGGGGTGGCCAGTGCCACCCCGGCCCCCCCTCTGGCTCCGCCCCTGTAACAGTGTAAATAATGACTTTGTTTTATTTGTTAAATTCCTGTCAAACTTGGGACTCCAACCAACTTTTATATTTTATTTTGAAAGTCCACAGCGGAAGTTTGTGTTTAAGTTAATGCTGGGCAATATGTAAATTGCTCAGAAGCATCGATCTTACACTGTGGTACATTGCCGTTCTGTCCGCTTGGATATAAATTCAGTTATAAATGCAAACCACGCATAATAAGATGTTTAAAATCGATCAGCATTTAATTTGTTACATGCTTGTTAAACGTAATGCTTGGAGTCCTTACGCACGAGGTGTACGTGACCTGTGCGCACTTATATGGGGCTCCTCTTTTATAGTTTGAGCGGGAACAGACTACGGCTATTTATATGTGCACACTGGTTGTGTGTTTGTCCCATGTTTCAGGTATGTTTTATTTTGTGCTCTTGAAAATGCAATATTGAAAAAAATATATTGCAAAAATGTAAAAATATAAAAACAGACTTAATCTTCTGAATCACTGTGTGAGCTGTTTTATCAGACAGGTTGAGCACTTCAGAATATTTGGTTAGGTAATCAACTAACAACAGGTACGACTCACGGAGTAGCTCAAAGAAGTCTGCTCCGATTTTCATCCATGGCAGTTCTGGAACCTGATGTGAGATGAGTAGCTCAGCCTGGGGTTTGGGCTGTAGCTGCTGTCACTGCACGCACTTCTCCACCATTGTATCTATGTCTCGTGCCATGCCTGGCCAGTGTAGGACTTTTCTTGCTTTGGCTTTTGTGCGCTGCACTCCTTGATGAGCAAGATGCAGTCTCTCCAAAATCACGTTCCTGAAGCTCTCGGTTTGATGATTTTGTTTTCGACCATGACAATGTCATTCTCTATGCAGATGTTAACCTTCACTGGCCAGTAGCCGTGTAGTTTCCTGTCCAGACTTTTCTTTTGCGTTTTTTTAAACTTTTTTTACCTTTATGTGTTTTATCACACACTGCTTGTAACACACTATCAGCTGACGTTGCTTTTTTGCTTTTTTGAGGCTGAGTGTTTCTTCACTCATGGCATCTGTAGCCTCCAAGGCATACACAGCTCTCTTGTCACAGGGGTTCTCGTTGATATTGTCACCGTCTCTGCTCGCCGTGGCGCGTGAGAGTGTGTCAGCAATGTACATGTGCTTGCCTGGTGTGTATGTTACGATTAGATCATACCTCTGCAATTGTAGAAGCATTCCTTGCAGCCTCGCAGGAGCTTTGCTGAGCGGCTTGTGCGTGATGACCTCCAAAGGCTTATGATTGGACTGCACAGTTACTGGTCTGCTGTAGATATACTGATGGAATCTCTTGGCAGCTAACACTATGGCAAGCAAATATTTCTCTATTTGTGCGAACCTCTTTTCTGTGTCAGTGAGTGCTCGTGAGGCATTGCACACTGGGCGGCCATCCTGTAGCAGACAGGATCCCAGTCCATCTTTTGAGGAATCAGCTTGTAGAGTCAACGACTGCTTGTGATCATAGTACCGCCATAGTACTGCACTGGCTTGTGTGAGGGTAGACTTCTGTAGTACTGCACTGTGTTGTGGGCACCACTGCCTTGATAGATAGATAGATAGATAGATAGATAGATAGAACAATCAGTCCTGAGGTGTGGGGTTTAGTCCTTAATCAAGTACATCCTTCTTGAGCAACTGTCTGAGGGGTGCCGTGAGTGAGGCTTCATTTGGTATGTACTGCGCCAGGAATTTTGGCATTCGCAGCAGACGTTGGAAATTTGGTTTGTCTTCTGGGGTTGGATCGCGGACGAGCGCTATTGCGGCCACATACACACATTTTATCATTGACGCAGACTCCTCGTTCGGGGGGGCCACAGGGGGGTCCGGACTCAGAGTTACGGGGGCACTGGCCCCCCCGGCCCCCCCCCTAGAACCGCCACTGGTCCCATGTACTTTACTGTTTCAACTGGATCTTGTCTTTTAAAACTTCACATTTGCAGTCTTTGCTCTCTCCATTACTTTCTGTAGGATTTCATCATGCTCCCGCTCTGATGACGCTGCTATAATCATATTGTCTGCTAATGGTGTACACACCTGGGGCCTCATTTATCAACAGTGTGTAGAAATCATTCTTAATTCTTACAAATTAAATTTAGGATGTGCTTAAGTACAAAAAAAACAATTTATCAAACGTATCTGTAAGTAATCAATCTTGATAAATCCCAACTCTTCTTAAGTACCATGCTCATGCACACTCAGACCATTTGCATTCAGAAACGCCTCAAATTAACCAAATTTGCATTCAGAAACACCTCCAATTAACCATATATGGTCACAGTCTGGGGCCCCCTGCTGGAGCTGCTGCCCCAGCGACCCGACCCCAGATAAGCGGTTTGAAGATGAGGATGAGGTCACAACGCATCCCTTTATAAACCATCTGAATGTGTTTTTCCCCTCACCTCTATAATGGCAAAGAGAACACTAACATTTAAACACTTGTAAACGAGGTTCAATTAAACCAATAGTTATTTTTTGCCTCACTTAGTGCAGAAGGCATTACAAATAAAAGAAAGCTTCCTGCATGGGAAAAAGTGACTGATACAGTTAATTTAGTTGAGTGCCAAAAAATGGTTAAACTTAACGCCAAGAGTCACAAAACGTGCTCCCTGCGGAGAGCATGGTTTGCCAAGTCTTCCAATAATGCAAGATAAGCCATTGCACTACACTTCAAACATTTCTCACAGCTGTCTTTTATAGGATTTGACACCAATTTGTCTGTTAAAAATTAGACAAAGTAATTGAATGTTTTCTAATTAAAGGAAACACGGGACATAAGTGGATATTGATTGCTTAAAGCATACGTTGACCCTCTTAAATGCTTTGTTTTTTGCTTGTAATATCACTATTCTACCACTAGATTTTGTTCATATGCATGGCCAGAGCTGTGTATTATATTTACACACATTCCTACGTATTAGTACATTTTGGTAAATTCCATACTTTGTTTGTATGCACTCCTTACACACATCTGTGCATAAGTATGGTTGATAAATGAGGTCCCTGGAATGTCTCACAGTTCTTCCGTTGGAACATTTCACTGGCAGACCTGATCCCGAATGGGAATTTGAGGAAGCGGAACCTGCCCCATGGCATGTTGAAATTTCATAGCTTAGACGATGGCTCATCTAGCTTGATCTGCCAGTATCCATCCTTCTTGTCTAGGATGGATAAGATGGATTTCCCAGATAGTCTGCTGCGCACATCTTTGGCAGTAGGAATGGAGTAGTGCTGGCACTTTACTGCCCCATTCAGGTTGCAAGTGTAGCACCCGTGGTCTTAGCTGGAAGGGGCAGATAGGATGCTAGCATCAGTCCAGGTTCTTAAGAAGTTAAACACTAATGACTCACGAAGGGAGTTGGTGTTGGTTGAATAGATTAGCAATTTTAATGCCTTTCATCATAAAACATTGACATTTGATACAAAATAAAGCTTTAGAAAATAACAAACAAAATCAAAAGAATAAGTACTTTGTAGCTGGATTCCCCAGCTACAGTACTCCTTGGGAAAGGAGTTCTTCGGTCAAGGAATGTCTAGTTCAGGGGGGGGATATCTGGATTGTGGTGCCCCGCTTCCAATGGGTCGGGGTACAGGTAAGAATCACACAGTTTGTCAAGGTTTAGGCCGCACTCTGCATTTATTGCAATTGTCAGGAACACAATAAATCACCATTACTAGGGTCTCTGTGAGCCTCTAGTCCCTCTGGCCTTCCCCCTCATGTCTGTTCCTGGGCTCCTTTTAAAATGGCTCCCAGGTCTCTCTCTCTCTCTCGCCAGGTGTTCCCAATCACGCTGATTGGGGAAAGAGAAGCTCTGCTCTCTGCTGCTGGCTAGTGGGTGGCGGCGGTATACGCCGTCCACTACTACACCTCGGACCCGCCTGGGCCGAGGTGTAAGGGGCGGGATGCCACAGGATATGTGTGTTTCAGTTTCTCTTACTACTACCCGGGTAGGTTAGTGTGTATCTATTTGTTGTCTCATCTGCAATGAATGGATCTTCACAATCGTCTATGGCGGTGTTCACGGCTGGCCACGCCATATCCGAACCATCCACAGTTCTATTGGGCAAAGCTCGCCATCGTAGATTCAATCTTCCTTGGATCAAACAAAAAAACCAACCAGAGATTCAAGTGAACAATATAATTCACGGTAGTTATCTTGTATTTTCAATATTCAGGTCCTAATAAAACAACACCTTATTAATACCATGGAAATATTTATGACTGAATGAATCAAGGTGGTAATATTAATTTATGGCGTTTTATACCGGGAGATTCTCTGTTGTGCTTAATACCTGCCGTCTGTCCAGTGTTACGTTCAAGGTGACCCCCTGGAAACGGGGTGCTCACGTGTAATTTCCTGTTACTGGAATTATGTTGAGCGCTCCCTACTGGAGAACTCATGCAATTGCATCTTTAAATAATAAAGGGTTTAGTAGCCCTATATTCCATATGGGTTACACAAGGATCCAAACACACCCTTAGCACACCGTTCCTTTTCTTTGTGTCAACAAGACTGTTCACCCATTCCATTACAGGCGTGATGCTGGGGTCAATGTGTATGTGATGAACTCCGGGAAACTCGCCCAATCCTGTGAAGACCTCTGCATACCTCTGTAGCAGCTCCTCTTTGGTGGCTGGAGGTTTTCCTTGTTGCTGAGATGCTGGTGTGAGTGCCTCCACCCTTTTCACCAGCTGCAGCTCCTCACATGCCTCTCCACCTAGAATTGGCTTGTCTGCCTGGCTAGTCACATGGAAGTTCAGCGCAGCTTTGCGTTTGGTCGTCCTGCATTCTAGAGATACAACACCATCTGCTGGTAGGCGTGCTCCACCAAAGGCAATCAGCACAGTCTCTGTGGGCCGCAGCTGCCGGTACATCTGCATGGGCAGCACATTTGCATTGGTGCCTGTGTCAAGCTTGAAATTAATTGCAACGCCCCTTTTTCGTGCCACACGGTGCCTCTTGCTTGTTGCGCTGCTTTCTTGTTATTTCCAATCATGCCAATGTATAGAGAGTCAAATATGATTTACAGACTTTGTTTTATAGTTGCTGCTTCTGTGCCTACAGAGAAGAGAACATTTGTGACACACTGCATCATAAGCTGGGCATTGACGGGGCTCATGCTTGTTTCCACCCTCTCCACTGTAGGCAGTGCCTATAAGGCTCCCACAACTGCGAGGCCAGCCAGAAGAAGTTGGAGATCTACAAGCCAGTTGTCGATGCAGGAGCCACCCCGACTGCAATAGTATGGCTCTGCCACGAGTGCCTCAAGAAGAACCACCTAGACGAACTCAGGCCCACTAACGACCAGGGCTAGGGAAAGCTTGAAGAAGTGGAGACAGGAGGTCAAGAGAAAGTAGGGAAAGAGGAAGAAGGAGATAAGGAAGAAGAAGCTCAGGAAGAAGAGGACGAGGAAGAACGAGTCAGTCCTAGGTGTGGACGAGAAGGTTGGGAAAACAGCCACTTAAACCCACATGCTGTCAAAGCTAAGACAAGCAACTCAATACAGAGAAGAACAACATCTGTGAGGACTACAAGAGACGGCAATGTCCCCACGGCCATACTGGAGAGTCACTGATAAACGGTGAAAGATGCAAGAAAAACAACCCTCCTCGATGCCGCAGATTTTGCAATTTCGGACCCAACTCTAGATAGTGCTGCAACAGAGGCCAGCAATGCTGGAACTGGCATCCCCGTCAGGACCACTTGGCTTGAGTAGAGCTGACATAAACCGGGAGACCACGCTGATTGAAAAGGTGAAACAAATATTTATTAAAGTAACTAAATACAAAACGTTATCAGTAATGCAAAGCCAAACCAAAAGTGTAGTGCAGATCAGTAGATGCAGTATAAAGCAAAGTGAGGTGAAAATGAGGAGCGCAGCTGCAGCCAGCCTTTCCGCGTCAGGCCGGAGCCGCAGTGAGAGAGAGCAAGCCGACGGGAAGGACATCTTTTATCTCCCGTCCAATCAGCCCACCATTAGCCTGGCACGGCCCGTAGTGACAGCTCCCCTAATGGTGATAAAAGGAACAACAGGTACCAAGGACACGCCAGGTAGAGAGGCACACCCAGCATGGCAAAGCTGGGCGTGACAGTAGAGACTCGGTATTGAATCACCTCTGCACTAAGGAGGAGTGTACCTTCTTCCACCTAAAAGGTACAATGACAGACAATGCGCATGCTCCAGCCCAGCAAGAACGCAGAGAACACAGATTCTCGAGAAGAGAATGAGGAAGAACCCTCACACCTGCCAAGCGAAAGGAGGTCCAGCTACAGGAGAGAGTCGGTGACTGTGAACGAAAACCCTGATATTCCCCAGGGCAGGATAAGGTTCAACAGCATCACTTCGAACTACACCCCATATCCACCAACAGTTGAGTCCCGCCAAGCCCAAAAGACCAAGTTAAACGCAGTAAAATACTTTTTTTATTGCGAATGATAGAGCCTGAAAGACGGAATATATACCCGTATGGACCAGATGGCAAAGCTACGAACCAGCATCCCCCAGATGGTCAGAGAACTAGTTCCTACCAACCAGCAACAATAAGCTCACCCTGTCAACCAGCCCACCAACCAGCTGTCCTAGCAGCAACCAGCTTAATACGCAAACCAACTGTCCCAGCAGCAAACAGCTCACCCTGTCAACACGCAACAATGGACCCACCACCAAATGATGCCCCAGAGTATGATGTTCCGCATGATGCCCCACCAGCAGCAGCTGTATCAAGCCTCTTCCTACTAAATGGAATGTCTTACCGGCAGCCACTAGCTCCAACCAATGGAAGATACCCTCCTTTTGTAGCAATCACCGAGTCCTGGTTGAAAAGCTACATCACAGACGCCCAAGTCTGCATTGACAACTACCACGCTACCAACTACTTCGGTCTGATAGACCGAACAGGACTGGTGGAGGATGCCTCCTCTACATCCACACCAGGCTAGTTGTGACTGATACACACAACTATGAGGATAAATTCAACAACCTTGTAATGTGCTACATCGAATCAAAGCACACACTGATCGCTGCAGATTCAAAGACATGATTGCTGCAATGCAACAGAAGATAGACAACCTCAGCCTCAACACCCGGG
This sequence comes from Micromesistius poutassou, assembly GCF_964030765.1. Lineage (NCBI taxonomy): Eukaryota > Metazoa > Chordata > Actinopteri > Gadiformes > Gadidae > Micromesistius > Micromesistius poutassou. The sequence continues at coordinate 4,953,017 of NC_140281.1, forward strand.
TACCAGATATGTACATCACTGGCGATTTTAATTTCCCTAGAAACGACTGGGAGCATGGTTCTACATCCTATGATGAATCCTGTTGATGTTGATGAGGTGTTGATGAGACTCTACTCAACTTTCTCACTCAAATCGTCAGAGAACCAACAAGGTCACCCAACATCCTGGACCTTGTCATCACCAACAAACCCCAGGATGTAGTCGAAACCAACATAACCACAACCACCCTATCAGACCACAAGCTAGTGGAGACCGTGCTGGGCTGCAACCTCCTGGCAGAAGAAACACACCCAACCAACAACCATCAAGAAACTGATCATTTTTCTTTCCGAGCTGTAAATTGCCATGAAGCGGATTTCCCCGCCATGAATGAGGAGTTGGCAGCTATCGACTGGAAGGAACTTTACCAGCTGTGTGAGGATGACACAGAAGGCAGTCTCTTTCTCGAACTGTTCAGACTTACAGTCCTTCAAGTCACACTGCACCACGCACCTCCAAAAGTGAAATCCCCTGGTACACACCGCAGCAAGTCAACCAGGGAGAAGTATACCCTGAGGCAAGAGAACCTGAATTCCCAGAGATTGGCCAAGCTTATAGAGGAAGTCAACCTCCTGGCTTACAACATCAGCCAGGCCATCATGGGTGACCTGGATGCTCGGGAAGCTAAAGCAGTTGGGACTCTAAAATCAAACCCACGCTGTTTCTAGTTATGCGAAGCGGTTTTTGAAGACCAAGTCGACAGTAGCACCCCTACATAGTGCAGACGGAGTCATCACAGATCACTAGTACATTAAAGGTTTCAGCAACCCAGATGAAGCGAACATAACTGAGTGCTTGGCTAACGTCCGGCCCAGGCTAGAAGACGTAGAGCTGAAAGACTTCACGGAATTCACGGCGAATTCACGGAAGACATCATAAAGGCTATCAAGGAGCTCGACCCCTACTCGCGACTCCAGATGGAGACATCCCTGCAAGGATCCTTGTTAACGGCAAGGAGCAGCTAGCAAATTGATGTCAAATTGATGTGGACAAAGTCACTGGAAAGTGTGACCATACCATCGTCCCTAAAGACTCAATACATCACGCCTCTCTTCAAGAAGGGTAACAAGATGGACCCTGCCAACTATCGTCTGGTTTCTATCACCTCACATCTTATCAAGACCTACGAGAGTTATCAGAAACCACATGGTGTCCCACCTAGAAGACAACAAACTCCTCAACGAGAGTCAGCAGGGCTTCAGGAAACAGAGGAGCTGCCTCACCCAACTGATCGACCATGTTGACCATATCTTTCAGTGCCTCAACAACAGAGAAGAAGTCGACACTATCTACCTCGACTAAGCTAAAGCATTTGATAAAGTCGACCACAACATCCTGGAAGTACGGCATCAAGGGAAAAGTCTACAACTGGATAAAGGAATTCCTCAGAGCCCATATCCAGATTGTTGTAGTAGAGGGGAAGAAGTCTACGTTCCGCATTGTTCCACAAGGAACAGTTATCGGCCCATTCTCATCATCATTTACATCAACGACCTCATCGAAGGGCTGAAACACAGCAATGGATTGAGCTTTGCAGACGGCACGAAGCTAGTCAAAACCATCAGCGGAATGCAGAGTGTATCACTGCTTCAAGAAGATCTGTGGCTTATCATAAAATGGTCGCAAGCCAACAACATGCTGCTTCATGAGAAGAAGTCTGAAGTCCTCAACTACGTCCTAAACAACTCCTCACTTCTACGTCTACTACCCTTCACATCAAGCTGCAAGGAGTATGTCACCTCCCAAGGACATGTCATCGAGCCAACAGTACTTGTCCGGGACCTTGACGTCATTCTGTCGAATGATTGCTTGTGGTCGCCCCACATTGAGCAGACTGTCAGGAGTACAAGGACCATGGCCGCGTGGGCACTCACTGTATTCAGAGATCAATCACCCTTTATCATGATGACACTATTCAAAACAATGGTAAGGAGCAAACTTGAGTATTGCTGCCCAGTATGGAGCCCCACCAAAGTCCAAGATATCAAAGCATTGGTGAACATCCAGCGAAACTTCAAGAAGAATATCGTTCTCCTTGCCAACAGTGTGAAGCAGAATGGCTATTTTAACCATCTCGTCTTTATCCACCACACCTGAAGTGATCACATACAGCCAAAAACATTGCTCCCAGCTTCTCCAGTTTTCAGCGATATTCCCGGTGAGTATCAGCGTGATGGTGGCCTGAACCATGTTCGCGCGTGCAAGCACTTGTTGGCTGCCTGCTAATCTTCAGTTACAGTAACTCATTTTAATACCGTCCTCGACTTACTCCGTAACTCCGTCTTCTGACACCATGTTGTAGTTTTATGTAATGTTGTTTATTACTCGTGGGTTACTTATATTAATATAAAGACACGGAGGCAAGGATGCAGTACGAGTTTAATCTTTACTGGTGTTCAAATTCAACTAACAGACCTACATAGAAGATCACAGATCACAGCTGTAGTGCCAGTCAAAAACAGTTGAGCACCGAGTGCTCGATCCAATATCGAGCACTCAATCCATCACAGTGTGAATGAGGCGTAGAAAGTCTGTATTTCTCATACCACGTGAGTGGGCGTGTGGACGAAGCTTCCGTCTGCATTTGCATGTCATTGAGTGGCACCCTTAATGATAATCGATAGTTATGTTATTATAACATAATATATAGTTCTATGATTGTATACTACACTGTCTAGGCTTCGCCTTATAGGCTTCAAGTCTGAATCACCCTCAGGGTCGAATTTCCTGATGTACAAATGCGGAGGACATGTCTGGAAAACATCTCTTATAGTTGCCCTGGAAATTGCAATCCGATCTGGCAACACATGCTATCTACACAAGAGAGTGAGCTTATTTAGATGAACTAGATGTGAAGGAATATGGTCAATAACATACCTTTCCAAGTTACTAACAGACACACACACACACACACACACACACACACCAGGGATTAAAAATAACGTTGTCCCGGGGACGTAATTAATTGTCATCGGGAGGATCAATATTCTCTCTCGGATCGACCTCGGGACGAAGAGAATTTTGTGGGCACTGACTTAATTTTTCTATTTAAGTTTTCAAAAGAAAAGACTTGGAAAAGACTTATGTGAAAAGGTAAATGGAAAAAGGACTGAGCTTCGTTCAATTGGCTGGCGCGCTCACGTTTGTGTTGTTCAGTGAGACGCAGCAACAATGTCGCAGCCTGCTGCTCTCGCACTGCTTGCCGCTCTAGCTGAGACGAGACGAGGATACTGTCACCAAATATCCTTTATTAAATTGGTTCTCAAAGTGCGGCTCGCGGGCCAATGGCGGCCCGCAGAAACATTCCTGGTGGCCCACAATGACATACGTAAGTTCAAAAAAATATATATATTATTTTAATTTTTTTTTTTTTCTGTTCTAAATAAGTTATTATTCTTATTCTGAAATGCACACAGGACTGTTATATCACAAATCCGACTGTATAGGGCAGAGAACCCCAGTGATTATGTGTTAGTTCAAATGTTTCTCAAGGTTTTCTCTAGTTTTGCCAGGTTTTGCCTAATTTGTTATTTAAAATGTGTTTATTATATATACTCGATGCAGACCAATACATGTAACTGTAGGATGCAACCTGGTCATTAAGATGCTTACAGGTGGGATTTTTTTCTGTTCTCAAGCAAGGCACAATGAGACTGACTGTTCTAAATAAGTTTTTACATATATTCTGAAATGCACACAGGACTGTTATATCCCAAATTTGACTGTATAGGGCAGAGAACCCCAGGAATTGTGTGTTAGTTAAAATGTTTCTCAAGGTTTTCTAAAGTTGTGCCAGGTTTTGCCTAATTTGTTATTTAAAATGTGTTAATACTGGATGCAGACCAATGCATGGAACTGTAGAGATGCAATCTTGTCATTAAAATTACAAATTACAAATGGGATTTTTTTCTGTTTTATTTTATTTTTTTTCCTTTGGCGGCCCTCACTCAAATTTTGGGTTCCTAAATTGGCCCTCAGCTGTCAAAACTTTGAGAACCCCTGCTTTATTACCATAATTTCCCGCATATAGGCCGCATCGTGGATAAACCGCAAGCCTTTAATTTATGTATTAAAAAAACTGAATTGTGCATAAGCCCCACCCATATATAGTCCGCACAAGTTTCGAATGGGCTAATTATGTAATGAATAGGCATATAAAACCCTTCAGCCAAGTGGTCACTGCAAATCGAACCTTGAACTTGCTTTTCCCCCTTAACGTTAAGAGCGACTAGGCCTACTGCTTAGCATGCACACATTTTTGTGCAGGAGAACGGCGAGAGCACATCAAACGCGTGTAGCAGCTTGTGTTTCTTTATTGTCTCCGAGTGAGTGTCACTGTTAAACACCTGACAATTAGCTAGTTTACCATGATAAGACTGCCATATGAATCTGGAAAAAAGGAATAAAGACAGCGAGGATGCAGGGAGTTCAGTAAGGCTACAGTTGAAGATGAAGGTAAATCGGTGCTGATTTATTTTTAACATTAACATTAGAGGAATTGACGTGTTCCCCGATGGACATATTTAACTCACAACTGTTTATGCTGAGACTGTTTTGCTTTTTGCTACCTGTCTGTGTGCAGGCTTTGCGCACCATCAAGGGAAAGAGGCGGTGGTTGAAAAAAGTATTTCGACCATATTTCTTATTAAGTTCACTCGTTCACTAATGGTTTATTCGTTTCCCAGTATCATTTCATTAATTTAGATGACAGTTTTGTTCATTTTTTTATTGTAAAATAAATACAATCATTTTTTGAAGTTGTGAGTTTTTGAAATTATTGGAAGCGAGTCGATCTGACCTCGCCTGCTGTACCGTAATATGTAGGCCTACTGTATATTGGTGAAACACAACACTGCCAATGTGGCAGTTCCATGCGCAATGGGGATTTATAAAGGTTACTGTACAGTGGCGGAGACGAGCGTCAGGAGCTGAACCATCACTATGGTAGAGCTAAGAAGGTTCTACGAGTGCTTCAGACCAACCTTAGCAACGAACGACGGGGTGTTGGTTGTCATCTTGAAGCTAAACAAATCTAGTCTGGAAATAAATATATTATTTTATCAACATAATGTATTGTGTTTTTATTATATTATCAGTAAGTAACTACTCAAAATGTAAAAGACTTAAGACTAAACTTGATAGTCTGCTCAACTATAAAGGTGTGCTGACTACCGCCAGGAACGCCTACTTCTCCAGTATCATCAACTTGAATAGAAACAATTCCAATCCAAGTTTATTTTCGACACGTTGAAGAAAACAAAAACAGACTCGGAATGTAGGCTCCTCCCTCTTAGCTGGTCAGTTCATGGATTTCTTTGAAAACAAGATTAAATTGATTAGAGAGGAAATTGATGCTTGCCGTTAGACTGGGTACCCCCAGCCCGTTCTGACTTTACCCCCAGCTTATGACTTTTTATCTCATAATTTTGACTTTTTATCACATTATTTATTATGACTTTTTACCTCATAATTTCGACTTGCAATGGGGATTTTTTTCAACTTTTCATCTTTTTTTTTTTATTTTACCGGCAGGAATGGGCTTCCATAGTGACGAAGCAAGACGATTCTAAACACAAAAAAATTAAATAAAAGGTTAGGGAAAGGGTTAGGAAATAAAGTTACTCAAGCGGCTCAAATAAAAGAAAAAAGCGAAGACGCAAGTTTTTGGCAACGCTGCCAAAGATGACACACTTTTAAACAGCTATTGTTGGGATTCAGACAGGAACAACAATGTTCAAAGCGTTAAACATGCCAGCAAGCTAGCTGTGAAGTGGCGCTAGGTGAAGACCTGTGAGAAGACGTCAATAAGTAGGACTGAAGTGTCAGAAGCGTGTGATGTGGAGAACAATCTATCTTTTCTCTCTCTCTCTTTCTCTCTTTTTCTTTTATATATATATATAGGTTTGTTTGAAATGTTCAATCTCAAGTGCAATGCCAATTGCAACCTCACATATACAAAGTCAATTATTCCTCTTGGCAATATTTGCTAAATATATGGCTGTTTGTGATGTTTTGCTAAGTAGGCCTATATGACTGTTTGTGGGGGTTTACCCTAACTACTTGTCTTGCTGTTATACTGATATTGATTTGATCTTAAAAAAAAAGAATAAACAGTGCTGACATTTTGTCAAAGACAGGTGTTATCTGAAACCTTATCTTACCTTATCTGTTGGGTTCCATCGTGACTATTAGTTTGTGTAGTGCTACACTTAGTGTGTTCTCTGCTTTCCATCTTCATTTTGGAGTAAAAAAGTGCATGCAGGTTTTAAAGTGGAAGATTTTTTTCCTCATCGCCAACCTTTACTTCCACGTGGATTAGCTTTACCTGCCTATCCACCATTCAGTCTGTACATTTTTTTTTTCTGTTCTCTTTTAAAGATCGGATGAGGTGGGCCCCATACATATCTTCACCTTGGGCCCCCAATTTGCTAAATCCACCACTGAGCAGACACTCAGGACATAACTCAGGTTTGGCCTCCTGCCTCACTGAGCGTTGTCTGAAGCCACTGATGGACCAAGAGGTCGGTTAACCTCAGGGTTCACCACCTCACCATGACCTTTGTGACCATTGTAATTAGGTGGAAGAAAACAAGTCACAGTGATCTACTCTGCCTCCAGGCAGCATTGGATCTGGCCACGGATTTGCATAAAATTACTTGTTTATTGTACACAGCAAGGAATTATGGGAGGAATTAGGATGGAATTATCATGATGTGTAGGAAATTAATTATAATATTGAATTAAAGATGCACAACTTGATCCTCTTATCTGCAAGTGTTTTTTTCGTTTTGTTTGCATAAATAAAAATCTGCTAACTTTTTTGAAGTACATTTGATATTTGTTCCCAAATTAGTGCCCTATAATGTGACAACTAATTGTTTCAACAAATACAAACACACCTTCCCTGTGGGGGCTCACCTGCTCTTTTTTTAGGGGTAGATGTGAACACAGAAGGACTACAGAGTAGTGGATTAGAAGGAAGTTCATCAAAAGGGTTTTCTGTCAATAATATTGACCGCTTTGCGATGCGGCTCGTCTGGGCTGTTGTTCCAGAGGAGAGGAGCAGAGACATTAAAGACTGCCTCCCTGTAGGTCTTGGTCCTCCCTGTAGGTCTTGATCCTCCCTGTAGGTCTTGGTCCTCCCTGTAAGTCTTGGTGCTACCTAAAGTTCCTCCCTGTAGGCCTTGGTCCTCCCTGTAGGTCTTGGTTCTCGGCCCCAGCAGCAGTGTAACCTGCTCTTGGCCAGCAGTCTTCATAAGTGCATCACGTATGTTCTCCTGTGCTAGATGTGAGGGCCAGTCCACGCCATGGAGGTCTTCACCAACCTGTCCCTGGACCTGGACCCTGGAGGCTCTGTGGGCCAGGCCCTGGACAGATACTTCACAGTCAGTGCCTGGACCTGGACCCTGGAGGCTCTGTGGGTCAGGCCCTGGACAGATACCTCACAGTCAGTGACCCTCTCTACGTCCCACACCCCCCTGGTCCTCTGCCGTCGATTGTGTTCTGTGTGAGGTTAAAACCCAGGTGTGTCTTGTGTGTTGTTATGTTATAGGAGAGCTCTCTGGAGTACACCTGCCAGTGCGGAGCCAAAACATCTGGCATCCAGCCCTCCTTTCTGACCCTACCTAAGTGAGTGATACTACAAGCTAAGGAAAATGATCTACACAATGTTTTATTCCAGCGTTTGTTTTAACAGGAAGGGGGCATAGTGTAGTAGAGCCTCAATCTGTTTTCACTGTGAATGTGAATCACTGTGAATTCACTATGGTTCTGGACTGAAAGCATCTGCTCACTGAATAGATTGCTAATTGTTATCTTATTGTAATAACTCCTGTCGCTCTACTTGCTCTTGCCTCGTCTCCTGCAGCGTTCTGGTCCTCCACCTCAAGTGCTTCCACTTCACCCTCACTTGGAGGATGGAGAAGGTGGAGGAAGAAGTCCTCCTGTCAAGAGACCTGGGACTCAGCACTGCGACAGGTGCTGTAGCTTTTTCACTGTTCAGATTATCGAATATCTTATCTAGTTTGACCTCGTCTTTCAGTATTATCTGCACATGAAGTGACTATCTAGGACAGACATAGGCAAAGTGCATATGTTGATTTGAATGACTGCATGGAGGAAAATGTATCGCCTTTACTAACTTCAAATTTATTTATTACTATAGAGGCAGGGAATGAGGACAGCAACACCATGGTGAAAAGAAAAGAGAGTGAGAGAGAGACAGATAATAAGCCAATAAGTTATAAGAATGAGTGAATTGAGTAACATGAAGCAAGATATACATCTTAATACTAAATATAATATAATAGCCGCCTTACTCAAGGTTATCTTTGGAAGATCAAACAAGAAAATGTGCAGGAGATGTACTCTGTGTGTTTACATGTTTTTGTCTTGTCGTGCCAACTGTTCAGTATTATATGTGTTTCCTTCACAGGAGACGTACACACTAGTTAGTGTACTGAGCCACATAGGCACTGAAGTTAACTCAGGTGACACACACACACACCCACGGACCTTCAGAGTTTTGTGTATGACAATATTTCATGAATGATTACTGATGATTGTATGAATTAGAGTCAGCTACACGTCCATCCCCAGCAGCACAGCTCTCCTCAGGGCTGGGGCTGCCAGCAGCACACAGACAACATGGACAACGCTCCATTTGACAACACTGTTGTCAAATGCACCGAACACCATGCAGCCTGTCTGTCAGAGTGTGGCTACGTTGGAGGGTGCTACCACCAGTCAGAGGCTTCAGCAGCTGACCAATGGCGGAGAAATCCACTGCCCAGCCCATTAAATTCCAAATACGACCTCAGGTACCCTTACAGCAGGCGAGCATTGCAACACACAACCAAGCACAGCCTGTTCATAGACTTCCACAGCTGCATTCAGCCACTCACACAGACCAATCCCCAGCACCAATGTGCTGTTCCTCCCCAGCCGGCTGTGTTGGCACATTCCGCTGTCATGTCACAACCCCAGCCCTCTGTGCTGCAAACAGCGTCTGTGGTTCCCCAGACAGCCCTGATCCCTCAACCCAAGCCCCAGCCCCTCCCTCAGCCAGCCCTTGTACCCCAGCCTCAGGCGACAGTACTTCCCCTTCTCCAGGCCATGCAGGTGCTGCAGGTCAACCAATCAGGGGCCACCGTGTCTGGGGTGTCCGCTCCACAGAACACCAATAACCAGAGTGTGGTCATCCTACAGCAGGGAAATGCCTGTTCGTCTCAGGCCACAGTTAGAGAGGAACTGCCCAATCAGATGTCATGCCAGCATATCGTCATCATCCAAACCCCCAATCAGACGGCCCCTGCCCAACAGAATCCTCAGGTTGGCATCGTTCCTGCTGCTCTTCCCACTGCAGTGTCTGCTCTCCCCACTCAAATCACAACAACTAACTGCACAACAACTACGGCTAACTTACACACGGTTGGCGGGAAACAGCTGGTGCACATTTTACCACGCCCTGTTCCACCCAAAATGAAGCCCTCCCAGCAGGGAATCCAGGCTTCACCTGCCAAGACTGCTCAGTCTGCCGCCCCACAGACCATCACTGTGAATGGCCAGGTGTTTGCTTTGCAGCCCATGAATACAGCCGATAAAGCAGGCATGCAGGGCGGCAAGAGCACCCTGCAGCTGGTTCAGCCCACACCCGCAGAGGAACCTACCACCAATGTTGCCCTCAATAGTCTAGGGGCTCTAAGCAGTCTCAACAAGAACATCTCCCAAGGCCTGCCGCTGATGATCTCCAGTCAGACTAACCTTCAGAAACCTGTGGTTCCTCCCTCGGTTGTCAAACAGCAGCAGCAACAGCTCACTTCTGTCACCCCTGCCATCAAAGAAGTAGCACTCACTGCCCCCTCCAGACACTTAGAGGCTTCGGCTACACATCCCCTCCCGCCTGTTCCCCTGGCTGATGCCACTTAGGGTTAGATAAAAAAAAGGAGCAAAGTTGTTGCCAAAAAGGGGAAAACAAAATAACCAAGCCCCCCAAGAGGAGAGAAAGCAGACAGGCCCGGATTACTATCACTGGTGCAGCTAGTGGTGCATTAACATCCACTCAGTCAAAGTCACAAAGTCAAAGTCAACAGCGGTGCCAGCAGCCATGGCCATTAAGAGCAATCCAGTGTCAGTGGTCAGCAGTAGCACCGCTGCCTCTAAAGTCCCAGGGCCCCGGACCAATTCACAGGTCACCACTACTGAACCTATCGGGAAGCTTTCGAGGCCGCTCAGCTCCAATGGAAGCTCTAGCACAGGGTTTCTCAACGGGGGCGGCAGCGCCCCCTGGGGGGCGTTCGTAGAACCTAGGGGGGCGCTGGGAACGAACACGGGGGACCTTTCATGGTTTTCAAATATTTTCGGTGCAAAAATAGGATAACTGAAATAAAAAGCCTATCTTCATATGGGTTTCTAACCCCTCTATCGTCACATCTACTTTTTACTTTATGCTCAGTGCCGTCATGATCGCCATAGTAACGCCGATAAACAAATCCACCTCATCTTAGTAGCGTGGTGCTTTCCAAAACTGTTTCGCCCTCCCCTGACTTCCACTGGTTGGTTTGCAGGACATGCAAAGCAAGCGGTGGATGGGGCATTACGCTAAGCAACATGAATCTCATCCATATTACATAGTAAGGCAACACAAGACGTGAATAAAGCTAACTCCGCTTAGCATGCTAATTGTAAACAATAGAACGTGCGCATTACATGTAGACCACTGCAACGTCGCTCATTACGTCTGCGAACCGATAAACACTTACTTTCATAAGGTACGCACACCAACCGGCACATACGCATTTAACACTGATGTTACAGGCGCTTAACTTGTATAGTAACAAACTACTTTAATTACTATTTGGCCGCGAACGAAGCGGATAAAGGCTGCACATGCGCAGCGTTGCTAGGCAACGTCACGTAAACAAAGGGAGTCTTTCGTGCACAAATTGAACCCAAGTTCGCGGGTTAACAGTTCAATAACCAATAAAAATGTACACAAGCACTGTTACGTATTAAACTTCAATAGCTCAATAATAAAACCTTTTAATAAAACTCTGAATACACATCTTCTTGTCCAGAAGAAACCAAAACGGCACAGAAGTTTTTTATTCAAGCAATGTAGCACGAGTTGGAGTGGAGTTGGTAATGGATATAGCCTACCCACGGGTATCGCAATTTAAACAAAATTAACAATAATAATGGGGGGGGGGGGGCGCCAGAGGATCAGGGTAAGGTAAGGGGGGCGTTTGCTCAAAAAAGGTTGAGAAACACTGCTCTAGCAGTTCCAGCAGATGTGCAGTCTCTGGCGTGTGTGCCACAGACAGTCGTAGCATCTCCTCCAGTGTCACTACGGTGTCTACTGTCTCAGCTCCAGTCTGCACCCCCCCTTGTCTTGGACAGCATGGCACCAGTTAGGATTCAGGGCTCCCAGACCACGCTCTCCCAGGCATGCTCCGAGCCACCGCCCCTCCCTCCTCAACGGTTCTGATGTTCTCCATGGCCCCGGACACAACTCCTACAAGTACTGAGCCGAGGAAAAGAGGCGCCGTCTGATTGGCCTGCTGGTCGCCATGGCGAGCAGGGGTTCCTAGTAGTCAGGATACCAGTTGAAGACAGGGGGGGGGGAAGTCCCAATCAAAGATTATGTTCTTTGAGGTTTAAATACGCTGTCTTATGGTCCATATTTTTTTTTTCGTTTTTTTACATCTTCAGGTGGAGACACAAATAAGGAACTTGTGTAATACTTTGGTTCAACTATCTTGTAGTAAATATCCACATTGAGGTTTATAAGATTTCAAACTTCAACTGAGGTTAATCAGTTTTGTTAAATAATACCCAGAAATGTAATTTACTAACTTATATCAGGGTTTAGAATCCATTTTCCCAAGAGCTATTTTGTAAATACCAATGTTTCATACAAGAGTATATATGTATGTATTTGTAAATACAAAGTTGATTAATAAAGTTTATAAGCATCCTTTTCCATGTATCAATGAGGTGGTTGTGTACGTGTTTGTTTCGGTGATTTTTGACCAACCTAGGTGGCGATAGAAGCATCCTTAAAATGCAAGGTTCTACAGCCACTCAATGCAGGCTAAATGTGAAACGTTTTGAGAATATCCAGAGCATTATAGTACTTGTCAATGGTGAAAGGAAAATGTATCTAGAATTTAAATGACCCTTTTCACATTATGTCATTTAGGACATCCCAAAAATAAGTTTGTTGAATTGACATTATCATATATAATCATATACCATTTTTGTGCTGTCATCCAAACCGTCTTGCGATACATTGAACACATTGGTAACATGTTGTCGACCCCTAACCCTATAGGCCTACGTCTTAATACTTTTATATATGACCCATGCTTCAGGATAGTAAATTGTCTCTCGTCCCAAAGTGAGTTGACATAATGAACGAAAAGCAACTCTGGACAAACAAAAACGAATGAATCAACTGTGACACAATGGAAATAAAATAAAAAAGTAGTCTGTACATTTTGATAAGCTTTATTTACATGCAATAGTGCTCCAGCATGCGAACCATGGCAATGGCTAGACTCGTGAGAGATGTAGACTCGGTGTCTCCTTCATTGGGCGGGCTGCTGACCTCAGGCAGAGGCTAATACTTATTTTTCCCGCCATTTCCAGGGAGGCTTGGTGCCAGACCTCCCCATTCGGCAGGCGTTTGGTGACCAGCAGGTAACAATGCTTCAGGACAGCCCCCACTTCAGCTTATGAACGACTGTAAAAATGTCAATTTCCAGAATCTCTCCCATTAAGTGATGCTAAAAACAAAAAAAATACTCATGATGCAAAGAATAAATAACTATACAATATATAGAATCTCTTTGAACACTAGACTACTGGAACATGACGCTTGTTCATTTTGCATACACATGTTACAAGTTTTGTTAATGCCGCACGACACTCAATACATTTGTGTTATTTCTACACAGAGAGACAAACCTCTGGAGCCGGGGTAGGAAGACGTGAGGAGAACTCAGTGTTCACGTCCTCTGAATCTGCAGGACTACAGCATGAGGAGAGCTCAGTGTTCACGTCCTCTGACTCATACTGTCTGCAGTGAAATGTTTAGGAATGATGTGGAGCCAGAATCCTGTGAGTGCTTAATACTGAGGACCATACATATATATACCTACGCCATATATATATAGATTACCTACACCATATATATATATATATATATATATATATATATATACCTACGGCCCACTGAACCAAGAGGAAAAGAGAATAATATCTCAATCATTTGAGGAAGCTTGTATAAAGAATCCTTTTCAATATGAAAATAAAACATATGTACAGGTAATATTAACATATTTATGTACAAAATGCATAAATATATAAATATCTGTGATACAAAAATAAATATCTGGTCGTTCTCTCTCTTCTTATGAATCTGCTGAGTCGCTCGTCCCTTCGTCGTCCAGGGCCCCCTCGCTAAGGGCCCCTCCCTCGCCGAAGGCCCCCCCCTTGCTGGGGACCATGTCTACCTCCTCCAGCGAAACATTCTGGGACTGCGGCGTGGTGGCCGCTGAGGAGGAGGCGGTGAAGTTTCCTTCGTCTTCGAGGGCCAAGTGAGGGAAGGACGTGTCTAGAAGATAATAAATCAGCAATTTTAGATGTTAACCCTGAGGACATTGCAAAATGTTATTTTACATGGTAATGTATAAATGGTAATGTATCCTAACGAAATAGCATTTATTAAATAAGCAACTGATGCTCATTGTATGTATATACAATATGTGGGGTTGAAACAATACCTTTAGTGAAACCCTCTGGTTCGTTATCCCCATAAAAGTGGGCGTCATCCTCTATATCCTGTACGCTAATTGGCTGATGGGAAGGGTGGAGAAGCTGAAGGGTGGAGTCGTCGGAGGGGCAGAAATCCTGTCTGTGGTGCTCAGGGGCACTAAGGCAGGAAAAGGAAACAATATTTAGTAACTTCATTTTAGTCATTTATATATTTGGTAATTTCTTATATATAAATATGCATATTTCATCAGAGTCCTGGTTTAAGATAAGATGTCCTTAATTAATCCCAGCTGGTAGATATGGGTTTGTCATCGATGAAGGTAATGCTATTGATTTGTATTTGAATCTCAAACAACCAGAGAACCAAGATATGCTTTTGGTGAAAGAGTCGCTCCAGTATAAATCAGTTGGTGAACCACTTCTTCTTCTGCAGTGGTCATTTCTTCCTCCCTCTTCCTCATTTGTCTTGATTCTCCCCACTAAGCCCCCTCCCCCTGACCCCCAGAGCGAGGCGGTGGTCCGCAGCACACAGCAGTGTGTGTACCTGGTGGAGCAGCAGTGTGGTGGTGTCTGTACCTGGTGGAGCGGCAGTGTGGTGGTGTGTGTACCTGGTGGAGCAGTGGTATGTCGGCAGGTGTCCGTTGGACATGTGGTGTGGCAGCAGCGTGTTACACTCCATATCCCTGTCCCTCTCCTCCTGAGACCACAACACACGCAGGATGAGCCACCATGTCCTTCTCACAGCAATCATATCATCTCATGGTCGTGTATGAATAACCATATTTATTTTCGACATGAACTATTGTTGCCAGTGTGTTAGTTCAAAGGAAATGTTCCCTCTTGTGTTATGTGTGTGATGTTATAAATATTTCTCCTGCCAATGAAGCAGATAATTGAAGACAGCTTGTTGTTTCCTCACCTGGTGGAACCCCGGGATACAGTGTGGAGGGGGGAGGTGGGGTTTGCCGTTGGGGTTGTACACTCTGTTGGGGGTGTACTCTTCATTGGAGGGGCTGTGATGGTGGGGGGGCCCACTGTGGGGGTCCAGGGGGCAGTGCCCCAGGCCCAGGGGCCTCCCCTGCAGCGGGACCATGGTGTACTGGCAGGAGGACACCGCTGGCGCTACCGCCAGGAAGCCCAGGTCCGACGTTTGCTCTGAGAACGAGAGACGCCCAGCGTTACATAGAGCAGAGCTAGAGGGCCGGAGGCTGAGAGACGCCCAGCGTTACATAGAGCAGAGCTAGAGGGCCGGAGGCTGAGAGACGCCCAGCGTTACATAGAGCAGAGCTAGAGGGCCGGAGGCTGAGAGACGCCCAGCGTTACATAGAGCAGAGCTAGAGGGCCGGAGGCTGAGAGACGCCCAGCGTTACATAGAGCAGAGCTAGAGGTAGCGTATGTATTTAATAAGTCTATCTATCTATAGGTTCATGTGCTGGTGTCTCCTCACTCTGCTTGGCCCAGGTTCTCCACAGGCAGAAGGGGATGAAGGCCACGATGATGAAGACAAAGGCGCCCAGGACCACGCCCACTATGAGGTAGGGCAGGTCGCTTGGGCGCGGCACTGCCCCACCTGAATGCTCCGGCCCGTGGTGAGGAGTCTCTGATGGGAGGGGGCGCTGGTGGTGAGGGCGAGCTGGGGGGAGAGAGAGAGAGAGAGAGAGAGACAGAGAGAGAGAGAGAGAGAGAGAGAAACATTAATTGATGGACCATGTGACATAGCAGTCTATTGGTGGCAGTCCGTTGGTATAATATAAATTTGGCATAAACCTGAGATTAATTTCAGCAACACAAGCAGACAGCCCATCAGTGTGAGGCTGAGGAAGGCTCCTCGAGGCCCATACCTTTGGTCTCCAGGATGACCACGTTGCCAAACTCGCTCTCCCCGCCCTCGTTGAAGCACTGCATTTTGATGTCGTAGGCAGTCTCGGGCTGCAGGTCGGTGATGGAGTGCCAGTAGCGGTCCCCCTCCACCACATCCTTCTTGTAGTCACTGTCGTTGTCGCTGTCCGTGGGCCGGTAGAAGATGTAGAAGCCGTAGATGGGCGTGTTGTTCACCGGGGCGTACTGCACCGTGGGACGGGGAACAGAGGTTATAATGGGAAGGTGGCTGCTTCAGGTACACCAGCAGCAGGATTAGGATCATAAGTGGGTCTGTTTGGTCTGTTTGTCATGGTCACTTTACTTAGTAGAATACATGTGTAAAAGTGGAAGAAGAGAGTTAGTGATACTCAACTCTTACACCCAAAGGCTGATCCTGTCTGTCTCTGTCTGTCTGTCTGTCTGTCTCTCTCTCTCTCTCACTCTCTCTCTCTCCCTCCATCTATTTTTTGGGGTCTCTCTCCTCTCCTTTTCTTTCTAGTTTTTGGGGTCTCCCTCTCTCTGTCTCTCTCGCTCTCTCTCGTGTTTATCGTCTCTCTTACCGTCCACTTGAGGATGATGGCGGTCTCGTTGATGGCCTCGTTGTAGGTGATGTAGGGTCCGTCCACGGGCCTCTCATTGGTCCGCCCCCCCACCACCGTGTAGGCCTTGGACGGAGCGCTGGGGGGGCTGCAGCCAATCACGTTCACCGCCACCACGCGGAACTTATAGGACGTACCTGCAGGAGGGGGGGGGGGGGGGGGGGGGGTTAAGTGCTCTGCGTACTGCTTATAGGGGCAGACCCCCGACCAAACAGAATGAGGTTCTTTATGACTAATGATAGAGAACCGCACATGTTTTCTTTCTGCCTCACGGTAAAAGTCCACATGTTGTGATTGCGATAATGATGAACTGTGGTCGTTAGGGAAACAACCAAAACAACTGTGATTGACCAATCAGAGCGGGGAGGGGGGGCATGGGAATGCAATTAGGCAGAAACGCTTTCCTTTTAATAACAAAAAAATATATATGTGTATATATATATATATCAACGTATACCGTATATCGTATATCGTTATTTGAATATAAAAAAATATAAAAATTATATAAAAAATTATAATATTCAAAAGAATATTAGGCAGCCCTTAATATTCAAACCTTTTATGGGCATTATTTTTTGTAAACGGGACGTAGACCGACTCATTTCACGGATTCCTGTGAGACCAGGTTGCCTTAATTACATCTGTCGCATATTTAAGGTGAAAACTAAATGTCAACGGAAAGAGGCGGTGGTTGCAAAAAGTATTTTGATCGCTTATTAAGTTCACTCGTTGCTTATAATGGTTTATTCATTTCCCAGTATCATTTCCTTAATTTAGAAGACTGTTTTGTTAATTTTTGAATTGTAAAATAAATAAAATAATTTTTTGAAGTTGCAGGTTTTTGAAATTATTGGAAGCGAGTCGAGCTGACCTTGCCTGCTGTACCCACGGCCCAAAATAAAGAACAGCCGAGACAATATCCTTAATTAAAACATGCTGTTTAATTTGGCCTCAATTGGTATACGGATGTGAACTTGGAATGAACATGCACAACAGGGATTTCTAAAGGTTACTATCGAGTTCACTCACCGTGTGCCTATTGCTTTACAACATTTCCACCCTCTCCATCAATCAACATATTTTTAGGCTTCAGTGAACTATGCTATTGCTTTTATAAATAAATAAACAGTTAAAGTTAGGCACGGCGTGATACGGAACTCTCCAAACTGATTGGACGTCATAGCAGTCATGTATATGCCCATTATAAAACGGGTGGCTTAAATCAAGCGATCTGATTGGTTCCCAACTGTTGTATATTGAGCGTATACACACAGCTATGACGCCCGTTCAGTTTACAGAGTTCAGTATCACTCCGCGCCTAACTCTAACTGTTGTTTATGTATATATAAAAGCGATAGCGTAGTTCACTGAAGCCTAAAAAACATGTTGATTGCTGGAGAGGGTGGAAATGTTGTAAAGCAATAGGCACACGGTGAGTGAACTCGATAGTAGGCTAAATTGCCGGTGAACCAAGCCACCGTCTCCAGCCTAGCCTTCTCTCTGAAGGACACTACAGTGTGTTGCATAGCAACCGCCGTACACTTTGCAGGCAGCCAGGAGGGACTACTTTTTTGTATTTGTTAAAAAAAAATGCTTTTCCGACTTTCTCACTTTTTCAAAATTGAGGGTGTCTATGACTTTAATTTCGCCATACTTATGTAACCGTTTTATAAAAGCAATAGATCACTTCAGTCAGTGAAATGTGCTCATTATACCACAGCCTGTCGTGATCTATTGCTTAATTATACAACAGGTAGGAACCAATCAGATCGCTTGATTTAAACCACCCATTTTATAATAATACATATTCAAATATATTTGAATATTAATATTAATAAACAAACAAACCAAATATGATTTTTGGGCAAAATTCAAAGCCCTAGTATATATATATATATATATATATATATATATATATGATCTACAGTGTCTAATGACTAGAGTCATGATATTGTATGTATATATACACACATATATGTAACATTGTGTAGAAAGCGTGGGTTTCTTGCTCTCATCAACAACGGTGGGCTCATGACTTCAAAGCGTGCGACGTGATGGACGAACCTTTCTCCAGGGCGGCGATCTCCACAGAGAGGCGTGAGGGCGGGATGTTGGCCACGGCGGTGACCCAGTCTTCCCCCACCTTCTTCACCTTCTTATACTCCACCCGGAACCACTGGATGGGGAAGCCCCGGTTACCACGCGGGATCCACGTCACGTAGGCCGACGTCTCTGTCGCCGTGGAGATGGTGGGCTTGTCCGGGGCCTCGGGGGCTGTGGGGGGAGAGGCGAGAGAGGGTTAACTTGAGGTGTGTGTGTGTGTGTGTGTGTGTGTGTGTGTGTGTGTGTGTGTGTGTGTGTGTGTGTGTGTGTGTGTGTGTGTGTGAACCAACAGCATTTGAACATGAACATGAACCAACAGGAGACGTGCACACACAGAGACACTAACTCAGCATGGACGCAGAACCACAGACGAGGACACAGGAGGACAAAGAGTATGTACAAAATAAAAGTTCAAAATGATCTTGACTGAAAAAAAAAAAGCGTTCAGTAAAATGTTTACAATCACTTACTCAGAGCTCATCCTTCAGTGAGTGAGACAAGCAGAGAGGAAACATTGTGTTAGTCACTAGTGGTGAGGAAAGAGGAGACATTGTGTTTTTCACTAGTAGTGAGGAGAGAGGAGACATTGTGATAGTCACTTGTAGTGAGGAGAGAGGGATACTCTGTTTGTCACTAGTAGTGAGGAGAGAGTAGCAGAGAGGAAACATCAGTACAACTCTCGAGGTTAGTGTCTGTTGGGACCGGCTGCTTAGCAGAAGGTATGAGGAGGGAGGAGGGGGGAGAAGGGAGGAGAGAGGAGAGAGGGGGGAGGAGGGAGAAGAGAGAAGAGGGGGGAGGGAGGAGGGAGGAGGGACTCACGGGAGAGGCTGGGCGAGGGGACGGCAGCAGTCTTGGGTGGGTCATTTTGACCCCCTGGAACCCTGCGGCCTACAGGTCAACACAAACAGCACTTCACTTAACACTCAACACTTATGAAGCCACAACTACTACAGATAACGTCACGGTGCATATCTTTATGTTTGTTACTTTATTAATGTGACACCAACCCAAGGTTTAGATCCTGTGTCTAAAGAGGTTAGCAGTGTAGCACACGTGTGTGTGTGTGTGTGTGTGTGTGTGTGTGTGTGTGTGTGTGTGTGTGTGTGTGTGTGTTTGCGTGTGAGCATGGCTGTGTGTCCGTCCCCTACCTCTGCCGGTCCTGAAGGTCATCATGGCCGGCTGGCCCAGGCCAGCACAGTTCTTGGCGGCCATCTCCACCTCGTACAGGCTGTCGGGCTGCAGCTTGGCCAGCATCAGCTTGTGGAGCGAGCCCGAGATACGGCTGGAGGTCCACTCGCCCAGGGCATCGCCCAGCTGGGGGAGGAGAGAGGAGAGAGGAGAGAGGAGAGAGGAGAGGAGGGGGGAAAGGAGGGGGGAGAGAGGTGAGAGGAGAGAGGGGAAAGGAGGGGGGAAAGAGGTGAGAGGAGAGGAGGGAAGGAGAGGAAAGGAGAGGAGAGAAGAGGAGAGGGGAGAAGAGAGGAGAGGAGGGGGGAGAGGAGAGAGAAGAGGAAAAGAGGAGAGAGGAGAGGAGGGAAGGAGAGGAAAGGAGAGGAGAGAAGAGGAGAGGGCAGAGGAGAGAGGAGAGAGGAGAGGAGAGAGGCGAGAGGAGAGGAGAGAGGACCTTCAGCTTAGGGTACTCAAGATAGGTGTGTGTCCTTGTATCTCAGATAAGATTCAGCTGTTCATGAATATGAATGCAGCAAGGACCATAATAGAAAACAGATAGAACTTGATAGAACGTAATAGAACCTGTAGGGCCTGATAGAACCTGATAGGACATTTTATTACACTGACCGATGTTAGATGTTAACATGTTTGTTGTACTGATGTGTCTCTCGTGATACACAGACACCAGGCCTCGTGAGTACGACTGACCAGTCAACCCCTGATCTGCTTACCTTCCGGTACTTGACCATGTACTCCAGGACGGGCGCCCCCCCGTCCCCCCGCGGCCGCCACGTCAGCTCGTAGAAGTCGGCCTTCCCTGTGCGGGGCTGGCTCAGGATGATGGGGGCTTCTGCCGGGAAGATATGCCCAGGCAGCTCAGAGCAGTCCAGGGGCAGCAGGGCCACGGGGCCCCCGGGGCTCAGGGCCTGCTTCCGCAGCACCTTGTCGGGGCTCAGCGGCCTCAATACGGAGGGCAGCTTGGCGCGCGACGGGCTCCCTGCAGACAGATGAGTTATGTTGTTTACAAAGAGCCCCTTTCACACACCCAGTCTATCGCAGAAATGTTCCGGGACCTCCCCTGCATGGGGTCGTGTGTGACGGGAACAGGGGTCAATCCCGGAGATCTCCCTCGTGAGAGATATGCCTTGTGGGGGTTCGATAACACTATCAACACAGCTTCTTTGTTTGCAAACAAGCTCCTTTTTTCAAGAATGTCTTGAAATTGGTTCTAAAGTAATGGAGCTGCTCTTAGTCTGCTGCTCTGAAGGGGGCTGGCCTCCATAAAGCTGCAGTACCGCCCCCTGCTGGCCTCCATAAAGCTGCAGTACCGCCCCCTGCTGGCCTCCAGAAGGACTGCAGTACCGCCCCCTGCTGGCCTCCAGAAGGACTGCAGTACCGCCCCCTGCTGGCCTCCAGAAGGACTGCAGTACCGCCCCCTGCTGGCCTCCAGAAGGACTGCTGGTGATCCCTGTCTATTCATGCTTTGCTATGAGTGAAAATCACTTGCTGTGCCTGGAAGGTTATCCCAGTAATTTACCAGGAACAATGTGTGAAAGAGTCTTAAGGTAGAGTTACATAGTTTATATAGGTTAGGGTTATGAGTTATACAGTTTAAATAGATTGTTTTTGGTCAGGTATCTAGTTGATAGTTAAATAGCTAATTGAGGTTATGGTTGATTATGTTTATCAGGGATATTTAGAGTATATAAGTTAGGGTTGGTTATGGTTATGGTAGTTATATAGTTAATACAGGCTTCGGTCGGCACAGACCACTCGATCGGCTCCTGAGGGCCCTCACCCGTCGGCACGGTGACCAGGCGGGCGGAGGCCTGCGCGCTGCCCACGCCATTCTCGGCCATGCACTGGTAGAGGCCCTGGTCCTGGGGGCCCACGTTGAGGACTCTCAGGGCACGGGCTGTGACGCGGTGCCGTGGCGACGGGGCCAGGGGCCAGGCATTGTGCAGCCACACCACGGCGGGCGCCGGCTTGCCCCGCGCCTGGCAGCTGAAGCGCACCGTCTCGCCCCAGAACACCTCGTCCTGCTCCTGCTGCAGCTCCACCGTCACCTGGGGGGGCTCTGTGGGGGCGGGAGACCGGGCTTAGGGCGGGAGGAACCAAATAATGCGTGTGCAATGCATATACAAGTGGGTGGGATTGCATGCGTGTGTATAAAACAGTGTGTGTGTAGGTGAGTGCGTGCCTGTGTGTGCGTGCTACATATTGACATTTTCAATAGAGCCGTGTATTCCGAGGCAGCAAGAGGGCAGGTCTCCAAGCGGAACACATTGAGTCCATGTAAGTGAGTGGGTGTACGTATCCACCACTCAAATCTAGTATAGGCACAATGTGTGCATGTCCATTAGGGGTGTAACGATACACAAAATTCACAATTCGGTACGTACCTCGGTTTTTAAAGCACGGTTCGGTATATATGTATTTTGGTACAGCAGTTTTTTGTTTTTTTTGGTTTTGATTTGATTTATTAAATTGTATCAGACAAATACCTTACACAAATGAAAAGACATCAAATACAATTGAGGATAAAAACACAATAAAGTCCAGGACTTATTTCCATTGTGGTCCTCAACACAAAACATCAGACAAATCTTTTTTTTTTTCGGTACGTACCGAAATTAAACGTGCATCGAACCGTTAGACCCGTACCGAAGGATTTTGGTATGGATATGTGTATCGTTACACCCCTAATGTCCATGCATCTGTGTGTGTGTGTGTGTGTGTGTGTGTGTGTGTGTGTGTGGGTTAAGCACATATGCGTATGTAGCAGGGGGAGGCGGGCGAGGCTGGGCTAGCCAGTTGATGGTTGGCTGCCTGTGAATCAGGGGAGAGACAGAACTCATTAGAGCTCTCTGGTTCTAATTAAGACCAGCTGGAGCAAGAACAAGCCCGCAACACACACACACACACACACTCACATACACACGCCCCTCTCTCGAGCTTGTTCCCTCTTTTGCATTTGTTTTCTGTCCTCCCTTTTTCCCCCTCTCTCTCTCTGCTCCTTCTCTCACTTTTCTCTCTCCATCCAAGTCTCTCTTTCTTTTCTCTTGCTTTTTTTCCCTCTTGTGCACAGGGGACACTTACACACTCACAAACACAAACACAGCAAATCATTGGGAAAACATCTTTACGTCATCTATAACGAGGGGCACTCAACCCCGCCCGGGCGGGGTGGGGGGGGGACAGAAAACAACCTCCCTGTCTTGAGGGCTAGCATGCCCCAGTGCCAGCACACACATGAAGCCCTGTCTCTGCCAAACTGCAGTCTAGCGCTTGTGTTTTTTTGGGCTTTAATACATGAAAGAGACTAAACTTAAGTATTGGAAGAGAGAGAAATGATCCCAGAGTGAGGGGTGTTGACTGAGGGCACACAAGAGGTGGTTTATAAGGGAGAAGTACTGGTTCTGTTGGTGCAGAACCAGTCTGGACTGGTTCTGTTGGAGCAGAACCAGTCTGCAGGGGAAGGTTTGTTGTAAAAGCGAATCCCTCATAAGCCTTTAAAACAACATAAATCGAAGCCAAACAACAACACTTATTAACTCCAGTTTGAATAACACAACCTGATATTAAAGCAGTGGTTCTCAAACTTTTTCGGTCACCCCCCACTTTGGACAAGGGGGAATGTTCAAGCCCCACCTGCCCCCATCGCCCCAACACAACGCTAACGAAATACGCCAAGCTTAACATCTCCACATTTATTGAAGTAACATCAAGTTACATCATGTTGTATCTAAATTCTAACTCAATAACATCAAATAACAGCAAGTTCAACAATAGAGAAAATAAAAGTGCAGCTGTGTCAAGACTTGTATCAAGTTCAGAAAAAGAGAAAATAAAAGTGCCACTTTGCAATCTGGTAAAAAAAAATAAAAAAAGACGAGCAATGCATTTGGCAAGACAGGTGAGCAATTGAACTCATGAGACCTATACCTGCATGAGTGGCTGCAAAGCTGCAAGCTTAAAATGTTCAAATGTAGGCCTATTTCAAATATAAAAAAAAATCATTATTAGTGACACATCTACAAAATATGCGAGCAGTGCCCCCCGGCCGAGAAGAGAGCTGGAGTGTCAGCGGACACGCTATGGGACGGGGAGGATTCCAGTGACGAGGCTCTGAATCGGGACGAAGCTGCTGCTTGATTACAACACCTAAAGACGACTCTGTCGGTGTGTGATCGCGGTGGGGAGAAGCACGGTCGTTCGTTTCCCAATATCGCTCAGATTGACAGATTTATCCTCGCCACCCCTGCTCAGTGCGTCCCGCGCAGCAAGAGAGCGAGACTTCTCCGGTGCTGGATCTGATATTCAGGTCGGATGTGGTTTTAAGTTGTGCGGGTATAAGGACGGGTGCGGGTTTGCAAAATGAGAGCCGTGCAGGACTCCGTCTCTCCGTCCCGCTCTGCCTCTGGCTCACACACGCTCTGCCCCCAGCCCCCGCTCTTCCGCTCGCGTCACTTTTTAAAATCCCCTTCAGCGAGAAACATGTATTTGCCACATCTTGCTCCGACTGTTTTTGACTGACTAAATTTAAAATGTTTAGCCACCCTGGCCTACAGGCAGGTTAACGAGCACAGCGACGCGGCGCCCCCGATGTAGAATGACGAGTTGGAGCGCGGCGACAGCACTTATTTTATAGCATGTATATATCTTATAGCGACATTCTGCTTGAAAATACGAGATATGACTTTTGGTCCATATCGCCCAGCCCTACTGTCAAGCCTTCACTCCTACCATAAGAAATGTGGAGTTTTCAGTGAAATTTCCTCCCGTTTGTCGCGCCCCACCTGTCACGTCTCTGTTCCCCACCAGTGGGGCGCGCCCCACACTTTGAGAACCGCTGTATTAAAGTATCTTGTTTGCGTGTCACACACACACACCTAGACCACTCTGCTACACACACACACACCTAGACCACTCTGCTACACACACACACACACCTAGACCACTCTGCTACACACACACACACACACACCTAGACCACTCTGCTACACACACACACACACACACCTAGACCACCTCTGCTACACACACACACATAGCCAGTCCACCTCTGCTACAAACACACATACACACGCACACACACACACACACACACACACACACACACACACACATACACACCCAGTCCACCTCTGCCACACACACACACACACACCCAGTCCACCTCTGCTACACACACACACACACACACACGCACACACACACCCAGACCACCTCTGCTACACACAGACACACACCCAGTCCACCTCTGATACAAACACACACACACACACACACACACACACACACACACACACAGTCCACCTCTTCTACACACACACACTCCCCCACACCCCCATCCAGGTCGGGGGCTCACCGAACACCTGCACGTCGTACAGCACGGCGGCCTGCCGCGGCGAGCCCATGCCGTTGTGGGCGCGGCACGCGTAGGTGCCCGAGTCGCCCTCGCCAGCCGCGTCGATCAGCAGGTTGCTGAGCAGGAAGCGTGTGTTGTTATGGCGACGCAGGTCCTGGCCGTCCTTGGCCCAGGTGACCAGCGGTGCCGGGACGCCACTGGCCACGCACTCCAGCACCAGCCGCTGGCCCTTGGTCACCATGATGGAGCGCGAGGCGGGGGGGTAGGTGATGCGGGCCGCCTCCGGGGTGGCGCCTTTGGGAGGTGGGGGGGGGGGGGGTGTCAGATCCAAGGTGATCATCAACTTCAGACTCAAGAGGTTTTGAAAAATATTGCAGGTGACTTATAGTTTGTTCCAACGTGATTTAAGGATCTCAAAGAACGGCGGCCATTGTTCCTGTAGATCTCAACACTCGTGTGCGTTTACATGACACTCAAGAAAGTCGACTTATTGGATTAGTCCAACTATGATTGGATTACTAAGATGCATGTATACACCTTAGTCGAGCTATACTCAAATCGAATTGGGTTACTCATAGTCGAATTAAGACCCCTAGATAATGCGATTCATAGTCGAGCTAAGCGTGCATGTAGCCAATTGAATTGGCTTATGCGTTGATTTGCGTTCTGTGCATGCTCGAGATCTTTTCCCGGGGCCGTGAGTAGAAGGAGACGATAGTCTTGTTGTTGTTGTCGCCGCCGTCGGATAAGGGATAACGAGAAACGGCGATTTATTTAAAAAGGTGGCGCAGAAGATGGAGGAAGCCGGTGAATGTAGTTACCCCCTTTAAGAATTGTGTCCCGGCCGCGGGAGCGCGCATGGCATACATTCATTAAAGGTGGGAGCACACAGACACTACGCTTCCATTTCACCCAAGGCTGAATTAAAAGTACATGTTTTTCTAAATGTGGGTCATCAACGAGGTTGTAAAGTAGTAACTTCGGGCACATCTGTCAAAATAAATGTTTTTTTCTCCCGACATGTTTACGATCTTTATTCATTCATTGCGCCGTGGCGGGGAATGTATACGGACGGGCGGCGGAGGGGCTGCTCCGGTGGGAGAAAGATGTTTTCAGCAGACAGCTGTCAACTAACTTTGGGTCGGCGATTTATTTAAAAAGCTGGCGCAGAAGATAGTTAGTTAGTTAGTTATCCTTTATTTATCCCTTTTTGGGGGAAATTCTTTCTCTGCTTTTGACCCATCTGGGAGCCGGTGAACACCCAGAGCAGAAGATGGAGGAAGCCCGGTGTCGTGCCAATGTAGTTACCCCCTATAAGGAGTGTATCATCATCAACGTGCATTCAGTACACACTACGCTTCGATTTAACCCAAGGCTGAATTAAAAGTCCATGTTTTTCTAAATGTTGCTCATCAACGAGGTTGTAAAATAACTACAATCTTTATTCATTCATTGCGCCGCGGCCGAACTGACGGGGGTATTCGCTGATATTATGAATCTTACAGACTGCGTCGGGTTCTCAGACTCTCTGGTACTTCCACAACAAGTAAAGACTCCTAGTCTGGTTTATCTCGCCCATTGGGAAAAGGAATTGGGGGAAATTAACTTTGGCTTTGACTCTCTGAAGTCCAGATTGAAACGCGACATGGAGGAGAAAGCGATGTTTCAGCAGACAGCTGTCAGTTCACTTCGGGTCCATATAATTTCTCCGACGCTCCATTGTTCCGACCTCTCGATCGTACGCGGACTGCTCCGCCGGCAGAGCAGCCGGAGGAGTCGGCATACGACCGAGAGGTCGGAACAATGGAGCGTCGGAGAAATGATATGGACCCGAAGTGAACTGACAGCTGTCTGCTGAAACATCGCTTTCTCGAATGAGTTTGTTGTTGCTGGTGACGTAAAGAGGTCAACCGGTGGCTCTATTACCACTAGTTGAAATGGGCACAGTGCCACCTATCGTACCGGGGCATGACACGCTTTGGCCAATGAATCGATTTACTCACCGCCATGTATACTCAGACAATTGCAGTTGTCCAATTGAAGAGCATAATGGAGCTATGGCTTTAATCTAATTAAGCTGTGCATGTAAACGTACTGACTGTCACCCCGGACACCCAGTTTGTAACGTTCATAATACTACCAATGATAGGGCTATCATCATTGTGTTCCATCATTCGAACATAGATAATGACTAAACCTCCTCATCCCAAAATGACCCATATCCGGGCAAAGCCCCTTCCCCCCAATTGCAAAGATGTTTTAAGGCATTTAAACATATAAGATAAAGATAAAGCAGTCATGTGACACCCCAAAAAAGATTTGACTATCAACTTTTAGTCTATCATCGCTTAATATTGTTAGCTAAACGAAAGCACTCCTCAAAGCGATGCTACATTAATGTGTGTGTGCCTGATACACACGTGTGTGCATTGACACGTGTGTGCAGGAGACTCACGGCGGATACGGAGGCGGTCGGCCGACGCCGAGGTCTTGACCTCCTGGGTGACGGGGTTGTAGGCGGCACACTTGTAGGGCCCGGCGTCGTCCTCCGTGGCATTGGCGATCTGCAGGTTCCCCGACGGCATGATGAGGTAGTTCCCTGGGGGACGAGAACCACAACCACAAACGCTTTAATGGTCATGGAGGCTTTGATATACAAGGGGTGACCTTGAGCTGTATGGTGCAGAAATACAAGATACTAAATAAAAAGGGATAAATATGAAAAACAAATCTAAAACAGGAATGGATTAAGTTGAGAAGATTACAGTTATAGATTCG
>NC_140281.1:4985709-5003209 GCF_964030765.1 Micromesistius poutassou
TGGTGTTGTGGAGGACAGAGAGTCCGGAAGGGGGGGGGGGGCAGCCACGATCCGTCACTCCCCGGTCTGACTGGCCCGTCCGGCCCCGGGGTCCCTTTCCTAGGACGGGTTCATGTTACCCTGGGCCCCCCTCCACCCCTCTCTCTCTCTGCTCTGTCCCCTGGTGCATTTCAAATCAGCCCCCCTCTCTCTCCCTCTCCCTTTCTCTCCCTCTTTCTCTTTCTCTCTCTCTCTCTCTTCATGTCTTTATAGCCGTTTTCACATATGTCCTCCGTCTTTTCTCCGCATTTGTGGATCAGTAGGTTCGACCATGAGGGTCATTCACACTTATGCGCTTACATCACACCCGATATGCGGACATCGGCGTCGCTCAGTCATCAGTAGAATCTCCGGCTGGTTTAGGGGGGCAGGCTTGCAAGGGCGTAGGGTCTCGGTTTGTTTTGGTTTGACCACAGACAGCACGGAGGCAGAACGGGCAACAGAATGTGTTTAACTGAGAAAACAGGGAGTGGAAGGACAGGACCCTATAATTTTCAGCTAACTGTTAATAATTGTTAATAATTGTTACAAGAGTAGTGCATGTGTGTGTGCGAGAATGGCAGTGTGTGTGTGAGTGAGTGGACGAGGGAGGAGAGCGAGCGGTAGCATGTGTCAGTTTAGTGAAGTAATGAACAAGTCTGGTTGTGTCTGTGCAAACGTGTAGGCCCTACTGTAAAGTTAGTGAAACTAAGAATGAAGTACCCAGCCTGTCAATAATCGGTGGCCGCTTCATTCCAACCATATTCAGATCTATAAGCAGACCCACTGCCGGTCAAAGTGAAGGGTGTTACCCACGAGAGAACATCAGACCTGGAGGGAATGTCTCCCCTGTGCTCCTCGACTACGGTCTGAGAGTCGACAGCAGGAAAGGTGTAACATAATAATAAAAAAATAATTTTCTATATACACGTACCGTGAACTCATGTATTGTAATTTATTGTATGATGTGTACTTTGAGGGTTACGATAAGACCTTTCATTTAGCGTTCGCCACAGTTAAATATTTTTGAAACCATTCAGCGAACAAAAGGCAACAGGCTGATTATCGATTAGGGTGCGGGTGCCACTCAATGACATGCAAACGTAGACTGAAGTGTCATCAACACGCCCACTCAACTGGTGTGAAATGCCGACATCCTACTGCTCATTCACATATAAGGCATTTCGGCTAAAATACTACCTCAGGGGTAATCTTTTTTCAGGAGGTCCAATGTCAGGATATGTCATTCACATATATGGCCCGTCTGGAGAATAACGGGAGAATAGCGGGTTGTACGTCCATACGTGAAAGCAGCTAGTGTCTCCCTCTCTCTCTCGCGCGCGCGGGCTCTCTCTCTCTCTCCACCAGAGTAATGTCTGTTGTGGAGGATAACTCAGCTGTGGAGACGCTCTGCGGGGTCGTAATGGTAATTATGTGCTTTCACTGCTCCAGGAAAGTTGTAAATGTTGTGCTAGCGGGCTAACAGCTAAATCACTGACCTGCTAGCAGATTTGGACAAACAACCAGCCTGTAAATCTAGGCGTCTAGTCTTTTCGGACAAGGCTGATTCATAACAGCCACAACAGCTTCCAATAAATAAAGTGTTTTTTATCTGGATAATACCATTTACATATGGTGGCCTTCCCAGAAATGGCCCAGAAAGCTGTGTGTGTGTGTGTGTGTGTGTGTGTGTGTGTGTGTGTGTGTGTGTGTGTGTGTGTGTGTGTGTGTGTGTGTGTGTTGCATCTGAGCATGTGTGTATGTGTATGCTTGGCTTCATGTGCAGGGTCTGAGGGCGTCTCTTACTTGCGGCGGTGACGTTAGCAGGGATGCTAGCCAGGGCCCCGGCAGCGGCCGTGGCCACACACTGGTACCGGCCCACGGTGCGGTTGGACAGGGCGGGGATGAGCAGGGTCCCGGGCTCCAGGACCACCCCTGCATCCCCGTCGAGCTCCCCAACTTCGCGGCCGTCCAGGCGCCAGCTGATGTTGGCGGAGGCGGGGCGGGCACTACAGCGCAGTGTCACGCTGCCCCCTAGCTTCTGCACCACCGACTGGGGCTCCTCAGAGAACACGGGCACCTCGTCTGGGGAGGGCAGCACGCTAGGTTAGCATGCTAGGTTAGCTCATGGAGGCTGGGGTGTGTACTGGTACTAGCCTTCTCACCCTTGGTTGTAACTTGGATGGGACAAAGTACATTTATTTATTTTACTTTTTTATTTATAAAGTTTCACTTTGGGAAATATAATAATGATAATAATATTTTGCATTCACATCCTATCTCACATGTTAAACAGAAATAGCAGAACATAAATGTTTTGGTGAGTGTAATGTAGGAAATATAAACGTTTTCAAATACCAGAACACAAGAGTTAAACCAGGGTTTAAAAGATAGGGCGGGAGCAGCAGCTCTGCAGCGTGATTGGTCGACTCACCGGTGGTGGCGCCGGCCTGCAGGCACCACAGCAGTACTGCGCCCAAAGTGCACAACACAGGAGCCCTAATGGTTCTCATCCACGAAGTCCGGTCTGAACGTCTGGCCATCTTCCATACACAGCCACCTGAAACACACACAAGAAGACCGTTAGAGGAGCACATACACAAACACACACAGAGACAGACACCTGTACACCTTGTGTACGCTACACACCTGTACACCTCGTGTACAGTACACACCTGTACACCTTGTGTACAGTACACACACGTTACACACCTGTACACCTTGTGTACGCTACACACCTGTAAACCTTGTGAGGTGTACACACCTGTGCACCTTGTGTACGTTACACACATGTTACACACCTGTACACCTCGTGTACGGTACACTTGTACTCTTTGTGTACAGTACACACCTTTACACCTTGTGTGTTCATTTGTGTGTGCGTGTTCGTTCATGTGTGTGCATGTGCATGTGCGTGTGTGTGTGCGTGTGTGTGTGTGTGTGTGTGTGCTGGGGACGAACCTTGTGCCAGGTGAGGTGAGTGAAGAACAAACAAAGTCTTTCTTCTCTCCCCCGGTCTACACCCCCCTACCCCTACCTCCTCCCTCCTCCCTCGCCCTCACACCTACTCCCTCGCCCTCACCCCTCCCCTACCTGTGCGCATCAAGTCTGAGCTCCACAGAAGGGGCGCCTGCATTCTGCCCCTCAGACCAGCCGCCACTCAGGTGTAATGGATCCAGGTAGATGGAGGAGGGGGGAGGGGGAGCGGGAAGGGAGGGGGTGACCCACACACAGGCTGCATTCAGGCTACAAAGCACCACTAAGGAGGGAAACCTGTATGTTGTACCAGTGGACCTTACTTTAGGTACACTTGGAAACAGAGAGGGAGACGTGAGTAAGAGAGACCGAAGGACAGAGAGAGAGAGATATAGAGATCAGGAGAGAGAGAACAAGAGAGACTGAGACTGAGAGGCAAAGCGACATATTTATTATGGTAACGGTCAGCCTATTAACAGTTAATGTAAAAGTGGAGGAGGAGGAGGAGGAGGAGGCTAGGGGTCTTTCTCTCTTGTCGCATTCTGCCAAGTCTCCAAAATTCTTTGCTGTCAGGTTAAACTAACAACTTCCCGTCAGGATAAGGAGGGTGGTCTCTCTCTCTCTCTCTCTCTTCCTCTCTCACTCCCTTTCACTCTCCCTCTCTCTCTCCCTCATGTGTATATGTAGTCAAAATGCTCCCGCCCATGGGATTATATTATGCTGCATCCAACACTTGGAAAAATACAACATTTTGTTAATTTTTCTCTCTCCCTCCACCATATTTTCCCTGATCTTGTGTTTCAGTAGAAAGGAGTGCCTGACAATCAGGCTGCTCGCTTTCAAACTAACTGCTCCATGTCCGAATTATTACACACACACACACACACACACACACACACACACACACACAGGCAGCACACACACTGAGACAAACAGACACAGCGGAGCCAAAATCGAGAAGAGAATGGAAACTATTACAGTGCCTGTTCATCATCTTCATCATCATCTAATGGCACCAATGAACATGGGTAGGATGCCAGGAACATTTATTAAAAACAAACCAATGAGCTGATGGGCGGAAAAACTAATTGCTAAAGCTAGGAAAACTAGAGAGAACTAGCGAGGAAAACTAGCTAGGGAAAACTAGCTAGAAAGCTAGCTAGAAAACTAGCTAGGGAAGACTAGCTAGGGAAAGCTATCTAGAAAACTAGCTAAAAAAACTAGAACAGAAAAATAGCTGAAAGCTGCAATTTACAAATGAGATGCTAACCTTTCATTCATTCCATCGGTTACTCTCATTGAAAGTACTAGAAGAATTGGCTCAGACATCAGCTAAACAAACAAACAGGCTGGAGAAGCCAACAGATGACACTCTGTTCGCTCCCAGGTTGTACAGCGGTAGCCATTTGTGGCTTCCGTGGCCCCTGGCTGTATAGACACAAGCCATTAGCAGACATGTGTGACCGCATGCAGCACCTGTGCGAGAGTCCCTAAAGCCTGAAAGAGACCAAACATGGGCACACACACATGAAGCAGGCCTTGGGGTTGTGTCTTGTTGTTGTTGCTAATAGCATTAGCTAACAAGCCTGTGGAACAGAAGACATCAATCGCTCCTGTGTAGAGCATCAACACAGTAAGGTTAGAGGTACTACTTCTTCAAGTTACTATGAAATACTTTGGATTTAGGCTCCCCAAATGGCCTTTCCCCACTTTGTTGTTGACATTTTCTTTAGCTTTCTCTTGTGTTTGACCCAAACTAAGATGACAGGGAGGGAGGAAGAACCAAAGATGGAGGAGGAGTAATAGGCCGACTATATCCACAGCGCTTGCCAAGCAGCCCCAACGTATGGTCCAGAAGACCTGGTCCACTCCATCACTGGGCTTCAAACAGGAAAGAAAACGTTTGGCCCAGCATCTTACATCCCAGTGTTTCCATCGAACCCCTTCCAGTCGTGTCCCCAAAACGGAAGAAAGAGAGAGACAGAGAGACAGAGACAAACAGAGGTAGAGAGAGATACAGAGATAAGGAGAGACAAAGAGACTGAGACAAGGAGAGGCAGAGAGACTGAGACAAGGAGAGGCAGAGAGAGAGGCAGAGAGAGACAGAGACAAGGAGAGGCAGAGAGAGAGACAGATAGAGAGAGACATGGAGAGGCAGAGAGAGACAGAGAGACATAGACAAGGTGAAGCAGAGAGAGAGACAGAGACAGAGAGAGACATGGAGAGGCAGAGAGAAACAGAGAGACAAGAGACAAGGAGAGGCAGAGAGAAAGAGAGAGAGACAGAGCGAGACAGAGACAAGGAGAGGCAGAGAGAGGCAGAGAGAGAGACAGAGACAAGGAGAGGCAGAGAGAGAGGCAGAGAGAGAGACAGAGACAAGGAGAGGCAGAGAGAGAGGCAGAGAGAGACAGAGACAAGGAGAGGCAGAGAGAGACAGAGACAAGGAGAGGCAGAGAGAGACAGAGAGAGAGACATGGAGAGGCAGAGGGAGACAGAGACATAGACAAGGTGAGGCAGCGAGAGAGACAGACAGAGAGAGAGACATGGAGAGGCAGCGAGAGACAGAGACAAGAGACAAAGAGAAGCAGAGAGAGAGAGACAGAGCGAGACAGAGACAAGGAGAGGCAAAGAAAGAGACAGAAACAAGGAGGGGCAGAGAGAGAGGGAGAGGGAAGGAGTGGCAGAGAGAGCGGCAGAGGGAAAGAGAGAGACTTCTTGCTTCAGCCATACTGATATAAAACAGAGCTAACTTTGCCGATGGCTGATTTATGTGCTAACTGAATGTTTGTGTCTCTGCATGTCTGTTTCTGTGTGTGTGCATGCTTGGTAGTTCTATCGCAGAGACATGACTGTGTGTGTGTGTGTGTGTGTGTGTGTGTGTGTGTGTGTGTGTGTGTGTGCTTAAAGTTTAACACACATTCTTTCCAATGCCAGCCCCAGAGAGGGTGTTTTGGCTGTGTGTCACTGCGTGGTCCTGGTGTCAACATGTGTGTGACGCACCAGCCCTACAGTACACACACAACTGGCATGGGGACATGTTTTGGAGGGCTGGTTCTACTGAGCGATGCGACCAGAGGGTCTCAACACATACAGGCTTCAAGTTCATACATCTCTATGAGATGGAAGGAAAGAGAGAGACAGACAGCGAGAGACAGAGACAGAGACACATAGACGAGAGAGAGAGAGAAAGACAGAGACAGAGACAGATGGAAGAGAGAAAGAGGGAGAGAGAGAGGGAGAGACCTGAAAGAGAGAGAGGAAGAGAGTGAGACAGAATGAAAGAGTAAGAGATGGCAACAGATAGACTGAGAGAGTAATAGAGCGAGAGAGAGACAGAGGAAGACAGGGAGAAAGAGAGCGAGAGACCTGAGATAAAAGTTCATTGTGAGTCAGTGCTCAGGCCAAAGGAACTGAGGGCCCCTGTACCCTCCTCCGGGGCCCACATTGTCCCCTGCCTCCCTGGATAAATTCATTTTGACAACCTTGCTAATTGGATAAAATCAGACTGGAGCCTCCTACAGCGTGCTCACATTCCGTCTGGGGCCCGGGGGGTGGGGGGGGGGGAAGGGCCGCAACCTCTTCTGAGAAGCTGAGCTGTTGAATATTTATCACCCCCCCCATCTCCGTTTCTACCCTTGCACCCTGGTTTTACATCCTTTTACCCCCCTCCTCCCCCTTGTTGAGGTTCTCCAAACACCACAAAGCCCCCCCCTTTTAGATAAACACATGTGGTGTCAAGTGTGAGGAGTGCCGGGGTGGGACGGGGGGGTCTGACCGCCCTCCCCCTCCCTCACTGCTCGGGGCCCGCAGCCCCACAATGCCACGCTGCATAGCTGCCATGCGGGAGGCGGGTTGCCCCTGGCGACGTTAACAGGCAGAACACACCTTAATAGAGTGGAGAGTCATTGTAAAGCAGTGAGCCGGCGCGCGGACAAAGACCCTCGTGGACCCCCGTAGAAAAGGGAGACGCTTCTCTGAAGGGCCCGGGAAAGAGCTGATGGGCCCTCCTGAATGGCCTCAGGAGGAGAGTGGAGAGGAGAGGGGGGGAAGCTGGAGGGATTGATGTGAGATGGGCAGAGGGCTCTTTTTTTGGGTGGGTTTGGTGTTGGTGGGTGGGGGTAAGCAGGGGGTGGAGAGGTTGACTGAAAAAGCAGAACAACGACTTAAATTAATAGAGGGGATGTCAACTGGCAGGGGAGCAGGAGGAGAGAGCAGCGGCCTGGTCACTGTGAGTGTTCTGCAGGGCGTGTGCGTGTGTGTTTGTGTGTGAGGGGGAGATCCGTGGATGAATAACCCATTATATTGTCCCTCGGTCAAGCTGTTGGCCCCGTCCCCCCCGGCCCACTCCCCCGGCCCCTGACAGGGCCCGTTGGCGGGAAAGATTGAGGAGGGAATCTTAGATGGGTGCAAAATCAAAATTAACCAGTGCCAGCGTCCCTCTTCCCTCCGGCAGCACCTGGGCCCAGAGACGACCCAGAGACAGACCCAGAGACGGCCCAGAGACAGACCCAGAGACAGACCCAGAGACGGCCCAGAGACAGACCCAGAGACGACCCAGAGACAGACCCAGAGACAGACCCAGAGACGGCCCAGAGACAGACCCAGAGACGGCCCAGAGACAGACCCAGAGACGGCCCAGAGACAGACCCAGAGACGGCCCAGAGACAGACCCAGAGACGGCCCAGAGACAGACCCAGATACGGCCCAGAGACAGACCCAGAGACGGCCCAGAGACAGACCCAGAGACGGGCCTAGAGAGGGGCCCCAGAGACGGCCCAGAGACAGACCCAGAGACGGGCCTAGAGAGGGGCCCCAGAGACGGGCCTAGAGAGGGGCCCCAGAGACGGGCCCAGAGAGGGGGCCCAGAGACGGGCCCAGAGAGGGGGCCCAGAGACGGGCCTAGAGAGGGGCCCCAGGGACGGGCCCAGAGACGGGCTGAGAGATGGCCCAGAGACATGCCCTAGAGATGGGCCCTGGATGGGGGAGATAGTAGGCAATGGTTATCAACTGGTGGTACTGGAGGGTCTGCCGGCTGTAATGGATCTGGGTAGGGCTTGGCAGGAAATGTGAGGGGGTGGGGGTAGCACGCCATCACCCACACACACACACACACACACACACACATTTGTAGTCATGGTATTCCACTGTCCTGTTTGGTGATGAGGACCCTCTGACACTGCAATCAGGCTGCTGGGGAATCAGAGCCCCCCTTATGGTTTCTCCATTACTTTCAGAAAGTAGAGCTTGTGCTGTTTTTTGTATTGTAGACAATACAAAAAAACATATATAACAAATATATATATAATATATATATTATTTGTTATACATATATAACAAATAATGTCATGGGTATAAAAAAAAATGGTTGTCTGTTGGATTTTTAAGTGGGATATATTGCTAGGTTTTGTGAGAATAACAATACGATCTCACATTAGGTTAGTACTCAACGCAGTTTGAACACAAACACGTACCGACCCAGACTCTTCTGCTCACACCAACCGCTCCACCAGGTGGAGGGTTTGCCACAACCCCATCACCACCCCCTTCCCAGACCCCAGTCTCATGGTATTAGGGTACACATCTAAGGCACCCAAGGGTCTCTAACAAGGTTGAGAATTTGTCCCCCCCCCCCCCCCCCCCCCCCCCATATGTGCGGACATGCCCAGCTCTTCTCAGAGTCTTAACGAGCCTGCTGGTCCCTAACGAGCTCCCGAATGTCTTGGGGATTAGCTGAAGGAATCTGGACAGCAATGGAGCCTAGGAATTGGGAGGGAGGGGGAGGGAGGGCGTTCTAATCAATTAGGCGCTGGCAGAATTTGCATAATTTAGATAACGAGGCTCAAGTAATGGGAGAGAGCTAATTACCATGCCGGCGGTTTAAAAACACACACATATCTGGCCCTGCCGTGGGACGCCACTGTGCCATGGGAACCCACCAGATGGGTGTGTGTGTGTGTGTGTGTGTGTGTGTGTGTGTGTGTTTGCTGTGTGTGTTTGAGGGGGATGTGAGGGATGTACAAATCTGTGCGTGTGTGAAACTGTGCATGCGTGTGTGTGTGTGTGTGTGTGTGTAATCTCACCTCGAGAGAGAGTTCTGAGAGGCTTTCAAAGAGCGCCAAGAAGTTTTAATGCCTCCTCACACACTACCTAATCATTCCCATGCAGCGCTGGGAGAGCCAAAGCAATATAGGGCTTCATAGCGCACACATCACTCACACACGCACACACACACAAGCTGCAAGACATTTCCCGTAACCACAATAATTCTCGTTGCCTTCTACAAAACAACAGCAGCCCGTCCCCAGAATCACAGACGTGCAGTGTGCTGGCACATACGCTAACAATCACACTAACCCTGACTTACATGGCAAAAGTATACTCACAGAGGCAGCAGAATACGCAAACCTCAGGAAGTATTCCACACCCAGACCCAACATACACACACACACATACACACAGAGCTAGACAATCACTTTCTTTATCCATGTGTTAGAGATACAGAACTGGCTCTGGCTCTCGTCTCGACTCGAATATTGATTTACATGCTATGGATCGAGAGAGGGAGAGGGGGGGGGGGAGGAGGGAGAGAGAGAGAGAGAGAGAGAGAGAGACAGAAAAAAGGGGGGAAACAACCGTACAACCCTACAACCGTAGGGATAGGTAGGGGTGGGGGAGGGAGGAGGAGGAGGCGGAGGGAGGAGGGGCTGGGGGGGAGGAAGGGGAGAGAGGAGGAGGGGGGGAGTAAGGGTAAAAAGGGGGCCCCATACTCTTTTGGCAGCTCATGCACCAGGGTGAATGGAAGCAATTATAAATCAAGAGCAATTTCTCCCCACTATTCAGCAGGAACCATGAGAGAGAGACATAGGGAGCAACTGGGAGAGAAGGGATAGAGAGAGAGTCTGCATGTCTTAACTCCTCTGGAACTCTCCCCGGGGGTAGGGCGAGAGAGAAAGAGAAAGAGAGCATAAGAGAGCATCAGAAAGAGAGAGAGCATCAGAGAGAGAGAGAGAGAGAGAGAGAGAGAGAGAGAGAGAGAGATTAGGTATTATATGGAAAACTGATATGAGACAGCAGTAGGGGCGGAGTAGGAAGAGGAGGACCAGAGAGAGGACTGTGGATGGGGAGGGGGGGGGGGTGGACATTGGGAGGCTTACTTAAGAAATTTGGAGATAAGATAATAAATTAGGAGGGACTGGGAGGTGTGTATATATATATATGTAGCTATCTATTTACACCCTGTGTGTAATAGCACAAAATAGGAAGCGTCCACAGGATCTTCAGCAGGCGTTGTGTTGTGTAGTGATGTCACAGACAGAGCTGAACACAGCTAGAGAGAGTGAGGGGCCAATGTGTTCTGGATGAAGCCCTGGCAGACAGAATGTTCCCCACGTCATTCAGTGCACATCTCCCAAGAGGAGGAACAGCTGGAGCGCTCCGTTTCAGGCGCCACATTCGTGTGTGTGTGTGTGTGTGTGTGTGTGTGTGTGTGTGTGTGTGTGTGTGTGTGAAGACAAAGTCTGTGCGTCCACCACAAAATGTGTAGATAGATGAATGCCACATAGATAGAAAAATAGAAATGGAAAGAGATATAGAACGAGAGAGAGAGCATATAAAAGAGAGAGAGAGAGAGTGAGAGAGAACAAGAGTGTATGAGAGAGAAAGAGAGTGAGAACAGTAGAGTGTGTGTGAGAGAGAGCAAGAACAAGAGAGAGCGTATGAGATAGAAAGAGAGAGAACAAGAGAGAGAGTATAAGAGAGGAAGTGTGAGGGAGAGAGAGCAAGAGAGAGCGAGAGAGAGAGAGACTACTATTTGAGGAGTTAGGCCCACGGATGCTGTCTCTATCAAGAGACAAGGAAAACATTGGAATGAAATCCTAAAAAACATAAAATAACACACACACATGCGAGCAGACAAGCGATCACTGCCGATGGAAAATTGGCTGAAGCGTGTCATTCCCCGGTACGATAGGTGTTTATGTCACCAGCAACAACAAACTCAGGCGGCATTCGAGAAAGATGTTTTCAGTAGACAGCTGTCAGTTCACTTCGGGTCCATATAATTTCTCTGACGCTCCATTGTTCCGACCTCTCGGTCGTATGCGGACTCCTCCGGCTGCTCTGCCAGCGGAGGAGTCCGCATACGACCGAGAGGTCGGAACATGGGCGAGATAAACCCCACTAGGAGTCTTTACTTGTTGTGGACGTACCATAGAGTCGGAGTATCCGACGGAGTCTGTAAGATTCATAATATCAGAGAATACCCCCGTCAGTTTGGCCGCGGCGCAATGAATGAATAAAGATTGTAGTTATTTTACAACCTCACTGATGACCAACATTTAGAAAAACATGTACTTTTAATTCAGCCTTGGGTGAAATCGAAGCATAGTGTGTACTGAATGCATGTTTATGATGATAAACTCCTTGTAGGGGGTAACTACATTGGCACAACACCGGCTTCCTCCATCTAAATAAATCACCTATCCGAAGTGAGTTGACAGCTGTCTACTGAAAACATCTTTCTCCCGTCGGAGCAGCCCCTCCGCCGCCCGTCCGTATACATTCCCCGCCGCGGCGCAATGAATGAATAAAGATCGTAAACACATCGGGAGAAAAAAACATTAATTTTGACAGGTGTGCCCGAAGTTACTACTTTACAACCTCGTTGATGACCCACATTTAGAAAAACATGTACTTTTAATTCAGCCTTGGGTGAAATTGAAGCGTAGTGTCTGTGTGCTTCCACCTTTAATGAATGCATGCCATGCGCACTCCCGCGGCCGGGACACAATTCTTATAGGGGGTAATTACATTCACCGGCTTTCTCCATTTTCTGTGCTACCTTTTTAAATAAATCGCCGTTTCTCGTTTTCCGATGGCGACAACAACAACACGACTATCATCTCCTTCTACTTCCGGCTCACGGCCCCGGGAAAAGATCTCGAGCATGCGCAGAACGCAATTCAACGCATAATCCAATTAGACTCCGTACATGCACGCTTAACTCGACTATGAATCGCATTATCTAGGGGTCTTAATTCGACTATGAGTAACCCAATTCGATTCGATTTTAGCTCGACTAAGGTGTATACATGCATCTTAATAATCCAATCATAGTTGGACTAAGCCAATAATTAGACTTTCTTGAGTGTCATGTAAACGCAGTTTGTCTCTCTCTCTTACTCTGTCTCAATGTCTTTATGTCTCTCTCTCTCTTAATGTCTCTCTTTCTATGTCTTAATGTCTCTCTCTCTCTGGGACAATGGTTATGTTCTTAATGTCGGGAGCCATCTTGCAACACGCTACAGAGATTTGAGTGAGAAAGAAAGACACACAGTGAAAACATACATGTATATTATCTATTATACCTAAGATAGGCTGTGTGTGTGTGTGTGTGTGTGTGTGTGTGTGTGTGTGTGTGTGTGTGTGTGTGTGTGTGTGTGTGTGTGTATTTGTGTGTGTGTGTGTGAGTGTGTGTGGAGCCACAAGAGTGTGTCTGGGTTGGCTCGTTTAAACGCTCCCTAATCTTTGTCCAAATATCTACTTTGCACACACAAGGGCTATTTGTCTACACACACTCACACACTCATACCGCCTGCACTTAATCAATGAGCTAACAGCAACACACCAGACAAACTATGGCAAACACAATGTATGTGTGTGTGTGTGTGTGTGTGTGTGTGTGTGTGTGTGTGTGTGTGTGTGTGTGTGTGTGTGTGTGTGTGTGTGTGTGTGCGTGCGTGTGTATGTGCAGAAGAAGGAATGGAGCTAATGGTGTGTTCCAGATGCCTTGGACACCAGCCTTCCGAGTTGCGAGTGGGGAAATCTCCCAGTTTTCTTGCGGCATTTCACGGATGCTCGGAATTCTGAGAGTAGAGCGAGTTCAGTCAGGCAACTCGACAACAACAATGGCTGCGCCCATAAAGATATTTATTCTCTTTGTATTTGTGCCACGTAGGTCATTTTAATGTCGATTTTTAATGCTCTTACACACTAGATTACATTGCTACTTTATTCCGGTCTCCAATTTATGCATTGCACGGTCTAGCTGTGCGTGCAATACAAAGTAAAGTTGTGTTGTTTGTTTTCAAGCTGGTTTGCTAAAGAGGCTTATGCTAACAATAACAATGACTAGCCAATGACATGACACAATCACAAAGACAAACGGGAACGCTATAAATGCTACGATACAGGAAATTACGTCTTAAGTGCAACTCGGAAGGCTGGTGTCCAAGGCATATAGAACACACCATAGCTGTTTTCACATATGACCTCCGTCTTTTCTCCGCATTTGTGGATCAGGAGGTTCGACCGTGAGGCTCAATCACACTTATTCACACTTGACGCCCGATATGCGGACATCGGTGTCGCTCAGTCATCAGTAGAATCTCCGGCTGCTTAAGGGGGGCGGGATTGCAAGGGGCAGGATATGACGGGTCTCGGTTTGTTTTGGTTTGACCGCAGACAGCGCGGAGGCAGATCGGCAGAACTCATCGCGATCATCTTAATTGTTGCTGCAGCGATGCATATATTCCGTTGCATCCACAACATCCGCATCGATTGATGAAAGATTGGAGCATGAGTTAGAGACAAATAGAAGAAACAACGAACAAGAAAGGCATCGCAAATGACCGTTACCGGAGGAAGAGAGCGTCTTTTTTGGCTTAATTTCACATCTAACAAACACTGGGACAAATGTAGTTGATTTCTGTGTTTAACTGAGAAAACAGGGAGTGGAAGGACGGGACCCTATAATGTTTAGCTAACTGTTGTCAATAATAATTGTTACGAGAGTAGTGTATGTGTGTGCGCAGGAATGGCATTGTGTGTGTGTGTGTGTGTGTGTGTGTGTGTGAGTGGACGAGCAAGGAGAGCGAGCAGTAGTGCGTGTCATAGGGGTGTAACGATACACTAAAGTCATGGTTCGGTACGTACCTCGGTTTTTAAGTCACGGTTCGGTATGTTTTTCGGTACAGCAGTTTTTATTATTTTATTAAACAATTTGATTTTGATTTGATTTATTAAATTGTATCAAACAAATGCCTTACACAAATGAAAATACATTAATATAAATACAATTGAGGATAAACACAATAAAGTCCAGGACTTATTTCCATTGTGGTCCTCAACACAAAACATCAGGACAAGACAAGACACTAACAGTGTGTGATAATCAATAAAAACATAATTCTAAAAATATAATATATATATTTTTTTTTCGGTACGTACCGAAATGAAACGTGCATCGAACTGTTAGACCCGTACCGAAATATTTCGGTTTGAATACGCGTATCGTTACACCCCTAGCATGTCAGTTTAGTGAAGTAATGAACAA
Source organism: Micromesistius poutassou (assembly GCF_964030765.1). NCBI lineage: Eukaryota > Metazoa > Chordata > Actinopteri > Gadiformes > Gadidae > Micromesistius > Micromesistius poutassou. The sequence continues at coordinate 5,000,036 of NC_140281.1, forward strand.
GTCCGGTTGTGTCTGTGCAAACGTGTACTGTAGTTAGTGTTTGTTAGTGAAACTAAGAATAAAGTACACAGCCTGTCAAGAATCGGTGGCTGCTTCATTCCGACCATATTCAGATCTATAAGCAGACCCACTGGCCTTACCGAGAGAACATCAGACCTGGAGGGAATGACTTCCCTGTGGTGCTCGACTACGGTCTGGGAGCCGACAGCAGGAAAGGTGAAACATAATAAAACATTTTCTATATACACATGCAGCTGTGAACTCATGTATTGTAATTTATTGTATGATGTTGTACTTGAGGGTTACGATAAGACCTATCATTTAGCGTTCACCACGAATGACTCTGAAAAGCAGTGCCACATTAAAATATGTTTTAAACCGCTCAGCGAACAAAAGGCAATAGGCTGATTATCGATTAGGGTGCAGGTGCTCAATGACATGCAAACGTAGACAGAAGCGTCAACACGCCCACTCAACTGGTGTGAATTGCAGACATCCTACTGCTCATTCACATATAAGGTAATTACCATTTCCGCCGGCTAAAATACTACCTCAGGGGTAGACTTTTTTCAGGAGGTCCAACATTAGGATATGTCATTCACATATTCGGTAGAATAGCGGGAGAATAGACGGATGCACATCCATATGTGAAAGCAGCTCATAACTCTATTAACCAAATGAGCCGCTAAAGCTATTTGAACGTAGCTACTAGGCTAGCGGAGGCTGTAGCCATGCCTGCTCCTTTCTTAGATCATAACAACCGCCTGGAAATACTGACATTGTTGTGCTGTGTTGTGTTTTGTTGTGTGTTGTGTTGTGTTTGGTCTCGTTGGTTATAGAATATTGCAGCCATAAAACCAATGGTGAATGCCCTTCACAAAGGGAATCAGCTATCAATCAATGGAACAGAGAGAAAGAGAGAGAGAGAAAGAGTGAACCGCATGCCACTCTCCCTCCGCTGGGTCTCCTCTCCCTACAATGTGACTCCTCTGCTCCTTCCTCTTCATCACCTCTTTTATTATGATTCCTTCCAGTGTGCAAGAATGTTCCCTCGATATGCTTCACCTCCCTGGACCCCACTTGTAAGCAACACACACACACACACACAGAGGGAGAGCGAGAGAGAGAGAGAGAGAGAGAGAGAGAGAGAGAGAGAGAGAGAGAGAGTGAGGGAGGGAGAGAGGGAGAGCCGGCCCCAGGGGAGGGAGCTGGCCCTGACCACCTGCTGCTCCAGGTGTCCCTCAGTCCGCCCCAGCGGGTCTGAGTGGACACAGAGACCTCAGAGGCCTGCTGACGGTCTGTCAGGGCTCAGGACTAATGCACCACATGTCCACCAGCACCCCCACCCCTCGCAAACCACACCGTTAAGACCAGAGGGAAAAAAATGAATCAGACAGCCTTATTTGGCCATGTGAGTGTTGCTGGATTGTGACTAGTACAATATTCCAGCCAAAACTGTACTCAAAATATGAAATATAAACTGCTAGGACCAATCTCTCTCCCTTAGCCGCACTTCGACCCCTTTTCCTCGCCTCTTCCTGCCTCTCTCTCTCTCTCTCTCCCCTTTCTCTCTCTGGTCTGTGGTGAATCCTTCTTCCACAGGGAGATCTTTCCTGTTGGACGGGCAGGTGATCTTGAGCCTGTATTCGGACAGCGGTGAGAGGAGATAATCCCTGCCGCGAAACAGGAGGACGGATCGCTCAAGATAAACACACAACCAACAAGATCCCCAAAATTACAAAAACAAAAATAGAGGAACTAGAAGAGGAAGTATAACACAACACACACACACACACACACACACACACACACACACACACACACACACACACACACACACACACACACACACACAGGTACATGGATCTTGCCTGCAGGGTATTTTGACTACACAGGCGTATGGCTGTCAGAGCAAGATGAAAGCAAGCCCTCAGGAAAGACTTTTTTCCCTCCTTTTGTCAATTAACACTGAGGCTACACCCTCTAACACAACACGGCCGGCTTCCTCCGTCAGCGGGCCGCAGAGGGGGATATGAGGGGGAGATGTGGAAACGCGTCCTCCAACCAACTTGTCCTTTCTTCCTCAGAACTTTAATTACGTGTCCTAATTTTCTGGATTGTGATAGGCCACATAGCACTGCATAGAGCACCAGTAAAGAAACATCTCCAAAGGGATTATGAAATCTGCATAGGTAACTAATATGTTGTGACGTATGAGTAAATTATATATGTGATGGATATAAGCTGTGTGTGTGTGTGTGTGTGTGTGTGTGTGTCTGTGGCTAATGTGTAGGGACAGCCGAGCCTACATCAATGCAGATCTAGCGGGTCTCTTTATAAATACCAAATAAGGTCGGACGACTGTGAGCGCCACGAATATAATCAGAGTGCAATCAATTGGTTAAACTTTGATCAGTGGAGACGAAGAAGCGCACTTCAAAACAACAAGAGCCTCTTTCTACCACCGAGGAGCCGCCGCCAATCATAGATAGGCCAGCCAAATCCATTTGTGTGTGTGCGTGTGCGTGTGTGAGCACTAATTGAGCCTTTCGACCGAGCCTTTCGACTTTAATCAAAATGACATTGATTCAGGAAGAACAATCGGCCCTCTTGTCGCGGGACATGTCTGTCACGATAACCGCGTCGGACGAAATGTAATCCAAATACCAAAAAACGACACCTGGGAGTTTGAAACTAGATCTCCTGCGGCTGTTGCTGAAGACCCCTTCATAGACACCCAGCGCCCCGCCAGCCCTGTGAGGGACACCACGGAGGAACCACGCCAAGGGGCCATCAGGAGTCCCGCATTAGCTACTTCTCTTCCTCATTAAAATCAGGTGAGAATAAAGAGGAGGGAGCTATGGGACGCAGAGAGCGATGACTTGTCATTGGCTGCGCCTCCTGAAAGCCAAAGAAGATACCAGATTCCTCTGCATTGATGGCCCATAATAGCCCGGCAGCTGTCATCTCAGCTCTAATGAGCGTTTCTACACTAGTTGGTTTTTGGCGCAGGGGTCGCGAGCCTTTAGGAAAACAATTAGCAATTAGCGGCCTCGTCGTTTGCGTCATGCCCGCAAATAAAGTCTGTGACTTCCATGTTGGGCAAAGGAAAAAGAAGATGAATGTTTGCATGCAGCGGTGATGTGTAGGATGTCTGTTGTGCGTTAACGTTGT